>NC_133760.1:24444971-24744971 GCF_036562045.2 Rhinolophus sinicus | reverse complement strand
CTGTCTTTCTGTGTGTATTCT
Organism: Rhinolophus sinicus; assembly: GCF_036562045.2. NCBI lineage: Eukaryota > Metazoa > Chordata > Mammalia > Chiroptera > Rhinolophidae > Rhinolophus > Rhinolophus sinicus. Next base: position 24,744,950 of record NC_133760.1, on the reverse strand, counting down.
CTCACATCGATAATCCATTTATTTATTCCAGTTAGAAAGTAATATAGACACACTCAATGGAAAATTTGGAAAATGCAAAAAACCTTCATAAAATAGCAACCGCTCCTAATTCCAGCAAAAAGTAATAACTCCTGGTACATATGAGAGCATTGCTCTCTAGTCTTCTTCCCCATCCCAGGCATATGTATTTTAATTCAGTTGCAATCACATTGTGCATCTGGCTGTTTGTTTGTTTTTTTAACATATTGGACTTTTTGCATTGCTAAGTTGGTACATGGTCATTGAAACAAGTCAAAAAATATGGAGATATGAGAAGAAAACCTAGTAATCTACACTCCACCCTGCTCCTTTGGCTAAATCATCATTGCAGACCTTTGTGTCTGTGCAAACATGCAGAGCATATATGCATTTGTAGGGGTGGGCTTTGTGGATGAATGTGTATATGTGTGTGAGTGTATGTATATGTGTTTTAATAAGATAATACTTAGTGCATTATTTAGACACTTGCTTCATTCAGTTAACAATACATTTGGAACACATATACATGGAACAACTGTTGTTTTAATGATTGCATACAACTCTGCTGTGGAGTAGCCCTAATTGAATCAAACATTCTCCTAGACACTTCTGTTCTTTTCAGTTTTGTTATTGTCGTATTAGCCATTATAAATACGACAGCAATAAATACTCTCATGTATATTATCTAATGTACTGCTGGTTTTAATATTGTACGACAGATTACAAAAATGGGAGTTCTGGGTTAACGGTCAGGTGACATAATTTGATATCCTGTGTTTTTACTTAACATCATACAAAAGCATTTCCTTGTGTTAATGAAAACTCCTTGTAAGGGATTTTTTTTTCATGGGTTGTAAAATACTCCATCAGATAGTAGTCGTATCAAAGTTTCTTACCATTTCCCTTGTCCCTGAGCCTTTGGGTAGTGTCCACTTCTTGGCTTTTATAAAGAATGCTGAGGCGAACATCTTTCTGCAAGAACCTTTGCTCTCCTCTTGACTTACCTGGAGTCCTGAAAGTGAGCTGACTGGGCCCAAGGTCATGAAAGGAGAAGCCCTTTAAATCGCAGGCTGCAAACAGTCCCATCCAGGCTTCTTCATCCACATGCAGCCACAGCACTTTACAAACCATAGCATAAACCCTCGAAATAATTCCATTTCCCATAGGGAGAAAGCATTATTATTAATATGACTTTACAAACATCATTCTTTTGAAAGCTTCGTCTAACCTGACCACAGCTCATTAGAGAACCTTGTAACAATCCAGGGGCAGCTTGTGGATTCCGCAGCAGACAAGTTGTCATGAGCTGAAGGGCACCTCTGGGGAACCTCTCCCCCATTCTCCCCCCTCCCCCCCAAAGATGATCTCTGCCCACACCCACACATTAGAGCCGGACACATTAGAGCTGTACTTCTGGCAGATAAGGGAAGGTCTCTTTAGTACCTTCTCTGGTTCACTATTATCTTCAGATCATGTCCAGTGTTTCTCAACAGGGCACCATTGGCATTTGGGATGGGACAGTCTTTGGTGTCAGCGACAGTCCCGCACATCATAGACTATTCAGGCTATCTGGCCTGTGTACTGTATGTCAGCAGAGCACTTGTCAGGGTAACAACTACAGTTGCCTTCCTGTGTCTCCCAACTTCCCTTTTCCCTTGATCTCAACCACATACTCAAATTTCTATTTTTCCTAATCCTCTTTTATGTTTTATTTAAATATGTACCATCTTTGTGTGTGGGTGTTTGCTGTAAGACCTCTGTGACAATGCAGTGATTCTCAAATGGGATCGGAAAAGGCCAGGAAAAGGGAAAATAATTAGTGGGGCCTATTATAATGGGATTGAGGGTGTTATTCATATATACATGTATATATATATATATATATATATATATATATATATATATATATATATATATATATATATATATATATATATATATATATATATGGATATATATATATATATATATATATATATATATATATATATATATATATATTTATTTATTTAAATAGAATAGCATGGTGGATAAAAGCTAAGGTTCTGGAGCAAGAAGACCCGGGTTCAAATTCTGACACCTCCTCTTAGAAGCTGGTGACCTTGGGCAAGTCATTAACTTCCTTATGCAATTATGTTACTCTTTATATGGGGTAATTGTAGTTTCTACCGCATAATAAATAAGGCACTGATTCAGAGATGCTCCGTGCCTGACAGAACAAGCAAGGTGTATGTGTGTGTGTGTCCCACAATTCCAGCTAGGCTGAAGGATACTTGACAAGTCTTCCAGGCTGTTGAGGGAAATGAGAAAGCAGGTGGGGGAAGCTTTCAGGGTGGATGGGTTACATAAGAAGGTAAGCTGCACAGAGCAGGCGACTCAGCACAGCAGTGATCCTAATACTTCAGGAGGAGGTTGCATGGCCTGTCTTCCATGTCAGGGTGCTCTTCTCTGGCAGCCGTTGAGAGCGCCCCACTGTTGGCCTGGATGCCTGCAGGACCAAGGCCGGAGGCCCGCGCCCTAACGGGACTGACGGTAGTTCAGAGCAGGAGCCAGGCACCACGAGAGAGGGAAGCCTGGCGGCTGAGGCTGGCCCTGCCCGTGAGAGAGTTTGGCTTGACTCTCTTTCTTTGCGTGAAAACCTGGTGGCGGCCCAAGATCCAAGTCCCCTGGTGAGGTGGGGGTAATACCTTCAAGCTCCTAGTCTTTGTCCTCCGAGAAGGGAAGAAATCGGAATAAGGAAGAACATGAGGAAAGAAGATGAATTTTGTCAGACACGGTGCTAACAAAAGTTATCACATGTGAAATTAAGAACTGCCCTGTGAGCAGATGTAGAAGCTCAAACTCAGAGAGGTTCTGTGTTTTATTTCCTTTGTCAGAAGATGAACATTTTATTCAATATGTATTTCTGAAAGGGGCATGCATCTTATAATCGATGTGGATATTTACTGTATTATTACCCTCCCTCCCCAAAGCGGTGCATCTTACGCGTGATAACATATTGAGTGGTGATAATAATGATTATTGTAACAAACATGCATAAAAGAACTCTGTGCTATTTAATTAATGCATTTATTTAATACTCATAACAACCCAGGGAGGTAGATTCTATTATTGTACCTACTCCAGAAATGAGAAAACGGAGGCACAAAAAGTTAAATAGCCTGCCCTGGATCCCACAGCTGGTTAGAGGCAGAGTTGGGACTTGGCAGGTTTCCCAAGATAACACAGCAAATAAGCACTGGATCTGGGATTGGAACCAGCATCTCTTTGACTCCCAAATCCATGTTCTTTACATCATACTGACTCCTTCACTCAATCCTTCCCCCATTTCTCTGAGACCTACCATTCCGATAGTTTTGGAACAAACCGTGCTTTGATGGAACTTATTTTTGTCATTTTCTCTACTCGTTTTAAACCTCTCAGACTGTGTCTTTATGACACTTCTTTTGTCAATTCTTTCACTGGAGGAGGCAAACATGGGCATTGTCAAGGGGACTCCAACAAACGAGAGAAAGTAATTTTTACTCCAAAAGACGCCTTAGAGCTGATTGTCTGGCTAGGTCTTATTTTCGGGGAAACACGGTAGGAACAATTGCCAGAACAATCACTCAATATCTTTTCCTGAATAGACTGGTAAATTAAGCCCTCCCCAAAAAACTTCAGAATTGACCTTTGAATTGAATAGTATAAATTCATTGAGTCAAATGCAGTTCGTTTGGACAGCCTAGACAGAAGAGTCAGTTTGTTTTTTGTTTTGTTTTGTTTGTTTTGCACAAGGAGCCTACTGTTCATTTATAGAACAAATGCTTTTAAACACCCACTGCTGTGCTAAGTCGTGGTAATACCGATAGTAGCAAAGCATGTCTGCAGGATCAAAGACCTGAAATAAACAGTATTGTGTATGAGCATTATCCAGACCACCAACTCCCATGGCTTGTAGCTTCCTATTTTTTTTGCCCCAGATTGACCAAAGAACATTTTGCCAAGGTTTTGTCCAGGATTTTAGTGTCTTTCCCTGGCCATACCTCTCTGGTGTTCTGCACCCACTCTTCAAGCCCTCCAGCCCCCGGCCCAGCAGTGCCGGCTGGTACCTGCCTCCCCCAGGACCCAAGATGGCAGCCAACTTTGGCTACACCTCCCGGCACCTCAGTGATTCATATCTGACCCCAAGAATGTTCGACCTTTCCCAGAAAAGCTTTCCCAGAAGAGTGGGAGTCTAGAAAGACAGATAACAAAGATAGGACTTAGAAGAGGAGGCATGAATTGCAATTTGGGTTGATAATTCATCCAGCTAATTTAATTCTGTTTTTTCCCTGTGCTCCTGGCGATGATACAGTTGACTTCAGAGGAAGGTGATGAAAAGCTACCAATCAAGAAAGGATAAGAAAGGGGGAAAAAAAAGAAAAGAAAGGATAAGAAAACATTGTTACATTTTTGGATAGCTGATTGGCTGTAGGGGCTTTCCTTTAACTTCAAACTTTAAAGAGTTACGAGATTAGATCTGTCCTTAGCACTGATGATTTTACATTTATGCTGTTTATAAAAATCAGAAAACACAAAAATAATTTGATGAATTCCCACCTTTTTGGTCCTCTTATGATTTTAGAGACGTGGAGATAAAAACTATGGATGAATTTTATTGAATTATTGAACTCAGCATAGTTGGAGGGGGGGAAGCTCCTCCTCTCTGTGAATCGGGGGTGGGGGAATCTTATTTTCCAAGATTCCAATTATTTGAACTTAGAATCAGAGTCCCAGATATGACCACCCTGTGATCAGGCCACAGACCCAGACAGGGCACTGTCCCCTCCAATGCCAGAGCACAAGAACCAAAGTCCAGCCCTACAAGATGTTTGGGGCTGGGCAGTCGGCTTTCCCACCCCTACTTACTTACAGTTTGAAGGAAAAACTGAATACTGTGAAGTGGTATTTGACCATGTTTTCTAACTGGAAGACATTGCCCCTTTAAAAATTCCCTTCCTACACGCTCCTTGTTTTGTTAAAGGAGATGTGATTCCCCATCAGCCAAGACCCGTTTGTCATCCAGGTAGCCTTGCAATGGATTGAGAGCTCACCGCACAGATCGCGTGTCAAAGATTCGTGCGTTTATCTTCCACGGTTTGGGTTGCCGAGATGCAGGACGGGCCTTTTGTCAAACGCCTGCCCATGGACATTTGGCAGGGCCTGTTCTGGAACATATCATAGATTTCGTTCTCTGTCATCTCAAGAGCCGAGAAGGTAACAGGTAAAAGGAATCAGGAGAGGAATGAGGATGAGGATAAATGAGAGAGTGTCCCATCATGGGGGTGGGCTGCATGGGACACTGCCTTTCGTGGGGGTGAGGGGGGTGCTCATCTGTTTTCTAAGAAGTAACAGCAAGATGATGAATTTGGTGCTCAGACACCTGAGGCCGGACAATAGGAAACACATGATTAAGACCTAACATTTAGGAGAGATACCCGAGTGTGTGTGTGTGTGTGTGGGTATGTGTGTGTGTGTGTGTGTGTGTGTGTGTATTATTATGTCTGCTAGCCTTGATAAGGTGTAGTCAGAAAGTTTTCTGGTTTCTTTTTACATGGCCTGTACAGTCATAAATTGATGTTAGATGTTTTCTACATTGTGGTTCTGGGGGTGAGCATTCTTCTAGTGCGTCACGTTCAGGGTTATGCTGACTTATGTGGGGTTCATAGGAGGGACCTAAGGTAGATGATCATAGTAAAGTTGTCTGTTCCGAGGCTTCTGTAAATACATGTACAAATTGGATGGCTTAAAACAACATAAATGTATTGTCTCGCACTTCTAGAGGTCAGAAGTCTGAAAGCACCATATCAGCAGGGCCACACTCCCTCTTAGGCTCTAGAAAAGCGCTCCCTCACCTTCTCCAGCTTCTGGTGGTTTGCTCGGAAGAGCTGGTGTTCCTTGGCTTGTAGCTGCAGCTCTCTGATCTCTGCCTCCATTGTCCCATGGCATTTTCCTTCTGTCTCTTCTCCTCTTCTTATAAGGACACCAGTCTTATGGGATTAATGGTCCACTGGACTCTAGTGGGACCTCATCTTAACTAATTACATCTGTAATCACTATTTCAAGATAAGGCCACTTTCTGAGGTGTTGTAGGTTAGGACTTTCATATATATTTTGGGGGACAATTCGGCCTATAACAAGTAATAATAGACTATGACAGATATTAACACCACCATTACCATTCATGAAACATCTACTAGACTGCCTGTCCTAGGCACTTTTGCTCTAATCCTCACCTCAACCTTTTAACAAATAAGGACACTGAGACTCAGGGAAACTTGGTCTGCATATCTTATCTCTCCCCATTGTCTCCTGTTCCCCAGGCGAGTTTTCTATATAGTGATTGCTCACTGCATACTCACTGTGGCGAATATTTATTCCGGAGCCCCAAAGTAGACATGCGGTCTGACAAGTGTCGTAGTATCATGATGTGACAGAATTTCAAAAACCAGAGCTGCTCGAGAAAATATAAATTGTGCAGTAAAAGACAGCACTCTAAATGTTCAGAACAGGAGCTAAAACAGTCATTTGAGGGTTGTGATTCTTAAGGTAATAGAAAAGCACCGACTCTGAGCTGAACTTCCCGGGTTCAAACCTGAGCTCTACCACTTATCAATGGATGATATGGGTTAAGTTATTTAAATGCTGTGTGCCTCACTTTCCTCCGCTGTAAAATGGGTTAATAGCAATACTTACCACATCAAGTTTTTGTGAGAGCTCAATGACCTTTTCTGTCGTAGTTATTATTACTAGAAATAATATTTCACTGCCCCCAAACATGGATTTAACAAGAATGTATCATACTTCCTCCTTGTATTTTTGAAAACAGAAAAAAAAATAATTATGAATGAATCCTTTTGAGCTGTGAGTCCTCTCTTTGCATGAGCCATGGATACAGCAAAGCATAATGTCCCTCCTTATCTCTGATTGCCCACTATCTCTTAAGGCACAGGGAGGCAAGCTGTGCTCTTCAAACACAAATTCCTTCTCCGGCTTCTTGTGTAGGTTCACCCTTTCCTTCCTGAAACGCTAATTGTGGACAGTGCTAATGTGGAGTCACTTTTTTCCTCACCTCCTTCTTGGGATGACTCAAATGAAACCCTAAGTCTTGAGCTTGACAAAGCAGAGACAGGGGAGAAGGGACAAGGGCGGCAATGGAAGTACTCCTACGATAAAAATGGGAGTACCCACTTGGGCCCTGGGTGCCCAAGAGGAAATGTCACAGGGGGCAGGCGTCCAGGCCGGTCTGCATTTGTGGTTTGAGACACAGCCTCCTGTCATCAGTGCCATGGCAAAGGCCTATTTCCCTTGCAAAAGCTTGCTGTCTCCTTTAGTAACTGTAAGTTCTCCTAGACGCTGTAGATTTCCAAGATTTCCAGGATTCCTTTCTCAGAATACTTGGATGGGTGCCGAGCTAAGCACACTTCGTCGAGAAATGACAAATTACTAATTTAAGTGCCTCAGAGAATCATTTTCCTTTTGTTTTGCCTGAGTTCTACACGTAGGACATCACGCTTTCAGTTCAATGTTTATAGAGCCACTCCACCCTTCTAAGCCATCTGTTGCAAGGCAGGATCTATAGACCTCTTGGTGGCATGTGCTGGGTTGGGTCTTCCAAGCCTCTTAGCACAAAGGCCTGATGTTTAAATCCCGGAAGCAGATTGCCACCTGGATTTCCACATTCTCCTCCAAATGTGCATTGCTCTCTAGAGACCACTGGGGATCAGGGTTTGCTTTTCCTGGGCCGCGCTCAGCTCCTCTCTCTTTTCACTTCTGTTGTTCCTTTGCTTCCCCCAAATGTTGGCAGCGCCAAGGTAAGCTGGAGGCATTAGTATTCACACTTGTGTGTGAACAGCCGACTTAACACGCACCAGAGGGAAAATATTATTTCTCATAACTGCTCAATAATTATAGTCTTTATTGCATCCGAATCTGTATTGTGACACATAGTGGAAAGCTTTCAGATTGTATATAGAAGAGTTGACAGAGACTTGCAGGTGAAAAAACAAAGAATATATATATATATATTCAGGGAGAGAAAATAGTCTCAATTTAAACATAGGGAAGGCGATGGTGGTGGGTCTGGGAGCGCCAGGCTGTCCATTACCAGTGTGGTTCCTAATCTTCCAAAATAGCGTTAACTTGCTGAAAACCTGAGCATATTGAAAGGGCAGCTACTAGGAAAGCATATTCCTTCAGGCATAATTATTCACAGTAATTCCTGTTCCAATCTAAGGGGTTCGACACTCTCCTTTTACAGCAGATGTTAACTGGGAGAGATGAAGAGTGTGAGTGATGGGGGGACTTTTATCCTGCTGCTCTGATTTGCTTGGCTGTACCGAAATTTGAGGCATAAAATAACTGTCAGCTACAGGAGGTGGAGGTGTGTGATTATTTGGCATTTTGCAATTGATAAGACCTGAGTGATCCTTTTTTTTTTTTTTTTTTGAAATTTAACTCTTTAAACATGTCCCTGGTGCTCTCTTTTATGTAGCTCAAGGAAACAGGTACCGAGTGGGATGGGGAAGGAGGATAAAGATGTACTTACTCATTGGGAGGCATTTGATTGCTTCATTATTTGATCTTCCCGTGGAAACGATTTCATAACAAGCTGTTTCTTTGTGGGAAAAATTTACAAGAATTAATGTGGAACCATTAGGGACGGATTCCTGCCTGAGGTCTGGAGATGAATTCCAAAGACCACAGAACTTTTGATATGCCTCTGGATAGTCAGGCCCATGGCAGGGGTTTAGCAACACATTTCCTGGATTAAACTAGCATGAAAGTTCAGTCAGACAAGTCCATGTTTGGGAGGGAAGGCATGGAGAAGGTGAACTAGTGGGTGTTATTTCAACGATTAAATAGTTGGTATTAGGTGGAACGGGTACAGCAAACTATGGCCCCATAGGTCAAATCCTGCCAGCTGTCTGGTTTTGTAAATAAAGTTTTATTGACACACCGCCACACCCATGTGTTTCTATATTGTCTGTGGCTGCTTGTACACCGCAACGGCAGGCCTGGGTAGTTGGCAACCATAGAGCTTGCAAAGCCTAAAAGATTTCCTACCTGCCCTTTTATAAAGAAAGTTTGAGGGTCCTTAAATTAGAAGATTGACCTGTGGGTGTTACCTCAATTTTTTGAACACTGGCTAAATCTGTCATTTGTCTACATGTTTCAACAAAATAGCATACCAAAGGTGATGTGTTTGTAGTAAGATGCTCGGAAGGCAAACAAAGGGTGACTGCTGTTGTTGAGAGGAAAGGGCCATCAAGACTGCAGGTAGAAATCAGAACATAGAGTCCTAATAAGTCTATCTGACACCTTGACTTTTGCTGTGTGTGTGTGTGTGTGTGTGTGTGTGTGTGTTATTTATTTAAAATCAGCTATAACTGCCCAAAGAAAAGGTCCTCCTTGCCTCTCCAGCTACTTCATAAAATCCCAATGTTCACTTCCATCTAGGGAAAGGTGTGTGGAAGCTCATTTTTTGCTCAATCTCTGCGGATCATTTGAGCCGTAATTTGGAGACAGTGCCTATCGAATCCTATTTGGACTGGGGAGAAAGTTGTCCATCTACAAAACCACCAGACAGGCCATGATAAAGAATAAATACCCCTCACCCTCCACCTCGGAGAAAGTGAAATCACCCCCAAAAATAATGGAGCCTGGAGCCCAGGGAGATGATGCCAGAAAATCCACTAAATAAATCATCTATTTTTAAAAATCACATCGTCGAGGGGATGTGTACTTAGAAGCCCATTCTTCAGTGGAGAAGTACTTAGGGTTCAGTAAGTAGTTTAAACAAAATTAGTGGAAAAACAGGGAGTTTAAGAGAGCAAGAGATCAGGTTTTCTGGGCTCACCACACATCAGGTGATTTAAGCTAAAAATGGCTTAAAATACCGCAATCACTTGAAACACCTTACATAAACTGACCAGGAATCTGGGGCATCCGTGCTAGAGACAATTTTCTTCTCCTCAAGATAAGGGATGGGGAATTAGTCATAGGGTATTTCCAGATAATGTAGTTAACACCTCGTGTGATATTAGGTGGGCAGAGAGCTTTGCTCTCAGGACTGAGATTGCTCCTGCCAGTTCTAATAAGGAATGTGTGTATTTTAAAAGTCTGGGTAGCCACTGGTGAGTCATTTCCACACTATGCCTCCCTTTGCAATGAAATAGGGAAAAAAAGTGCCCCCAAACAACTGTCCGGTTATTCCTTCAGTTATCCGTCCGTTCATCCATCCATCCATCCATCCATCCATCCATCCATCCATCCATCATATGGCTCCTAAGCATCCCTGCATGTCAGTCCCAGTGCTAAATGCTAGAGAGACATGTGTAAATAAAATCTTTTCCAAGGAGCTCATTGCCCATTGGGCATTTTTGGCTTCATGTATAAAGTGCAAGTAGTGATTTGACAACTGAGAGATGTGGGGTAAGGTGTCTATTGACCACGGGAAGATTTAGTGAGGAAAGATTTCTCCTGAGGTGGCAAGGTGACTCAGAAGCCACCTCAAAGCTGACTGACACGGCTCCATGTTTATGAGGGCGGTCTTCTTCTCACTTTTGTTTCGTTTACTTATTTTTCTGCTTCTCACTTTTTAGTCCCTCACTTTTTTATGGACCAGTGAGACTGGTCCACCCTCTTGGCTCAGTCTCACTGCAAGAGAGACAGAATAGTGAGAAGAACATGAATTTTGAGCCCGTCTATCACTGTTCACATTTGAATCCCAACTCAGCCACTGACTGGCTGGCTTTGTGTCTGTGTGCAAGTTGCTTAAGCTCTCTGAGCTCCACTTTCCTAATGTGGTTGCAGGACTGAGGTGAAGAACCAGCCACTGCTGTCCCAGTGATGGAGGAGAAGGTGAATGAAGGAAAGGTCTTCATTTACTCCTGAACACCTCCTCCCCTCTACACACACACCTTCCTGCTACTTCACTTTGGCTCCTGAATAGTTGGCAGGAGTTGGTCTCCATCGCTATGAACCACCAAAGAGTTGACAATTCTCTGCTGTCTCTGGCCTCTCTGATCCAGCGTCCAGGCAAATGTTTTCCATTCTCATTATAGTGTGTTCTCTTTCTGGTGCTTTCCTCTGGGACTCACAATACAGGGTAGAAAGCACAGGCTCTGGAATGGGAAGGGCAAAGTTCACATCAAGTTCCACTGTCTGCAGACTCGTTTCCTACCTGTGGGGGCCGTGGGAGTTAAGGTTAAGGGCAAGTGTCCCAGGGCTCTGGGGAGAGCGCACCGTTGTGCAGGGGACGCTCTCAGCGCTGTGCCTGGACCAGAGGAGATCTGGGCCCAGCCGCGTTCTTCCCCTTTAGGTCTTCCTAACACCCAAGTCAGGAGAGGGCTGGATGAAAAAGAGCCTCAGTGATGGACCTTTTCTTTACAGGAGACCCCTGCTGTTTTCTGCTTCAGTGGGACCTCAGAGTATGAGAGGTGTTATTTAGCCAACAAGTTAAGTTTAATAAGTAAGAGCTTGTGTGTGCTCTCTGTGGGTAAAGTATGCTTTTCATTCGGCTTTTTAAAATATTGTAAATAGACCTCCCACCCCGCCCCCTTTTCCATATTGCAGGTCAGCTAGCCAGCCAGGAGCTCCAGGTGAGACCCCACTGATATGAAAGAAAGGAAGGAAAGTGCCCCCTTTTTGCAAAGACAAACCAGGATACCCAGAAGATTGCCAGTCCAGTCCCTCTCAAAGGGGTGGAATTTGGGCGGGGGTGGGGGGGCAGCATTGTGGTTTACCTTATAAATACCATGGCCTGAATTCACTTCTGCACCTGCCTCCTAACCCACCACAGAATCCCTGTTGACTTGGCACCTGTCATTTCTGTCCTCAAACAGTCTCCTTATCCGCCATTAGGCTCTGCTGACTTCATCAAGGCATGCCCTCTGCTTGGTAGAGAGGGCAGTATTTCCACATCACCGCTTCCTCAGGGGTAAAAGGAGACATCAAAATGCCATGGACTTCTTTGAGATGTCGTCTCCTCGCCTAGAGTCAGATTCTGGACAGCCCTCCTGCTCTGGAGAGACAGGGTTCCAGTAGGTAGCTCCTGAGCCCGTTTTCCCTCCCCCCCCAGAGGAGCTGCAGGCAACAGCTAACCCCATGGCCCAGGAGCCTCACAGAAAGCAAGTTCAAGTTCAGGAAAAAGAGAAAGCTCCCCAGGACCTAGAGAAGTATCCTCTGTAACTCCTCTCCTTCCGAGGATGGCCTTTGTAGTCAGAGGGCTTGAGTTCGAATCCCAGCTCTGATACTTACTATTGGTGTAGACTTGAGCAAGTTCCTTCATCTCTCTGTGTCTGACTTTTCTGTAAAGTGGGGGAACCAGTAATAAATCTGTTTCACAGGGTCCTTGTGAGGAGTGTGTGTGTGTGTGTGTGTGTGTGTGTGTGTGTGTGGAGAGAGAGAGAAAGAGAGAGAGAGAGATCAACTAAGGTCAGTGTCTAATGTGTAGTGAGCATAATATAAATGTAACTCTAATTGTGAGTCATAACTTGCAGGGAACAACTGTGTCAAAATCACACCAACAATAAATTGGAAAGGAGATCATTTGACCAGTAATTTAGTTTCCACAGCTACTGAGTTTGATTGGTATATTTTTGCTTTGCCCTGCTAGGATATTGGATCATGCATTCATTCACCTCTTTAGAAATATTCACTACTTGTTGTGTGCCAGACACTGGCCTGGATGCCAGGGACCCCTGTCCAGGAGGTGGTCGTCTAACAGCACACACCCAACTACATACTAGGATTCAGGATGGGCAGCAGCGCTGAGGACAGGTTTCTGTTATGAACTCACCGTGGAGGTGACATCTGACCTTTGTAGTGACGGAAGCTGTTATTTCACAAATGCCTGCCCCGTGTGAGAACACCGCGCAGATATTACCTGCAGTATCATCCCGGTCCCATGTTTGGCCACCTCCTTTGGGTCTCCAAGTTCTGTTGTGGCAGTTGGCACATTGCTCGGTGCCTTCCTGTTCTGTTGGCACGGCTCTGCTGAGTCAGGAATTACCGCTGCTCCATCTGCTTCCCATCTTCCAAAATGTTTGCTGATGTTTCTTGATCACTGAGTGTTTTTCCCTTTATTATACTTATAATAGTTTCTGGAGGGAGTGCAGACAAAAATGCCTGAATTCAATCCATGTCTAACCAGAAGCCCCCCAAAAGTCTATGTTGTTGTTTTGTCACCGTGCCAGACTCCCAAACGGAAGGATGAGAAAGGATCAGGTGGGCATGGGCCCTCGTGATTGCTGCCCCTACTTCCACGATCACCACCCTGCTGTTGTCTGTTGAGTGTTATGTGCCAGCTCTGTGTAAGTAGGTTGTGTACATGGTCTGGTTTACTTATCGAAATTACCCCATAAGTGTACCAGTACCTCCCATTTACAGACAAGGAAACAGGCTCCGAGTGGTTAAGCACATTTCTCAAAGTCACCCAGCTATTTGTTGTAGGTTGGGTGTCCCCGGCAGCAGACTGTGGCAGAGATTGGCATGCAGGATTAACGGGGTGTGCCCTTGGGATCCACGCCTGGGGGGAGTGTGGCCATCAGGATGGGACGGGGGGCGGGGAGGATTAGGCCTTGATGCAGGAGCCGCAGACGCTTCAGCTAGTCTCAAGGAGACTGAGCCAGGGTGACCCTCAGTGATGTCTTGAATTGGAGCAGAGAGGCCAGGCCATCCCTGATGTGGGCTCCCTCCTGGACGGGGTGCCCCGTGGGCAAGGCTGCTCCCTCTGGCTGAGGGCAGTTCCTGAGGAAGAACTCAGCTTTCAGCAAATGACAGCCCAACAGCTGCAGAAATGAGTGCCTCTGGGTTCCCAGACGGGATCTCTGCAGCACACCACAGCAGCCACTCCTGTACCATGGGCTGACTCTGGAGCCATAGCTCTCTAAACAGAGTCCATTCACAACTTACACCTTGCTAAGGAGCCAGCAATGAAAGAGGATAATGATTAAGTCTGATTAGAGAAGGGGTGTTTTTGGGGGTGGGGGTGGGGGCGTTGTTTCCAGGTGGTAGTACATGGACTCCTATCCTGTTTCCCTGAAAATGAGACCTAGCCGGACCATCAGCTCTAATGCGTCTTTTGGAGCAACAATTAATAAAAGACCCCGTTATATAATCTTATATAATATTATATAAGACCGGGTCTTATATTAATTTTTGCTCCAAAAGATGCATTAGACCTGATGGTCTGGCTAGGTCTTATTTTCAGGGAAACACAGTAGAGGAAAATCAGTTGATGGGGTTAATTTGACATTGTAGATATACTTGTGTCAGGGATTTCAGCTGAGAAAGGAAAGAAGATGTCACCCTTTTTGCTTTCCTACATCACTGGTTTCTATTTCTGATTTGAAAATGCTATTCCTCCCATGTGGGAAACATTTGGTTAACTCAAGTGGTAAAGATATCTTTGCTTCGAATGTTCTTTTTTGAAAGCAGGGACAACAATATCACTGAGTTCTAGAACAAACTCGTCTCATGCAGTGTGATTGGTAGGGACCTGTTTGTGCTTTCATTTGAGGAAGTAACAAAAACCAGAAGCAGCTTCGAGGTTTGGCACCTTTGACAAAGTTACAGAAATGCAGTGTGAACAAGCAGCATACTTTTCTCTGTGTCTTCTCCTGTCGGTAGACAAACTGAACTAAGGGACCTTTAACTTAAGCATGTGTGCCCTAACGTTATGTTTCGGATAGCCAAAGTGTTGGCTATCCAACCAGCTTTGTGATGCTGGGCAAAAGGGGTGCATTCTGAGTCTATATGCACAGCTTCCATTAATACCTGAAAAGATAAAAATTCACTGTCCTAAGCTTTCCAACCCCATGGGTGGTTCTGTCCTCTCCCTGGAGGTACCTACCTACCCAGTCTCCTTCCATCTTTCCATATCCTCCTATTCTCACCCACAACCCTACAGGGTCCCAAATCCTGTATGCCTCAAGGGGAGACATTGGGGTGGGGGGGAGATCAATGTATTTGTGATAATATGTGGATCCCACTTGTTGTAGAAAGGACCTAAGGCAACAAGCATGCTGTTTTTAAGGATGCTGAACTCCTAGAGAGCACCGTTCCCTAGTGAGCCAGGAAAATGATGAAGTCCGGAGTCAGGCTGGTCTGAGTTTGGATCCTGGCACTGCATTTCAAGAGCTCCGTGGCACGTTGAACAAGTTCCAACTCCTTGAACTTCATTCCCCTCATCTCTACAATGGGGTTATTATCCATCTTGCAGAGTTGTTGCAATATTAAATGAGACGATGTTGCAAAGTTTCTAGGAAGATGTTTAGGACTCATTACTGAATACATCTTGGCAACTGTGTGTGGCTGGGCCAGGGGAGCCACCAGAATGACATCAGCTTCTAGGTCATGGGGACCAACATGGAGAATATCTAAAAGTCACAAGTCTATGTCACGCTGGCCCCCAGGTATCTCTTACTGGGTTGGTTTTATACTTTTCCACAGTGCCTGGTGTGTCCCAGTGGTTTTATGACCTTGAGGTCCTGACCTCTTTTGTCATGTCTCACGGCCTTCTTCAAACACTTCCTACTACTATATTCCATAGGTCATCACTTAATTGACTGCTGGAGCAGGATCACACTTTCAAGAGCTAACTGTGTGTCCCCTCTAGCTCTGCATTCTGCTGGTCATGTTGAGAGTATTTACACCATGGGATTTGGCAGACACTGCAGATCAAGGCTCCCTCTCCCCTCCATGCTTCAATGAGCCAGTTGTTAAACACGTATCAATATGCCACTGTCACGAGCCCTGCTTTTCACAGACGTGTCATTTAAGCAAAGCAAAGCAACTCATGGGAAAGTCCGTTTTAATTATCTTTTTCTCCTCCTCCTCTGCCCAAAGGAATGGTTATGGTAGTAATCAGAGACTTTTTAGTGCTGTCGCAAGGCAATTCTGTCATACCAGAGAAAACCTATAGGCTGGCAGCTCATTTATTTGTTCCCAGTATTTCCTATTCTTTATGATGAAAACATGAACACCCTGGACAAAGGATGGGTTATACCTCACCATGATGATGGGAAGTTGTGGATACATGGACCCTAGAGATACTGTGGTCGTGAATCTCAAGTTCTAGCACGATTACCAGGAAGTTATGCTTCTCAGCCTCTAGGGAGAGATTCAGTGGCAGTGAAATCTGGGGCAATTATGGATCTGCCCTTGTATGTATCACAGTTTAAATCAATTGGTCCTTTACCAAAATCTAGGGAATAAGAAGCAGCCTTAGAGAATAGTAAATATTAAAAACAAGAAAGGAAAATTAACCCCTCCTCTTTTTCTCTTATTAAAAGGTTACCCTTTTAATAAGAAATTGCTCCTTCATGGGTTTTGCTTCATCCTCTCATCATAGATTTGAGGCACATGGAATCACTCTTTTACCATTGTTTTTCATGGCTAGTTGAATCCCTGCCCTCCATCCCCGTATTAGCATCACACTCAAGAATCTACTGCCCCCTGTGGAGCAACTCACTGGAGATATTCATTCTACCACTGGATAAGTGACAATTGTCCCTGTGAGGGCCGACTTCTATGGCCCAAGATGCCGAGCAGCAAAGGGGTGAAGGGTATGAACAGCCCAGTTCACTTTCCAGCTCCCCTACTCATTAGCCGTGTCACCTTGGGCAACACTTAACCTTGCTGAACCTCAGATTCTACGTCTGTCCGATTGGGGGTGTCATCAATGAGCTCGTACCCCTGAAACACGTAACGTGAGCCTGGGATGCTCCAAAAGTCTTAGCTACTTGTTGTTGTTCAAAGATGCGCTTTGATGGTAGAGAACAGTCTTGATCCGTAGGTGTGCACTGTTCCCACTTTACTCAGACTGTGAATATGTTCCCATTTATCCTGGTGCCATCGCTACGAGGGGGGGTCTGGAGCCTGAATGATTGGGTTCAGCCCCTGACTCTGCCACTTGCTTTTTGACCTCTGCCTCTGTGGGCTTCAGCACCTGCCATAATTGGGACTAGTGGGTGTCAAGTGCCTCCAAAAGAATCTGGCACAGGGTGGACCCTCCTCACTGGCAGCATTAAAGGCACAGGAGTCCCTCAGCATGCAGTAGGCAGGTGGCATATGATCAGAACTCCACAAACAAGAATTATTTCTTACTAAGTCATTTTGCTTACTTGAGCCTCAGTTTCCCTATAAATAAAACAGGGATAATAATACCTCCACAGGGCTCTCGCAAGAACTCAGCAAAAATTCTAGGGCTTGGCACCTAGAAAGTGTCACAGAAGGTAACCAGGCCCCATATGGAATTCGTACGTTAAGGGACTGCCTTGTAAAGCCACTGGATTAGGAATCCAGAGGGTACAGCCAGGAGAGGACAGGTTTTCAAACACCTTGACAATGTGAGGACCAGCTACACCACTAGCATGTATCCTCACTGACATCTTGCTCGGTAGCTACTAACGTATTTGTGCGCCTTCCTTTTTACAAGCCAGGCAATCGTGAGAGGATGAATCTTGTCAGGTGTGGCAGCCAGAGGCGGAGGGGAAAGCAGAGTAAGATGTTCCTCGGCATACCCCGTTGTCAGGAGTTCAGCACTTCTCTGAACTGTGAAGGCAGGGGAGTTCCAACGGCGGTTGGCTTGTCCTGAGCCTGCCCTGGTGGATGCGGACAGATGGCCCACAAACTCCCAACCATTAACCCATTAAGCCCATTAAACCATTGTCAGCCTCCGAGACCTCCCTTGCATGAGAAGCAATTTGCAGAAGAGGAAAGTGGCAGGGGAAGGGTCTCAGACCCCTTCTGGGGTATTGTCCAAAAGCACATGCAGGCAGAAATGACACCCCTGGACCTGAGGACACCAGGCCAGAAGCCAGGGATGTGAGGACTGAGGAAGAGGCTCAGAGAGGGGAGGAAGGTCTCCGAGGCTCTGTGGACAGAGGCTTGGCCAGTAGAGGGATCCAACCACCCACAGAGGGAATATGTACATAGCCTCACGGGGCTAGACTTCCACATTTGTGCATAATTCCAGGGTGCCATAGAGTGAACAGGCTGTGGGGGGAGGGGAGCATGAGCCAGGAATAAAAATGCGGGCTTTGAACCAAGACAGACTTGGAGCTCAGCTCCCGCATGTCCCAGGTGCACAGCCATGAGTTACTTCACCTCCCTACGACTCCATCTCCTGCTCAACAATAATACCTGTTTGGCGGGGCTGTTGTGAGGCTCAGAGGGGAGAACCGGTCATTGGCACATAAGAGGCGACTGCCATTATCATTATTGTTTTATTGCTGTTGTCATTGGCTATCACGGATGGGAGTGGCCAAGACATGAGAAGCCAGGATGGGTTTGGAAGGAAGATGATTAAAAGGCTGGAAAGTGACTGATGTGATAAAACTGTACCTGGGCTGGGCAATCCAGCTAAAGGCCTGGCGCTGGGCCTGGTGACAGGTGCGTCTCTAGAGGGAAGGCCAAAAGGTAGATGCTATGCAAGCTGCATCCTTCCTCGGGTTTCAAGGGAAGGAAGAAGAGGTGGGTCAGCTAGGAGGAGAATTTCTGACCAAGAGTAAAGTTTAAACCTGGAGTTAGGAAACAGAGGAGCAGTGCAATTCATGGCCAGCATGGCACCCTGAGAAGCTAAGTAAGGGTTGGTGAGAAAGGTGACTGCCACTTGAATTCCTCGCCTAGAAGGCAGAAGTCCCCTCCACCCCCTACCCTTATGTTTAGGTCCCTTGCATGAAGGGAAGGCAAGCTATTTGGATCTGTAGGCTTTCGTCTTTAAACTTCTGATAAATGGAATTGTAGCTACCTTTGAACCGGTATCTACCGTATACTTGAAAATGGCCAAATGTTACCACTAATCCTGCCAAGAGCCAGGTCAAGGGGCTGTTGTTATGCCCATTTCATAGATAAGGAGACTGAGGCTCAGTGGCTTGTCACAGAGCTGCCAGTTGTCAAAGTCAGGATTCAAGTTCAAGTGTTTCTGGCTTCAGCTCCCTGGCTTTTTCCACCATCCCACACCACCACCCAATCTGCAAAAATATCCAGATCTTTCCTCTTCCCCACTGCTTCTCCTTAGTTCTCTCCAGGACTGAAGAGATGAAATTGATTCTTGTTCAGTAGCGGTTAGAAGGTGTCTCTCCCATTCCACAGTGAATGCAGAGGCCTTTTAAAATGGAAAACTACAGGGAGTGAGGGCTGGTTCTTCACTTGCTTTGCAGGAGAACTGGCTTGGATTTGTACACAGCATCAGAGCCAGCTCATTTTTCTAAGGCCCTAACTTTGCAGCATTCTTCAAGGGCTCCAGAGAGTTCCTTGTGCCATCAAATTAAGTTTGGAAACTTCAATAAAAAAGTCCCGAAGGAAACTGTCAATTAATGCATTTACACTGAAGCATCATACTTGGGAAAAACATCTTCAAACAAACGCTGTTTTCCAGCCATTAAAAAGTTTGTGTGCCGCTTGGTTTCCATAGATACCTGAGGTAATAGCCTCTTTCCCCCTCACTGAAGAGTGAGTGTCGCTTGATTTCTTTCTTTCTTTCATTTTTTTTAACCTTAGTCTTTCATACTTCTTTTTTTTCCCCCTCTCCATTTATGAAAACAAAAGATAACTAAATTGAAACCTGGCAATGAGATTTGTCTGAGGAAGACAGCTTGATTTATAAGCTCAAGGGACTTCATTTTTGCTCACCTCCTTATTATTTTATGACTTCTGCAAATAGTGTTGCTACCGGCAGGGAAGAGATGGAGAATTTTCAATTGATCGAATGCTTTCCCCAGTCCATCAAACATATACTCAAAAGGGAAATGTTAACAGGCTGCTGGAAGAGCAACTGAGTTTTCACAGGGTGTAGAGCAGAGGTTGGCAAACTGAGACCTGTAGGCCAAATCTGGCCCACTGCCTGTTTTGATAAATCAAGTTTTATTGGAACACAGCCACATTCATTTGTGTATGTGTTGCCTATGGCTGCTTTCACAACAACAATGGCAGGTGTGAGTAGTTGGGACAGAGACTGTATGACCCACAGAACCTAAAATATTTTCTCTCCAAACCTTTGCAGAGAAAGTTGACTGAGCCTTGGTATACAGGAAAGAATGGGGGTTTTGGAAGCATTTAATATTCTGTCACTTTAGGCAAGTACTAATCTTGCTGTGATCAGTTTCTGCATCTTTGAAATAGGAATGACGGGATCCTTTCGTAAGTTTTGGAGGATGTAGAGCACCTAGCCCCCATCTTGGCACACAGTAAGGGAACCATAAATATGAATTCTTTTTACTCCAGATTCTTTTGCTAGAAAAAAAAATCAAAGATACTTATCTTATGATTCTAGAAATCCTTCAGAAAACCCAAGGAAAGTGCGTAAAAACCCAAACCAAAGAATTCAGCCATTGCTCTGGCCTGGTGCATGCCCAGGTGTCTCTCTCTCCTGGGAGAAGGTGAGAGAACCTACGAGCGGGGACTCGGTTGAGGGATGAGAAGGCAAACAAAAGAAGCCACAACAGTCTAGGAAGAAATCTTTAATTTCTATTCAGCTTTAAAGAGTTTGAGAGGTTTTGTTTTTTTTTGTCTTTTAACAAACCAGTTCAAGTACATGCCTTCAGATTATAAAAGTACCTGAAATTGCCTAGAATATCAGCATGCATAGCTTGTTAGTATTTACATATATTTACATAGGCAAACAAGAGAAAGATCTACAGTTATTTACAGTCTACGTAGAAGAGAAAGGCAGCCTAATTGTATTTCCTAAAATACAGTAGATGTGTAGTCAGTACATGCATATTTAGATAATATTTGCATGATAGAATGCAATTTTTAAAAAAAAGACATACCTTTGTCACTTTCTATGCTAAGGTGTTACATAATCAAGGTAATTTTTTTGTGTGTTTGTTTTGTTTCTAGTCTATTTGCATCAAGTGCTTTAAAATGTTCACTAACACCGAGGCAGAATTATTTACCCAGGCAATTAAAGCAACAGCACACAGGATCATTTCCTACTAACTAGCAACAAGCTGCTGGTGAATGAAATACCTATTGTTTCTCATTACCCATCGACCACTGTGACGAGGTCTCCCTGTATAAAGGCAGTGCCTAAGCTATCACCATTAATTATGGAAGTCATATAAATGAGACACTCTCCGCAGTGTGTTCTAAATGAAATATTAACAAGGCTAGCATCTTTGAGCCTGAGATATGATCTGTTCGCGTGAGCTCCCTATGAAAATGCACAAACCTAATGCAGGTGGGCTCGATGTGAAATGGTGGGGCTGGATATGGGGGCCTGCCTCTGAGACCTGAATTACTGCAACGTCCATTGTCTTCATTTGTTTCTGGATGACAGAGTTCAGAGTTAATTTCTTACCATGATGTGGCCCCATCAGAACACCCTGTGGGATTTATTCGCCTCCCGCCCCACCAGTGCCTTTTCAGTACAATGTTGTAGAATATACGTGTATATGAGACCTAGGTATAAATCAGGGGTGTCCAAATTGCGACCCACGGGCCAACTGCGGTCCGCAATCATTTTTAATTGGCCCGCAGCAAATTCCAAAAATATATTTAGTTTACTTAAATAAACCAGGTGAGGCAATACGTACTTCACCTCGAGTGAGTGGCCCGGCTGTTTGTGTATTTTACCGCACGTGGCCCTTGGTAAAAATCGTTGAAAAAAGTTTGGACACTCCTGGTATAAATGAACTGTCAACCTTAAAATCTAAATGAACAGCTTGTTTGGGGGTTGCCCTGAAATCATGCCTGCTCACGAAAACAGTCAGTTCTTGATTTTCTAAAAGGGCTAGTGGCAGGTCGACTCTGCAGAGTGACAACACAGAAGGGAAAGGGGAAGCTTTTGGTTTGACCTGTACTATGAAGATCTTCTTTGCACCATTCTATTAGAACTGAACCCATTAATTCTGCCTGGCAATAGTTTCAAAGGTTTCTATCAGTATACATGACAAATACAGAGGCATACATTTATATACATTATACAGAGCTAGCTATAACCGAGGTTAAAGACGTAGAGTAAAAATGTGAAATGTTTCAAATTAACACGCGCGAAATACCTTCTTTTATCTCTCAGAAACACTCAGTAGTTCCTTCAGCAGTAGCATTGAGGTGGCCCGGTTGGAAAATTTCAGTAAAGGGCCGTCAGATTTGTCACGTGTGCAAGGATGATACTTATTTTGGTGGCAAATTTCTATGGCTCTTCTGCTTCGCTGTTTCAAACCAACCCGTGGAAGAATGGCTACCCCACTGCAGTTTTCCATCCCAGCAAAAGAAAACCCTTTTGAAAAGAAACTGTATTTTGAGCAATGTGGGCATTCCAGGCTGCACTGGCAGGGGATTCTTTAAAGGATATAAGACGGTCAACGGCATCTTCTCTTATTTGTAATGAGACCATCTCTCGGGCCAGTCAGGTCTAGAATATCTTTGGCAGCCCCAAACGGAAGGAGGAACACACGTGAATAACATCACCCACCTGTACTAGACTAATCCATTCCTTTTCCTTCCCTCATTCAGAGGTGTGCCGCCCACTCCATCAAAGCATAACAGAATAATTCCAGGTCCCAGAAAGATGAACTCATTCTAAATAGTATGCCTCCACTCTGTTGGGACCAGACATAAATCTGTCATGGAACCCTTGGAACACATATGGCAAGGATTCTGGAACACTCAGAAAGCATGAAAAGGGCCTCATTTATTTCAAGGGAGAGTTTGGAACAGTTCGTCGAATTGAAAACACAGGTCCCGAAAGCTTACCCAGGTCACTCTGCCCTTGAATCCTGCCGATGGCCTAAGTGAAAATCCTCCTCTGCCTGGCCTTACCAAAACAAACATGGCTTTGGACCTCTGGGTGAGTGGGAACTGGCTGCCCATCTCTCCCCCAAACTTTAGACTAGCAAAGGCAAACATATTCTTTCCATCCTGGTCTCTGGGCTTGTTCCTCCAGATATTTCTCAGAGGATGAACAGCGACACTCCTGACTTTCCAGCTCATTCTGTCCTAGTCTTCAAGTCAATCTCTTAAAACCCCACAGTGACCTTGCTAGAAATGAATGTCTTTTGTCGGGTGTGGTCTTTTAACCTGACTTGGATTGGGAGGCATGCTGTTTGGGCTGCCTCAGCTGCAAACAGAAAAGGCTCTGTGTCACCTTGAGAGTTCCTCCACATGGAGGCCCATGGACATGCAGCTGTTCTTGGAAAGCTGTGTCACCTTTGTTCCCCTTCAAGCATTCCACTCAAGATATCCTTTGCAATTTGGGGCTGTGGCCCATATTGGGACCAACGGCATTGGTGACAATGAATCGGCATATCCCATTGCTCACAGAGAGAACTGTGATCAAGCCCTTCTCCTAGACTGGGCCCCAGTGTCACCTGGGGAATGACAATCAACTGAAAAGGAACTTCTGAGGTTTTTCTCACTTGTGAACCTGTTTTTAGCAAAGAAACCATTGCCTTGTGGCAAGAAGTAAGTATCCATATTGTCGTAGTCCCTTGTGTTCGAGCAGGCACGTTCTTTCCTGAGGCTAACCATCTAAATGCGATCCAAATCTCCCCACATGCTTCCAGACTTTTAAGGCCTCCACAGTGAAAAGCAAATCTCCACTTTCCTGACCTTCTTCACTTTCTCTGTTTGAGCAATTGAGTCTGCTTCCCTTCTGTAGTAAATGCTAAGAACAGCCTGTGTGCAGAACTCCTGCAGGCTACAAGGAAAGTTCTAGTCCTGTGCCTACAGGAAGTCATTGTATGTATCTAAGCCTGTAGTGTTTGAAGCCTTTGTAGGAATCAGTTGTTGGGAATTTGTAGGAACTCATCTGTTAGGAATTAATTGGGGGAGGTTGACAAGGGGAGATCGATGGGAGTTTCCCCTGCAAACAGACCGAATGTGTCAGATACTATCCACCAAAAGACCACACTCATCTTATATGTACACAAATTTATAAGGTGGAGACTGCTTAGGTTTCAACTGTTTTTTGATGTGGTGCAGTTTATGCTGCGAAAAAAAAGTCTCTCATCCAAGAGTAGTTTCCTTAGCTGGGCAAATCTGGCACCAGGAGGTGGCATTTGAATCAGGCGACCTTTTTGCAAAGGGTCATTTGCTATTGGATCTTCTGAGGTTTCGCTGAATCCTCATTTTTGTTAATCCAAATGGATATAATTTCCATTTAGTTCACTGACTCAATCAACAATGGGAAGAAAAAAAAAATCTCCTTTTAACATTTCTCAGGTGAACACAGGACAAACCACACATTTACTTTTAGGCCATGTCAGGGTGTCACACTGTGGCCAGACATGGCTTGGCTAAGAAAGCAAAGAGGCCCTCCTAAGGGAATTTCAGCCCAATGGGAGATGCATAACAGGGAATGGGCAATATGCAAATATTTGTGTCACATATTTGGGCAGGAGGTTATACTTGGCAACTGATACGAATTCTGGCGTGGGTCAGCCTGCGTGATCATCTTGCAGCTTTGGACAAGTTGTTTTTGATCTCTGATACTAAGTGGGTCTTCTCTCAAATGGGGATAATAATGGCCCCTTGCTCCTAAAGCTGTGTGGGGGTGACAGTGTCCTGCTTATCAAGTTCTCTGCATGGGGACTGAAGAATTGTCAGCTCTCAGAAAGGCCACACGTTGTTACCACTTGAAAGGTCCCCATTTGCAACAACTCACTAGAGAGGCAGAGGACAGAGTCCCTGGAGTTGAGCTCTCTGTTCTCTTCTATTCTCTCACCTAATTTTGGTGCAAGTCGGTGTGTCGGTTGATTAGCATTTATTTCATGACCATCAGTTCAGTTACACAAGCATCGCAGTGGAGGAGGAAGGTGATTTGTTGGTTGTGGTCACGTGAACGGGGACAGCCCAGGAGTCTCATTCCTGTGCGAGCTGCATTAATCTATAAACTAATAGAATTCCTGGCACATTTGTCAGCTCAGAAGATTGTTCTCCGACGGTAAGTAGGGAACTCATAACCTTTTGGAGCAGCTTGCTTTTGTTTGTCTTTCAAATCAGAGATTTAGAACCATAATTGCTTTGGAGGAACGGATGTGTACCAAGCACCAAGGTATCCAGAGATGAACTCCAAAACACAGCACTGCACTTCCCCAGTAGGCTGGTTATAAACTCTCTTTCAGGACTGTTACTAGGATCAGGGACAGACAGACAGGGTGTGGAGGCAGACCTTTATTCCACCTGTGATACGTGTGCTCGCTTTCTATCTCTGCAAAGGCTCTGTGATAAGTTATTCTGCCATATTCACAGATCCCCTGGTTTTGCATTTGTAAAGTGTTTGCTTGGCTTGGCAGACCCCAGCTGAGTAACAGGAAAGCTCTTAGAGTTTGAAGAGGCACCTGTCTTCTCTTCCTGCTCCACGTGCTCACTTCAGATCACCTCTTTGTCCCAGGAATTCAGTCCAACAATCACTCCCCTCTTCCCAAAGGGCCCCCTGCCCTGCCCTTGGGGTTCCAAGCCCAGTCTAAGTTTCCTGACATGGTCACTTACACAACTTGACTTTTTCCATAAATTGACTCATTCATCGTTATCTGTGTAACCTCCTGGTATCAGTACATCTGTAATAAAGCAATTTTAGAACATCTACTACTCGCAGAATCATTAACTATATAGATATTTGGTGACAGTGTCTATGTTTTTATACATCTCATAGTTAAATCTACTTTAAGACATAATCTATTCTTTCTTTTAAATAAGCATGCACGTTAAAATAGAGAAACTTGGGAACTAAACATTAATCGTGTAATATGTGTCCTTATTAAAACGTAAGTTATCTTAGAGTACTAACCAATGCATTACGAATATCAATACATGGGTGGTTTTCTCTTTACCATATACTGTTTATTAGAAACGCTATACCTTTTCCTTTAAAAGTCAATATTCATTTTTATTCCATGCTGACAGCTACAAATTGATGGCTAGCGGTTATCAAATAAATGTTGATGAAAAGCGGCTACTTAATATGTTCAGTCTAACAAAGGGTTAGGGAAGGATGGATAATTTAGATCTCAGGGCCTCAACTATAAATAAACAGCAACTGCTTTCCAAATCCCACCTTCCTGCAGTTGAAGATTGTGCTGCAAACCTGACAAATGATTTCTGAACGAGAATGATGAACCCCTATTACCAAAATACTTTTAACTGAATCCTATACACAAGAATCCTGGGTAATTTTACATATGCTATCAAGATTGATGACACACTTCTCCTCTGGCAGCTCGAAAATGTTTGACTCGATCAGAAGTGGCATTCAGGCATGATTAAAGATGCTACTGGGCTTCCTGGAAATTCTCAGTCCGGTGTCATCCACACCCTAACTCATCGCCAACATTACAGGATGGGGATGCCGCACCCAAACTCCCAGGAGCAGCAACTGCGGACCTCCTACAGGCTTCTGATAAATTGTTCTTAAAACTCATTTAGGGGGACCCACAGCTCCAGCCAGTGTTTATATGTCAAGGTACTGCTGTTATTTTATCACAATGGATCAGTGAGCAATAGTGACAACTCGTAGACATTGCTTCAGATATTTTATAAGAGTTGATAACATGGTTTCCTTCATGTGGCTCTTTCATCTTTTCGGAATAATGTACTGATAGCCCAAAAAGTGGCATGGAAGTCATTTGACATTGATTAAAGTGCTCTTTTAATTTTTTTAAATCAGTTTTAAAATCTTTTATCTTGTATCAACAGTACCGGCTTCGTTATTTACTGAGATTTCCCTAGTGTGGCTCAGCGTCATTCTGATGAGGGGGCAGGCTAAAAAGCTGATGAGCCCAAAGCTAGAACTTGTTCTTAAACGGTCGTCACAGCCGCTCATATAAAGATGTCACTCAGAGGCTGCCATTGATACAGCTGAAAAGAGAATTCCCCAAGAAGCTGAAAGTGAGCTTGGGACTAAAATATATCATTACTTCCTCACTGTCCAGCAAGAAAGGAAAGGCAATCGAGTACCAGTTGAACTTATCATGAATCAGAGAGGGAGACTTGGCCAAATGTACGCAGCTGATCTTCCGAATGGAGGAGCTAGGCTTTGCTTTCCAGTGCGCCTTCTGTACTGTGTCCTTCCACAAAGCCAGAGCCACTGGCGATGGCATTAAGATTGTGAATCACCCCGAGCCTAATGGCCAAAGAATCAAAGCCGACTCCTGATGAAAGACTGGGCTTTTCTAAAATTTATGGTTTTCAGCGTGGTACCCAACTGGAAGTTTACCTGAAATGAGGTCAATTGCAATTGTTTTCAGCTTCCATGGAGGGAGCTTGCATGCCCCCAGCTCTCTTATCAACTCGATTCTGAAATAATGTAATTGCAGAATTTCTTTGCAGAAACACCATCCCAACAATGCAAAAGTGCAACATGATATCGTTTTAGAAGGTCCCAGTGGCAAAACATTACATTGGGTCTGAAAGAATTCCGCGTTTGGCTTTTTTCCCAACTGGCCTACTTCAGTCTTTTCTCAGGATTGGTAGAAATGTGAAAGGACAGTTTGCCGTGATGTATAAATGCTGATACCATCACAACTCTCGCGTGGGATTGGGGAGCCTGGGTTTTGGGAGGAGCTGACTGGATTCTCTTACCCCTTGGAAGTTCACGGCAATCACCTGACTACTCTGGTGGTTTTGGCAGCTGCAAAGTAAAATGGAAATCTAAGACAGATATCCAGAAACTTATGCAAAATGCCATCTCCTCCTGAACTGCTAAGAATTGAGGCCAAGATGATATCTGGCTTGAGGTAGTGGGATGAGCATCTCCATTCTTCAGTTTGTCTTTACAAGCACTTGGCTTCCCTTTTCCCCCCACATGAGATGCAAGGAGTCAGATACACCTCTTGAATTCTTTAGATAATTGTGCCAGGTGCTAAGCTAAGGGTTATTAGGAATAATAATTCAGTGAAAGAAAATTTGGATGATGTGCACTTATTTCCATTAGACTTGAGCCACACAAATCAATTTGAAAAGAAACAGATGAATCCAAGAAAATAACAGGCTCTATGAGGAGTGGGCATGGTGAGGGGGTTGGGGAAGGAACAGACTGATTGTTTTTTAATTTCAAGTCATGTCAGGTGTTCGCACTCTGGAGTAATGGGACTTGTCCAGGACAGCCACACAGCCAGTTATGATCAGAACTCAAGCCTCTATGCCCCTCCCCCCCACCTCACCATCATGTCCCTCGAATGTAATTGACCGTTTGGTTTTCACATTAAGTCACATATGACAACAGACTCTGACACTGAAGTCCCCCCCAATACACAAACAAACAAAGAAAACCCAAGTCTGCTTCATAGCACTTTCCTAAAATTATGACACCTGAGACCCAATCTTCAGCATGACCTAGGCTCCCAATGGTTCTAGAGTGCAATCATAGTGCAAACCAAACTATTTGGGGGTATGATTTTCCATTAAGCACTCTGCTTGGGCACAATTTAAACCCTGTAGGGGCAAACAAACAACAAAACAACAACAAAGGTAAACTTTGGATGGGGATGGAAACGAATTTCCCCCTCCATCAAACGTCTTTAATGTTTTCCTATGGTGACCTTATCCTTAGTTACCTTTCTCCATCCTCTTCTGCAGCCTCCCCCCTCCCCCATCAACCTATAATTAGTTGGTACAATAAGTGCTGTGATGCACATAAATAATCATAAGATGCCAGATAAACTGTATTGGTTTTAAATTAGAGCCATGCCTACCACGTGTCCCTATGAACACCAGCCTATTATTTTTAATTACGGCTTGCAAAGCCAAGTGATTTCTTGCCCTCTTTACAGCATCCCTGACAGTATCCTGTCAGCCCAGATGATATGGTGCCCCATCGGCACACACATCCTTAGCTACAGCGACAACTGTTACTCAAAAGGTGAATCGAAAGTGATCAATTGCATTCATGGCAACTTGCATTTTGAAGTGGGCTGGGAAGAAATGTACCCCCGAAGCCACTGTCCTATTGCAAATACAGGATGAATATGACATTTAAAAGCAGGTTTTCACAGGATCTGGATGAGTTAATAAGCCTGTCATGTGTCTGTACGAGGCATGTATATATGGCAGGGAATATGTGTTTTAAAACATTTTAACACAGCATTGCAAACCCTTCCCCTTAGCAGCACCACGGGCAAAGAAAAGAGGAAAGTTCTGGTCCAGTCCTCCTTGAGTTTTTCTACCTGATGGGCCATTATTTCTAAAGGTTCTAGAAATATCTTGGTGTCAGAATACATTATGCACTGAGAAATCAAGGGGTTGGATGAATTTGTTCTTGCATGTTCAAAAGGATACCATCTTCTTCTCTTCGCCGGGGAGAGACATCTGACATGATTTATTGATGTGTGTATTTCTTTTTGAAGCCTTTTCCTATACGAGGCGTAAAAAGTCACACCAGCCTTACGAGTGGGGTTTATGAACTCGTTTTTCCAGAGTGGTCACATCCTACCTTTTACAGGGCTGTACTCCGAGTTCAGTCCACTTTGCCATGCTCTGATACAGTTGCAACTGAACCCGGTAGGAAGAGGCTTGCTAATTCCCAGTCAGAAGAAAGTCATCTGATCACCTCTTTTCTTGAAAACAAACAAAAAAATTGTTTTGGTCTTTTTTCTTTGATTTCCAGCAACAAGGAGCTGCCACCACCGTCTACTGTGCCGCTGCCCCTGAACTTGAGGGCCTGGGAGGGATGTATTTCAACAACTGCTGTCGCTGCCTGCCCTCCCCAGAAGCTCAGAGTGAAGAGACAGCCCGGGCCCTGTGGACGCTCAGCGAGAGGCTGATCCTGGAAGGACTTGGCAGCCAGTCCAGCTAAGTGGGAGCTCCGGCAAAGCTCGGCACACACATCCACCCTGTGTGTGCGCACATGCGTCACTGCCAATGCTGGACCCCTTCCAATTTACTATCCAGGGGCCTTTCCATGTCCCTCCGACACAGATCTGCCAGAGCAAAGGAAATCAGAGTACTCACAACAGAAGGGCACCTGTGAAGTACCAATGGAAAGCAGGGAATTAATTCCAGGGGTAAAAGGACAGTCTCTGTCTCCTGGGACTGGCTTAGGCTTGGGTCCCTTTGCTTTCCTGGTGGTGGCCTGTTTCAAAGTGAACGATGCATTGGTATGCAGGTTCCTTTCTCATTGCACAAGCACAAACAATTCTCTCTCACTGTTTAGAATAGCCTGGTGCCCCCTCTGTCCACCCCACCCCCCCAAGCCACCACCTCCTCCATAGCCCTCCATGGCCACGCTGTAGCCAGGAACTGGCTTTCTCCTACTTAGTGAAGAAAAAGCGAGTGTTTATCCTTCTTTGCCACATCGATCCAGGAGATAATTGTTTCATTCATCCTGACCAAATCTAAGTGGGTTTGGCAACTACTGGGGAGAGAACTCTGAGCCTTGTTCCAGCCAGTGAAGATGGAGGTGACACTGAGAAACGGTGGGACAGACAGAGCTAGTGGGTCACAAACGTGCTGGTCCTTTGACTCCCTTGCCAAACTATACAAACAATTCTTTCGACATGATAACAAATTTTGCCAAGCATTCCCTCAAAACCTCGACAGGCAGGAAAGGAAGGAAACACTGTGTCCTTAAGAATTTACAGGATAATTTGGGGATAAGAAGTCGTTCCCTCCATTCTTCCTTCACAGTTTTGAGAAGCAGCTCGATGGTGGAGGTTCACAGCTTCTTGGTGCTCCCCCTTTAGCATTCTGCTTAAAATTCCTGTTATTCCTCTCATCCTATGCTTAATAAAAGAACATGCTTGAAATATGATCATCTGAAGTTTGTATCGTGTCTTTAAATGTTTGTTTCAGTTTTGGAGGGGGTTTTTTTGTGTGTGTGTGTGTTTTTTTTTTCCAGCGGTTATTTTTTTTTTTTTTTTTTTTAGAAAAAAAATCTAGAAGAAAAATAAAGCGCTTCTTGTAGACGCCAGGAAAACACCATTCTTGTTTCTTCTCTGAGTGTGTTTTGTTTTTGTGCTTTGTGGCTGTCTGCAGGCCAAGTTGTCTTCACGCGATTAGCATGCCAGCATCATATTTTCTGTGGAAGAAAGCAAGAAGAGAAAAATGACTATTGTTCAATTTCACCTAAAGAGGTTTTGTTATTACTTAGAGTGGGTTATGGCAGTCCACAATGGTTTGTTCCCCCTGTAATTATAAACTTCTTGCTGATTAGAGAATATCTCTATGTATTTGAATGGCAGTGGATTGGAAGCTCTTTCCCACTCATCCCTTTTTCACTGACACCAAGGTTTCCAGGCCATTCCAGCAAGGATGTGAGAAAGTCCACCTTGGCCAGATGGAGAGAATGCTGAAATACCAGGAAGGTGAGGGTAGGGTGTGTGTATCACTGTTTCTCCTCCTGATGATGGCAGCTTCAGGCCACACATCATGAACGTCTGGCCTCTGGCTCTTTGGCACAGTCCAGTCAAACACCATTGCTTTCCAGTGGCCCACAGCCTGGCCTCGTCCTCCTATCTGGCTATATTCTCCCGTGCAAAATCCTGATGATCATAGATCCTATGAAACTATGAATCAGCTCATGTCAGTTTCCTGGTCCAGACTCTCCAAGGCTTCTAAGGTAGACAGACTCTTTGCAAAAGTGACCATCATAATTCTCCTCCCAGTTTCCACACTGTGAGTGATCCTCTCCCACGTGAACTCTAGCCTTGGCCACGTGACTTGCCTTGGCCAGTTGGAAAAGTGCTTGTGCATTGGGGATTGCCCTTTTTTTGCTGCTCTTTGGAACCTGGCAACCACCCTCATAGGAATGGGCCTGGGCTAGCCTGCTGGATGATAAGAGATACCTGGTTACTACCCGAACTGGCATCAAGCTAACTGTTAGACATGCCATCCCAGACTATTCAGCCCCAGCTGAACCAACCCAGATAAGAAAACAAAAACAAAAAACAAAAAACAAAACTCGTCAGTCAACCCACAGAACTGCAAAAATTAAAAGTGTGTTATATGAAGCCGCACAGTTTCAGGATTCCTTGTTATGCAGCAAATGCTAACTGATACAAAGTCTCATCTCACTGAGTCAAGTTCCCATTTTTTACCACAGCCTAGGATTTCCTTCATAAGCTATCCCCAGACTGCTCTCTGGTGTCCTGTTCTAGCGCTTGGTCTTTACCTACTACATGCAGCCACTCCTGCCTTCCTGTGTTCTTGAACTGTGCCAAACACCCTCCCTACTCAAGGTCTTTATATTGCTGTCCATTTTGCCGAAATGCTTTTCATCCAGAGACATGCATGGCTTCCCCTCACATTGCATTCTGGTCTCTGCTCGAATGTTACCCCCTTTCTGATGAGGTGACTGCATTCATGGTGGCACCCCAATTGCCCGCCCACTTCTAACACTATTTTTTCTCCACAACACTTAATACTATTGGACACATTATGTGTCTGTTTATTATTTCCTCTCCCCACCACCTGTAATATAAACTCCACTAGATTTGTCTGTTTTGTTCACGCCTGTGGCCACTGCACCTCGAACTGCTCCTGTCACATAATAGGTGCTTAATAAATAACCGTTGAAGGGAAGAATGATCGTTGGTGACCAGGTTCATGAAAACAATCCCCATCATTCGTTGAGGATGATCTCAAGCCACACACTGTGCTAAGGTCTAATGTGACCACAACCCTGCCAGGTGTCCTTTGCTTCCTGTCTGTGGATAAAGAAACTGAGGCCAAGAGGTTTTATAATTTGCCGTTGTCCACACAGCTCATAATTGGCAGAGTTGCGATTCACACTTTGGTTGGTTTGATTTCAAAGTCATGCAGCTTCCCTTCACCAAGGCCACAGCTGCTTCAACGAGTTAGACATACCCTTTCCCATAGGATGTACCACCTGAAGGTCTCGGGCTGAGCAGAGTCTGACTCTGGCAAAGCTTTAGGCATTCGGTGAAGATGCAAGCTAAGCCAGGGCCAAGAAGATGTTGGAGGACCATCAGCCAAGGTGATGTCCGAAATATCAGAGACCCCGAGGGAGGGTCTGCTGGCCGCCTGCCTCCTTGCACTGTTAAGGGATGTGCTGACTGATTCCTGTATGGATCCTGCACCAGGCAGGTAAGATGAGGTTTGGGAGGAACTTGACACGGGGAGGTGAGTATTGCCCTAAGTCAGATAAACTAAGTCTTCAAACAATCAGTCATTCAACAAACGTGCTGAATGCTACATGGTGGAAATTCAAAGTTTAGGGTAACCTCTCCCATAGTTCCTGCTGCAAAGGAACTTACATCTCACGTCTATTGGAGTCTCCACAGTGCTCAGGATCCTAACCAACTTCATCAAAAGTTCTCCAGGGTACTCGAAGGTAAACTGAGGCCCCAGAACTATATATCCAGACCTCCTCTTTCCCACCATAGCCAGAATCCACCAAATCAGACATGCCAATCTCTGTGAGCCGTTTCTCCTGCCTCTTACCTCCTTGGCTAATTTCATGGGGGCAATTCCTGGACAGGTGAGCAAGTGAGTGGCGTAAAGCCTCACTCCTTTTTCAGCTTATTCGAATCCCAAGACTTGTTCACCATCTGTCATGATAGATGCCTGTGTGTAGATATAGATAGCCATATAGATATATGTGATATATATGTAATATATACTGTATATAAGAATGATCCTACTCTACCATCATCACTACTACTAATTGCAGATACTATTTATTGAGCACCTACTATGTGCCAGTGGCTGGTCTAGGCAAATCATACTCGTCTTATTTTACGCTCAGATGATGAAAATGAGGTTTACAAAGTGCCCTACCCACAGTCCCATAGCTGAGGAGTAGCAGAGTCAGTATTCAAATCCAGGTCCATTGCCTCTAGGCCGTGTACCTTCCAATACATCCCACTGTTTAATGGGTCGCCTATAAGCCGGCAGTAGACACACATTATACAATGGGTGAATTATTCACAAAGGAAGACTATTTGGCTTCCTACCCAAGCATGGGATCTGGCACTCGTCCTGGTGCCCAATGCCTCATATAAACTGTATAAATTGTTTCTGTAAATGCCATTTATTCAGCAATATTGGCTTCAGCTCCGTAGACCCCTTCTCCTGCTCTGGTTGTAATTAGGTCTGCGTAGGGCCATGTTGTCCTGGGTTTAACTTCTAATGGCCTCAGTGTCTAGAGTTCACCGTTGCCCCAATGCCATAGAATCATCCAGAATAGGAAAAGTGAGCCAGTTTCTCTATGGTCGTTTTCTTTCGAGCTGTTCTCTCTCTCTCTCTCTCTCTCTCTCTCTCTCTCTCTCTCCCCCCCCCCCAAGTGTCTTTAAACCCAAAAGGCAGCCAGTTTCCACTTTCACGGCTGATTACAGGATGCCTTTCTGCAACTTATCAATAGGAAATAAGAAATTGAAGCATCCCCGGCAATGACTGAAGCTGTGGCTTGTGGTTTTGCTCTTTAAAATGGGGTTATAGGTGGTTTTGTTTTGAACTTCAATGAAGGAGGCCTGATTACTTTCATTAAGGTCAGCACTAGGCCAGAAAGCTTTGGCTTGCAAAATGGCTGCCCGTCCTGGTCAGCAGCTGGTACCATTTTTAGTAGTTTGCATTTTAAAAAGAAACTAAAATAGCAATAGTTACTTCCTGTGTTAACTCTTTGAGTCTGTCACCATTCCACCAAACTAATCTGAAGTTTGGAATACTAAATAATATCACAAAATATCCACAGGACTGAAAAAAACTGTCTATCGATGAGATGCATTTACCAAAAAAGGGCAATTTTTAAAAAGAAAAAGGAAGGCTCAAATATGACTATTCTAACATTGATTTTTTTTGTAATTACCTTTCAAGTCTTCATATTATTTGGTTTCATGCCCCTTTCTTATCCCTCCTCCCCAAATTATCTTATGTCTCAGTTTTCACAGTTATTTTAATGGATACCTAATAGATCTCGCTGGTGGGTTCTTATTTGGAAAACCGTACTATGGAAACTTTAGGTTATTTCTAGTTTTTTTTTTGCGGTTAAACTAATGGCTCCGTTAGTATCTTTATGCATGCGACTTTTCCCTGCTATTCATTTACCTCCTCGAGATACCTTTGCACCGCTGAAACTACTGGTCCAAGAGCTCTTATTTGGCCCATGCTGTGTATTGACATGTGCTATGTGAAAGGGTTACAACCAGCAGAACGTGTGTGTTTCTATTTTTTTTACAACCTTATCAGTGCTGAATATTGCCACTTAATTTTTTAAATGTATTTTAACTTCTTATTGTCACAATCTATAACTATTTATATAAAATAACCCCAAGCAGCCAGTCTCCTTATTTAAAGCATAAGCATTTTGACTTTCATGTCTCCCACTGGACCAAGTTCACGTTAATTCCAGTGGCACTTCTGGGTGAGTCTACATTTGGTTTGGGTAGAAAAACATTGGTTCAGCCAAGCTACTATCTCTTTACCACATTCTTCAGTCAGAGAACATCCTTCTTTTTGTTCCTTGTCAATCACCAATTGTAGGACAAATATGGACCTGGTCTAAATGACTTGCAAAGACCAAAACCAACACCAGAGCTGCGTCCGTTCATGTATTTAGCCCACTAGCTGCAGTACTGTCTCCTTTTATGAAATATGCCACACCACTCAGAGAGATTGTCTTGCTTCCACACTGATCTGTTTACAAGGCCATGCCCTCCTGCATCTTAGGTGTGAGAGAATAAAAGCTTCTTTTAATTTTCAGAATAGGGATATGCAAATAGAGGCTCTCCATCACTCATTCCGATGAAAGAGGCTCCCTGTCTTCCTCCGACTTTCCTGATTTTATTTGATGTTCAACTAGGAGCTTGTCCTCTGTTTTCGACTCATGACAATTTCTCATGTGATGAGGCAATCCACTTTCATCAAGTGTCATTTCCTGAGTGCTTACCAACACTTCGTGCAAAACGCTGAAATGAAATGGTGTTGTTCATTTAGATGTCACGACTTTTGAGTTAAATGTTACCGTCCCCTAGGTACCAAGGAGGAAAACATTTGAATCCTGGGGCCACCACTTCCTTTGTGACCTTGTCCCAGTAATTTCACCTCTCTGAGCCCATATTTGTGCAAACCGCTCTACATTTGTGGTTTCTCTTACCCTTCCACCTTCATCCCTCCCTTGTTTTATTTCCCATATACAGACTTGCTTAGACTCCCCATAAGCTGAACAAACGTGCAGTCCATTAGTAATCTACCTGAATATGGTTTTATTTTTTCTCTGAATATCTTTGAAATATGACTTGTGAGATTGGTTCAGGGAAAGAAAAAAAGAGTCCTATTATTGTATTTAAATACAATTGATCTTAGAAATAACTGCTAAATAAAACAAAGTGTATTGCTGTTTTTACTAAAAAGTTAAAATGAATGCTTAGCATTTAAATTTGGGGGGGAAATCAGAAAAAATAACGTGCCCACGGTCCCACCACTCCAAGACAACCATGGTAAATATTGACATAGTTTCTTTTACTCTTTTTCAAAATGCATTTCAAAATTTACTTGTATCTTGTAAGTTTTCGTTTTATATAGTTGTGATTATACTCCACGCACACGTTAATGTATTTCAAACTAATTAAATTCTTGATAAGTCTTTTCATGCTGTGATGAGCCTGCATTCAGCGAGGGAACACCTATACTGTAGTTACTTAATCCTTTTATTGTCTTGAAGCGTTAGGATTCCCCCCCCAGCACTATATTTCACTAATTTAAATAATGTTTCTGTAAATATATTTGCGTAAGATTTTGGCGGGATAGTATGATTATTTTCTTAACACGGATCCCAGTGAAAATACAGGGTCAAACAAGATGGAAATTTTTAAGGCTCTTGGTACCTTCTGGTAAGAAACCTTTTCTGGGCTGCCCACGTGGCTGGTTTTGATCTCTGCCAAGAGTTTTCTTTGAGAAAAGTAGGTGTGTTTTCACCCAGGTGGGTTTGCTGTGGGTCAGTTCATTTCCCTGGATACTCTGCCCGGCTGGTGCGTGGCAAAGTTACTCTCATTCCGGGGGCCTGATACAGTCCCCACGTATGGAATGTTCTTTCCCTCTGGAACCAAGACAGAGAGGACAGGATCTTTGTGTCCGGGAAATTAAGAAGGCTGAATGTGAAAGAATCAAGCTATACTTGGGCCAGCAGGGTTTACCAGACTTGTGTTAATTGTGCTGCTGCTTAAGAACCTACTGAGAAGGTTTGAAGCCTTTCTTGGCCATGTTGGTGAATGTTCAGAATCCTCAGCCTGGTTTCCTGAGACAGGGCTCGCCCTTAGCCGTGGTCCTAGGGAATTTTACCTGGTGTGGCCTAGATGTCAAGGACTTTATCATGAATCACTTGTCTTCACTCTTATTAGCGGCTACTTTCAAACCCACTTCAAGGAAAGAGGCCAAGCAGATTCTCCTACACGATTTAGGAAAAATTTCAGGTTACCCTGTTTCCTGAACAAGATTCCAGAATCTTCTAGAAGCCTACATAAATCCCCCTAAATATTCCCACAGCCTTCATAGCTTCAACACTCTCAAAACACAGAAGTAACAGATTTAGGAAAAAAAAAGACACATATATAACTATATATAGAGATACAAATGTGTATATATATATATATATATATATATATATATATATACACACATATATATGTATATAAATTTAGATATGTAGATAAATAGACAAATCTGTATCTATATATTTAATCTCAGTGTAAAAATAGATACTATTAGCAATAATAAGTGCTGTTTAAAATAAAATCACAATAAGTATTATTAGTAATACAAACCAGACCCTTTAACTCAGAAATTTACGTTCTAAATGTTAATTTAATCCAAGCCTGGACAGAGGATAGGAGAGACAGAGAGAGAGAGAGAGAGAGAGAGAGAGAGAGACAGAGAGAGAGAGAGTAGGTGTTAGGTGTTTTGGAATTCAAAAGCTTCATTAACATACTAATGAATCTGAGGAGTCCTGCTGTTACTAAAAACAAATAAACTTTATGTTTAATCCCAAAACCCTTTG
The DNA here is from genome assembly GCF_036562045.2 of Rhinolophus sinicus. Lineage (NCBI taxonomy): Eukaryota > Metazoa > Chordata > Mammalia > Chiroptera > Rhinolophidae > Rhinolophus > Rhinolophus sinicus. The sequence continues at coordinate 24,707,014 of NC_133760.1, read as the reverse complement.
TACAGAGGCCACTGTTTTTTAAGATACCTGTTTATTAACAGAAACAATAGTGTCTTCCAAGACACATATAGAGAAATCTTTTTATTAAAGCAATAATTAATAATAATAATAATAATAATAATGAAAAACAGATCAATTTCAGTGTCCACCTGTTGAGAGCAGGGCTCGCAGACTACCAAGAACTGATGTTGTGTAAGTAACTTAATTGACTGAAATGCTGTTTTAAACATAGATTATACAAGAATTTGTAGGGTATGATCCCATTTTTGTTATACAAATATGTATTTGTGTTTCTGTACATATAAATGATGTATTAAGAGAAGGAGGACTGAAAGGTAATACTAATGGTTATCTCTGGGAGGAAGAAATGTGGGTGATTTTTTTCTTCATGCTTACCTATATGTTCCACATTTTCTACAATGAAAGTATGCCCTGTTGCATTTTACATAAATAAAAGTTAGAAAAACAAAGACAAAACGTGATTGTAAAACATGCTCAACTGCCTCTGTGAGCACGATAGCACAGCTGTGGGATGATTTGAGTTCAGTAATTGACTGATCAGTAATTGATCTTCTAGAAGGTTCTCTTGGGCTGACACAGTCATACAAATGGAATGGCTTTCAAATTTCACAGGAACAGGGTGGAGAATTTTCGGGCTGCACCCTACAAAGAGAATACATTTGAAAAACAAAAGCAGGTAGATTATTTTTGGTCACTTAAGCTTTTTAAATAACTGGCGGGTTGTCGGAAGTATACCTTTTGCTGCTGTGTGTGTATAAACATCACTGCCCTGTCTTTGGCCAGGGATCCTTTCCTCTGCTAGAGCCTGACATTCCGCCAAGGTTGAATAACAGATTCCAATTGTTCAACTCCTCACCTCTGTGCCTCAGTGCAACTCCTTATTAGCCGCATAACCAGCTTTTGCAGAACCTGGGGACTGGATGGACCCCGAGCCCCCTTTCACTTTTTGTTTTATTATTGCTTGCTTAAAGGTTGAACTAAATGACAAGCTTATTTTGTTTATCCATTTGATCTCTGCTAAGGTGAAGTTAAAAAAAATATTTTACTAGAAAAATAAAGTTATATATCCTATGTTACTCTAAATAAGTAGACTCATCAAAAAGCCTTCCAAGAAGTATTTAGACATAAAAATATCAGTGAGGTTACTATACACATCGAGTGGAGAGAAATCCTTGATGCAGACAAGCTCGTTCTTGGAATCTGGGTGGTAACTTAGTATTTTGAACTTAATTTTTTTTTCCCCTGAGTCTTGTGATATTCTATTTGGAAAGAAAGGATTCAAAGGACACCATCTAGACAATCATAAGAATAACTAAGAAAAATACCAAAACATTTCCTCCCCCAACTCAGTCTAAATGAGAACAAGATCAGTGTGATCTCGTATCAGCACCGTGAGCTTCATCCATAAAATTGAGGGGAAATGACTTCACCAGATCTTGCTCTGACTTTTAATTCCAGCACAGGAAAAGGCACTGATAATTTTCAAGGTTTTGGAGAGCAAAGCCTCACAAATTGGCCTGAGTGCGTTTCTGCAATTCCCAGTTTTCACAGGTTGGTCTTCATGATGCTGGGAGACCCTGCCAGGGGTCCTCTGCAACAACCCTGTTCAATAGTTGGCATCTTTGATCAGTAACATTTTTACAGAAACACAAGGACAGGTGTGAAGGTAAGAGGAAGGGGTCCTCTGGCCATGTTCGTTATGGTTGAAAATTCAAATGTTTCTCCTGTGTCTCCCCTTAGGCCCAGTAATGAAGCAATTTGCTCAGGGAGACAAATGAGGGGGTGGCGGTAGGTGGGTGCTTGGAGGTCCCTCTCAGGGCTTCTACCAGGGTGCACTTTTATGGAATTTGGAGCAGGAGGATCATTTACATACACTCCAATGAAAACAGTGCCCCTGGAGTTGTGCAAAGTGGACCCGGTTTCCCTTCCAGCAACATGGTGCTAGATCTGAGATGGGGCCTGGGTAACACCACTGGTGGCGCAATAGAGGGAATGTTCTCAGACGAAAAATAGAATGCAGTAGAAAAAGCCCAATCAGATGCATTCGTCCCATTCCTCACCCATGTAGCTGTGTGATCCTGGGTGCATTAATTGCCGTCTCAGAGTTTCTTTCCTCTAAAAGAAAGCTTTGGCACCCAGTCACAGGGTCTAGTGAGGATAAAGGCTTCATGAGAGTATGAGCATTTGATTCTATGCTTGCTCAGTGAAACTGTGGACACGCCCTTGCTTTGTGAAGCTTCCCTGGTTCTTACACAGTGAACTTTCTAGAACTGAATTGAACGCACCCTTTCTGAGGTGTGGGTGCAGGAGGCCGTCATGACAAGGGAGGCTCTTCCCAACACTGTGATTTGGCCATGACTTTTGTCCTGTGGCCTGACTAAGGCTGGCTGCTGTGGGTACCATGGGCAAGACAAAAGGAATGCACAGGAGGTGTGACAAACAGACGTGACAGAGGAGGAAGGACTATGTCTCAGAGTGTGGGCCGTCTACCTCGTGACTAGCCGAGACCTCAGGTACAGGAAGCCTAGCCCACACCCTGCCCTTGCCTTGCTGGATGGCTTCGAGCAAACAGGGCAAGCATTGGTTTCATCATCTGCAAAAACATCGGTGTCAAAGATGCTACAACCCTGGGAAACTGCAGTGCTAAGGAATAAGCACGGCTGAAAACCTGGTTCCACAGGTGAACAACCGTCAGCAAGAAAGGATGTCTCTTTGTGTCTGCAAAACTGACTTGAAAATGCCCACTTCATGTGGCTGCTTGTAAAGGTTGAAGAAATCAAATCGAGCCTAGGAAAACAGTTGACACATAGGCTTGCAGTGGATACCAGTTTCCCATCATGGAGGGTCCTTTCTGAATTTAACATTCTGAGATGGCATACCCCAACTTTCCTGGGCAGAGTTGCACTTAGTTAAACAGCAAGCTGGGTCTCTGAGGTCTTTGGTTACCCTTTGACTTGGGGGTGCAGACCAGTGCACACATTTTATTGATTCGGCTTCCCCTCAGTAATGTCTTTTTCTAATGCTCTAGGGAAGGGCTGCATTCTCTAACATTTCTTTGCCCCCAATTTACAATCATCACTTGTCTAAAACTGGGTTCAGTTTGTCAGGCTGGTCTGATTCAAATATCTATTTTAAAAACCACCCCAAAAGCAAAGTAAAATAAGAAACGTTATGTTCTTCTATGTATCACATTAGTTTGGCCTCTGGAAAAAAATGGGGGAAAATAGCTTACAGGCAGAATAGCAAGGAAAGCCAAGGCACTGTTCCCACTTGGATGCAAATCCGGAGAGCAGGCAGCTCAGCTGGAGACGCCCCCTGGGCTCGCCCTTTGCTGGTGGGCTCTCCTGGGACAGGATATTGAGGTCTCCAACGCCCAGGGCCATCGGTGTGGACTATTTAACTGACAATTTAACTGCGCGGGTGAGGATAGAGGAAGGAAATGCTGCCATTTTGGTTTTCTGACCTGGTTTCTAGGGTAACACTGGTCGTGATTCTTGATGCATTTTATTTTTAAAGCTAATATCAGATATGTCTCTGCACCTGGAGGAAATCCTACAGGAAGGTAGTCTAGGGCCTGAAAGCTGACAGAAGTGGAAGTAAAATGACCTATGTTATGAGGCAGAAGATAGTGGTCTCAGCACCAAGCACAGAGGGGAAACTGCCCATTTGCTTCAAGTGTGTGTGTGGTTTTTTTTTAACCTACTGTGTTTCCCCGAAAATAATACCGGGTCTTATATTAATTTTTGCTCCAAAAGACGCATTAGGGCTTATGTTCAGGGGATGTCATCCTGAAAAAAAAAAATTCATGCTAGAGCTTATTTTCTGGTTAGGTCTTATTTTCGGGGAAACACAGCATGTGTTATCTGTTGTCTAGTTATAATGCATCAGCATGCCTATCTAGCTATTGGCTCATGCCAACCCATCAATAAAAGGAGTACTCATACTGCAAAGAGAAAAAAGCAGGAAAGAAAGTATTATAAAGGTGTTAAGATCACTATGTAGACAATAGACACATAAGAAAAGACAAAGAAAATACACTGTGATTATGTGTTGGCAAGATACGAATTTGGGGAGCTATGAATATAGGCATGTTTACTTCCGACCCTCACACTTACTTTAAACACTTCTATACTTTCAAACTTTGTACAAGAACATTTCCATGCTATTAACTCCACTTTTGGTAACACTGACATAATATTCCAGAATTTAGATGTACCCTAACTGACTCAACAATTTTCCTATTGTATGAAGAAAGAAAGTTGGAATCCTGCTGTAGTCCAAAATCCCTAGTCTAGATCACAGAGAAGTTAACTGAGAAGGCTCTTAGAAACATACTTAACCCAATATTAGCCAGAGGTTCAGGGCTTAAGCCCTCTCCACCTGGCACCCATGACACATGAGCATTGTGAGAGATTTGGTTAAAGGAAAGTTAAAAAATCAAAATATCCAGGCAAATATGTGCCTGGAGTTATTTATTCTCTATGACAATCTATGATGATCACACAGCTGTGCTTTCCCTCCAAACTGACTCACGTATTTGATGGGATTAGACATGGCAGGAGTCCCAGAAATAATACTCCAGTTCAAGAACAGTTGGGAAAGTGTGACCATACACACAGGCCATTCTTAATACAACTACCCAGGTAGGCTTTTCATGCACTCAAGAAGGATCTTTACCTAAATAATGGGAAAGTCCATTTCTAGGGTAGGTCATTTATTCACTCAACAAACAATTGCCAAGCACCTCCTAACATCAGTTCTGTTTACTAGCCTGAAATGCAGAGATGAAAATGCATTGTGTTAACCCTAGAGCTCAGACTAAGGACTGGAAGCAGACCCATAAGTCGAAGGAGGCAGCGTTACACTGGTCTCCATATGGTAGCCCTACAGTTCTGTGTACGGAGGGAGACCCAGTGTGGTTGTGTTCTCCCAAAGCTGTGCACTGGGGCCAGTGTGAATAATGAAGGAACACAACGATGAATGCTTTGAGGGGGTGAGCAGAGGCACGATGGGATCAGAGAAGAGAGGACCCATCTCTGCCTCACTGGCAGATGAGAGGATGCCAACCACACTCCCCATCGAAGGTAACATTGACATCTGAAAAACAGACAAGCAAATTCAAGAATAAGTACGTGAAATGGCATAGGATGGAATGCTAATTTTTGCTTTCATTAAATACGTTTAAAACCTGATCAGAGACCTGTGCATCCTCCAAAGACCTTCCTGGGGAAGCAACCTTTTCATCGTCAAGGCAGATTGAGTCTTCTCACCCTGTCCTTGGCTGAAGCAGCATCTCCCTTTTCACTTACGTACCACACACAGTGTTTTCTGGAGGGGCTGCCAATTGTGACACTTATTTGTAAGCCACCAAACATTAGTAGTTCGGTACAGACCACACAATTAATTTTATTTTTGCCCTCAGCCAGATTTCAAACAAAGACCCCGAGATAGCTGGAAAATTAATTTATTAAAAAGCAATAGCGTGATAACACATGGTGGCAGAAGAAATGAATATGTTCAATATTGTATAAAACAGTTGGCAATCACATAATAGAGTGTTCATTCTCAATTTCGTAGCTTGTCTCATTATGCTTGGCAAATAGTTGTAAAATAGTGTATTATTCATGAACTAACATGTGTTAATTACTTTTAGTGCACATTTATTTTTCAAATGCAATATGAGTCAGATTCATCTATAAAAGCAACTTATTTTGCAAAAGTCCACTTCACAGCCCTTTCAAAGAAACAGCCACAAGTGTGTTTCTCAGGCCTGAAAATACAAATTGGTAAACACCTTAGTCCCAGCATAAGGCAGGTAGTGATAGCACCTGCCTTAGATTGTCCAGCAAAGGGCTAATTGATATTATCTGCCCCCTTTGCCCCACTGTAGACCCCACCCAGTGCCTAAGCCAGTTCTGACTGTGGTGGATAAGAGTGATTCAGCCACCTGAGTCTCGTCAGGAGCTTGGCCATGTAATTTGCTTTGCAAAAGGACATGAGTAGACAGACAAGCAGGGGATTGAAATGCTCTTGCATTGCTAGACATGCCCTTTTATACTCCTGCCATTCACCATGAGGGAAACACTCCCAGGGAACCAGCAGTCCAAGGAAAACGAGAGCCACATAGAGTAGACAGGACCCCATTCCATAGCCTGGAGCCAGACCCAACCTGACCTACAGACAGATATGTGAGCGATTATAATGTCCACTACTTTAAGCCACTACACCTTGAAGGTGGTTTTGTTATGAAGCAGAAGCTAACTGATACATGTGACATATGCAAAACTTACTTTGGGATGCGCTGGGGGAATACTCAAAGCAACTGGCAGTCAATTTACATCTACTTCACAGGCTGGGGAGGATGTTTGGCTCACAGAGAGAAGCTACACATAGTATATAGAGAACACAAAGATTGTTTTGTTTTGTTTTTCAAATGTGAGCCTCAGATTGAAAGCCACTGGGGCAGATGCTCTGACTATGAGGCCTGAATTACATCAAGATGCTTCTCACTTGGGCAACTCCATGTCCGTATGTGCTCTAGGGTAAAGAACAGGGGGAATTATTTAGTTAGTGATGGCTGACAACTCTACTGCAGTGCTGGGAAGAAAGCCATCTCTAAATATACCTGACCATGCAGGGGTGTTATAAATAACACAAATAATGGAGAAAAACACCTAGCCCCATAGGCACACAATAACTGCAATCATAGTCACTCTAGTTAGCATTTGAACTATTCACTGACAATGCAATTCAGCAGTACAAGGAAGGACATAAAGCACCTTCTCCCATTCCTTACTGCCAGCCATGCCTCCCCAGAATCCAGACATCCTTCTGTCCCTCTCCAAAGATTTTCTTTTCAGTAGTACTAGCACTACTCTCCTGGACACCACTGGAAGCCCAACCAAGGGCTGAACCCCTGACACTCCATGGCCCGCGCTAGCTGGACCTTGGCTGGTGGGGCTCTGGAGTGGGCTTCCAACTCGAGCATCTGCCAAACGTCTTCCCGTTGACTCCACAGGGAAAGTCAAGCATTGTTGCTTTTTAGTTCCACTGACTCCCACATATACTTCTCCAATGTTAAGCAACTGTGCTGTTTGGTTTTGTTGGCTGAATTTTTCTGTTTCTCGCACGTGTCCATGAGCTCTTTGAGAACATAGACTGCGGCTGCCCCACCTCTGGGTTCCTAGCCCTTTGCACTGCGTTGGCATAGAAAGTCTCGGGCTAGGTCTTGACTAAGTGAATAGCTCTTCTTGCTGAGGCCAGCCTCTGAGGCCAGAGGAGAGGTCATCATCCCCTTCCTGGCCATTAAGGCTTCTCTATGCTCCTCTCTCTTCTTCTGCCTCTGTCGTCTAGGTCCCCAGGATCCCCATTGAAGACAGATTGTAGCTCCTTCTTATTAGGAGTTTAAAAAAAAAAGACGCGCCATCTCCAATGATTCCAAGCCCTCCAGGGACAACCTATGTGAAGTTTACAGCAATAGGGAACATGTAAGGACATTCCTAATTAAATTCTTTAGAGCTTCCTCTTGACCTCATTTCAACTGTGACATAAATCTTAAAAAAAAACAACAAAAAAAAACCTCAAATCCAAAATTTTAAATAATGATTGTGATTTGTTTTAGAACAGCGACTCTCCTTATTAATCCAATAGCTGAACACACTTTGGTTGCCAGGGTATATTTTAAAACAGGGTCAGTTAAAGGCCACTGACCATTTCAATTAAAATGTTTTCAAGGATTTTTAAATAATAAACTGATCTTACCTATAATTACAGATGAAATAATAATTTAAAAAAAAAACCAACCCTTATAATCCCGTGTGTAATGTTATGGCACGCTCGCTGTTGGTGTCCGTGTACCAAGACAAATACCTCCGCGAGACAGGGGCCATGGAAACAATTAAAGTATAAATCCCAGGAACCCATTAACACGCAGGCTCTATTAGCTGACTCTGTCTCTGGTCACATGAAAGCCCCATAGAGTTTGTTGGCAGCTAGGGAGGGAATGGTATTGGTCCCACTTAAAGGAAAATGCAATTCCACTCTGTAAATCTCTGCTGTAATTGGTTAATAAGCATACACTTTAGCAAAATAACCATGGCAATGATTGGTTGGAGAGGGTCCCTCCCCCTCTTGCTTCTCACTTCCCGTGGTGTTCCTTCTAGTTTAGGGGGTTGTTCGCATTCACACATCTCCTGGGCTTTCAGGGTGTGGGGACCTGGTAACCCCAAGTTGATTAATTCCTAGTCAGAGGCCACTCATGAGGAAGGATGTTGTTCTTCTGAAACCGTTTCATCTCCTGGGATTTCTCAGCCTCAGCACTGTAGGCGTTTGGAGTTGGATATTTCTTTGTTGTGAGGAGCTGGCGTGGGCACTGTCAGATGGTGGGCAGAATCCCTGGCCTCCACCTTCTAGATGTCAGCGGCAATACCCCACTCTATTGTGACAACCCAAAATGTTTCCCGATATTGCCAAAGGTCCCCTGGGGGCACAATCACCCCCAGTGAAGAGCCACGGGTCTCATCAGATGCCCCCACGTGCCACGGTCTTAGCACCCCATGTGGTAACTCGCAATATTCCACCAACTGTTCTTTGCTTGATCAATGTCCTACCTGACTTGATTCGCTACTGCCCTGGCTTATATCACCTTTTGCCCCTTTGGATTTTCCTCCCGTTCATTTTCTGTGCCTGCCTATGTGTGCGGTTCTTGGTTTCTGGGATTTGACCCACAGCCATCACCAAAGGCTCTTGACAGTAACCCTGTCTGTCTAAGGCTCTTCCTTCCTGGAGTTACCTGTGACAGGTTACCTACAGGACTCAACCCTTGCCTCCACTCCCCTTGCACAAAGTCCAGCCTCCTCTGCCACTGCAGGCAGCTTCGTAACTGCACACCCGTTTCTCCCAGAATCTGAGCTGTCCCCGGTTGGAAGACAGGTCATGGTGGAAACTTGATGCTTCTCTCCAGGCTCTTGGAAAGAGATACCTTTTGTCTTTAATGTTTAGATTTCCACTGTATCCAATAAAGCCAAGGGCACTATAGTTCATTCTGTCTTTCAAGGTTTATTCTGAATGCTCAATTTATTTCTTTTAAGGGTCTCTGGCCAGGTATTGGGGGAAAAGTGGGCTTTGAAGTATTCTATGAGCTTGAGCTAAAATGTAACACTTACTTACTGCTGTTGTTGCCAAATTGCTATCATTATTGTTTCTGGGGCCTAATTCCTCCAGGGAGGTGCCAGGTACGTGGCGGGATGGTCCTTTGGACATGGGAAATAGGGAGACAGACTGATACAGGACATTTATTTTAATTTGAGTTTCGGATAGGCAACAAATACTTTCTTTTTGTATAAGTATGCCTCTCAATTTAATCTGAACTTAAGATAAGCCACAAATAATTTTTTTTTTGTATAAGTATGCCCCATGCAATATGGGATATACTTGTGCTAAAAAAAAAAAATCAGTCGATCTGAAATTCAAATTTAACTTGGTGTCTTTTATTTTTATTTGCTCAATCTGGCCACTCTATGCAGGCAAGATCCCTTTTTCTAGGGGGAATGTAGGTTCTGAAGTTGACCCCATCCTTCCACCCCACTCCCACCCGTAGTGCCTCAGGCTCCACTGTGGACCTGGCCTTATTTGCTCTGAGTACCAGGCAGGTGATTGTCAGGAGAAAGGAGGGCTTGAAGGAAACCCAGTGGAGATGCAATCTCACCCTGTCACATCCTGTCGCCCTGACCATGGTGGCCACAGGCCCGGAGAGCTGGACACCTTTCTAAGCCTGGTTTCTCACAGCCACTCCCTTGGTGACAACCCTATTGTGGTTTGTCACTCTGGCCATATCGACTGTCCCACTGAAAAGTGAAAGTTTTGATCACACTGATTTGGTTTGCAGCTCCAGTTTTTGTAACTCGCTGTTCTACCAGATTCTCTCTCCATTGCTTCTGAGATTCTGCCAGCTAGAATAGTTGTATTTACACCCAAAACTCCTATGTCATGTGCAACAACTGAGAGATGTCTGGTCACTCTTAAGTAATGTCACCTACCATCTTGGTGTGCTTGGGACTGAGGGTTTTCCTGGAACTTGGGGTTATCCACAGTGAAATTGGTGTCCTGGACAAACTAGGATGAGTTGGTCAGCCCACTGTTGAGGCTATTGGCAGCGCTCTCTAGGGGCATGAACAAACCTCTAAAATTCAAATTCCACTCCACACAAGGTTGGGTGGATCAACGTGAACTCTAGATGCTCAACAAACAACCTGCTATCCATTCTCGAGTTAACCATCACCTCCACCAAGAGGCTTTCCTGGATCATTCTGTCTATGTAGCCCCAAATCCCTAAACTCTGGTCATGCTTTTCATAGCATGTCTCACAACTGGTAATCACATATTGCTTTTTCGGCCACTGGCTTGTTGTCCCTCTTCTTCAATAGCCAATATACTCTGTGAGGGCCACCAATGAGTGTCTTGTCTACTGCTGAAATCTCCAGAACTTAGAGTAGTTCTGGTACATTGTAGGTGATCCAAAAATATCTATTGACTGAACAAATGGATGATTCAGTGCTTTGCCATGCCAGGGATGAGGCGCTAAGGAGATGGGGCCGAAGAAACATAGCCTCTGCCCTTAAAGGGTTGGAAGGCAAAGATGATGTTGAAACAGATGATGGCAGCCTCATGTGGAAGGTTTATGGAGGTGGGAGGTCGAGAAGGAGGAATGCGAAGCACCACTAGGAAGGCTCAGCAAAGATTTACCGATGTCATTGTTTTAAATGGACCACCAGGGATGGTCCAGGACTCCCCGCTTAACAAAGGACATCACAGGAAGGAGCAATGCAAGGGCAGCAGGATGAGGGATGGCAGTGGAACTCAGGGTCCCATATTGTGGCTGTGAGTGAGAGAAGACTATTACAGAGACTGACTTGGGAAGTTGGATAGACATTCAAGGCCAAAGACAACCAGATAGAGCTACCCTATTTTTAAAATGAGAAAAAAAAACACAAATTGGGAAACATGGTCTTCCTGGTTACACATGTTCTGTCTTGTTAAAATGTGCCAGAGTCCTCTCGCCACCCTCCTTCCCCCCAAACATCTCCTGTGCCTCTTCCCTGCAGTCTGTCCAGTGCCATTTTGACCAAGCTCTTCATCCCACACTGAAACCCACCAAGACTCCATCTGTCCACCAAGGCTTCTCTAGACAACATCATCTTCCCCTTCTCCTGCTTGAATAAGAAACTCTTTACCCTCAGTTTGCTTGGAAGCAATGGGCACACCTATTTACATGTTTTATACTAATTTGTGAATGACTGCTTTGGGCTATCTAGCTTTTAAAGAGCTGTCTGATTTTTAAGAAAAAAATCATTTACCTGTCTGAATCTCCTATTGCCTAACAGTATCTCACCCCATACATTTTGCCAAACCACTATCTGGCCTTCTCTCTTGATTCCAAAAACGCATTGATTCGTCACATACACATCCATAAAAATAGGACAGTAAAACAAAGTTTGAGTCCCCTTTGCTATCTTTCATTGAGTTTGCCAGGTTGTTTTGTTTTGGGGGTGTACTTAAATATTTCAAAAGGTACTTCAGTTTGCTGTTAGAGCGACAAGAGAGGGAAAATGAGGTAGAAACCCCCCAAATTGGATAGGAAATCCAATTTCTAACAAGACGTGGTAAATTTTTAAATAGATTTCAGCGGGTGTCTTGGTACATCAGTTGAGCCATTTGACATGTGGAAAAAATATCCAGTGGCAGGTCAAATTGAGTATAGGCGTTCAACATCTGAACTTTGCCTAAGAAAAATGCCAAAGAGTAGAGGTTACCCAAATTGGAAATTTTTTTATGTCCATCCATCCATCCATCCATCCATCCATTGTCCATCTATCCATCCATCCACCTTTCAATATTTTTGACTCTGGACTCTGTGCCATATACTGTTTTACCTTGCCAAAGGATGCCTGTTCCAAAGGAACTCACATTCTGTAGACAGGAGACAGAGTAAATAAATAAACAAAATCCATTGATAAACAAGAAAACATCAGCTAGTAATAAGTGCTATAAAGAAAATAAATCATGGTGATGGGATGGAGTGCAATAGAGAAGTGGGAAGTGGGAGGGGGGACTGTTTTAAAATAGGTAGTCAGGGAAGGCTTCTCTGAGGTGGTGACATCTCAACTGAACCGCAAATAAGATTCAGAAAGTGAGTCAAAAAGAGAATATTCTAAGAAGGAAAAAAGCATCTTGAAATTAACGGCCTTTCATGAGGAAAGAAAATGAAGTTGTATTCTGTGTCTTTTACACTAGCAGTGAACCCCATATCCACAGGGAAGACACCCCCAACTTCTCTTTGCTGATCCCACTGGCTTTGTGTGCATGACAGAAAACTTGCTTTTCCTGCTGCTCACCGGATTGAATCCAGTCTGATTCAGTAACTGACTCTTCTTTGCTGAGCTTTGTGAAATTAGGCATTTGGTGAACTGGCATCAGGGAGACGGGATGAGGGTTTTTGCCGGAACAGCCCAAAACATTCTGTGCAAACGTTTCCCGAGGCACCACTTCCCCAGTGGAAGTAATGGGTGGCCATTTGCAAACTGCTTAGCCGTCCTAACCACCATCCACCAACCCTCATTAGCTGCAGCTGGAACAAAAGCACCTTCCTGGAAGGCTTTGCTGGTTTAAAAAAAAAAAAAGTTTTATCTGTACATGCTTTGACTACCTGCCAGTTGTGTTTTGCATCAAAAATATTAATTTTAAAAAAATGAGAGATGAGGCATACTGTTTTAGCACACTCAAACCAAACATCTATTTGCTAAAGCAATTATATTCCACTGCCTGGAAAACTCTGGAATGAGCTAAAACATTTTTATTTTCTTTCCTTCGAAGTATGCTTATAACAGTTAGTTATTTTAAGGACATCTTTCCCAATCGTTCTTGCTTTCCCCACCCAGTTTTGGATGGATTTTTTGCTAATCTCAGTGTCCCTAACACATAACAATTTTTTGTTTGTTTTAATCTGTCCCCAGTAAACCTCAAAGATAGTTCACCCCTGTTCCTGGATTAATTTTGTCATTGGTTTATTTTATTTGGATAATAAAACAAGGTACCATGTGTTAAACACATTGTGATTACTTTAAAAAAATCAACTACTTCTGGTTAAGACAAAAGACTCACCTAGAAAGGGTTAAGAGAGCCACTTAGAATGAAATGATGCCGTCTGATCATAATTTTTTCTTTTTGTAATAAAGCAATTTTCTCTTCATTATAGTCTTACTATCAGGATACAGTGTCTGAAATAATAACTCTTTCAACCAGCCCAAGTTCTCCCACCTTTTTCAGTTCCCTAATTTCTTACATGATTCCCCTGGTTTTGCAAGTATTTTTAATAGGGTGGATGTTCCAGATTCTTCTACATAGTCAAATCCTTTCATAATCAGAGACTTGTTTTTCCATAGGAATTTAATTCCCTCTGCAGAATTGTAACATGGGGTGGACTGATCTGGTTTACATTTTCTGACATGTTTTCCTTCCCCTGAAGATTAACTTAACTATCGCTTGGCTCCTGCTCAATCCTTTTCATCTCATTTTTACTTAAAAAAAAAAAAAAAATTCTGATTTCATTCAGTAGAGTCTCTTACATTGTGTTCTGAAAATAGGGATTTTAGCTCTGGGAACATGATTTCATCCTGCCAAGTGTTTCTCACTTGAATTCTACGTGATACTTAGATTGTCTGAAGTTAACAACAGTCCAAGATTTTATATATATATTCAGCTTGGTGAGTTGAATGTGTCTATTAACTATCAACTGAACTGCAAATAAGATTCAGAAAGTGAGTCCAAAAGAGACTACTTTAAGAATGTCAATTCAATAATGCTTTTATCTCAGAAAATCAGTTGTATCAGTCACTTATTATTAGGTACACATAGACTGAGTTTGATAAGATAATTAAATTTTTTTAAATTTATTTATTTACCCACCATGCTCTGAACTCCCTACTTTAGATGACTAATACTTTTTCATTCTTTAGGACTTAGCTGAAAAATATCTTTGGAGAAACAATTGGCCTCCTTATTATTCCATCTTTCTCCCTCTCTTCCTTCCTTCTCACCTTCCTCCCTTCCTTTTTTTTCTCTTCTTCCATCGTAGAGCATATTACAACTTGCAGCTGTTTTATTTATTTATTTTTGTTTGGTTTATCTTTGCCACTATTTTGTGTTGTTTGAGTCCGTTCCATAATGTTTACAATATTCACTCAATCTAGCCCAGTGCTTGGTGCAAAGCAGGTGTTTAATAAATGTTTGGTAAATTAAAAACAAAAACAAAAACGCAAAAAAAAAAAAAACACAAGCCCTACGGGGGGCAATTTTTCTCCTCAGTTCTCTGATCTGGCCCTCTACATTAACTGAATTAGCCAGTTACCAGCATGATTTGGTGGTGGCTTTATTTTAACTGCTGATGAACTATTACTGCCTCGCCACTGCCATTGTAGAAGGTGGTCTTTTAACCTCTCTGATCAGATGTGTCCACAGATGCTCCCTTCTGGAAAAGAGCTCCACCAATCCCAGAGGTCTTGGGTCCCTCCGCCCTTGTGGTCAGTCTCTGGCATCTGACACTTTGAATAAATATTTCTCAGGACTGTGCAATCCTGGCGAAGGAGGCCATCCGAAGAAGAGAGGGCTCATGCTTACACATTTCAGGTGACCTGCCGAGAGCAGAGAGTCAAATCGACCACTTGACAGCTCAGCTGTCTCCAATTTGCTGACAGACGATGGAAGTCATCTCACCTCTTAGGCCCTCAGCCTTTTAATTGCCAGAATGAGAGGATTAGACTAAATAAACTCTATGTTTTCTCTGTAATGCTCTAGCCTTTGGCAACTGCTTACATTATCTCGAGGGGCTGTGTTTCTTTCCCAGGTGGGCATTAGTCATTATTCTGGGGTTGGGGGGGACTCTGGTGTTGGTGGGAGCCGTTACAGCACATAATTTCATGATGATGAGCAGCAGGTCTGTGGTTCCTGAACAATTCATGTCTATTTATAGAGAATCTGGGATCTCATCCAGCAGTCCTGCCGATTGCTTCAACCAAATAATGAACGTGTTTGAGAAATCCGTTACATGTCAATTCCATGAGTTGGGGTTACCAGCTCACCTCTTACAGCTTGGTGATTCCGCCCGGCTTTACTAGGGTAACCAACCATCCTGGTTTGCCGGGGACTCAGTGGGTTTCCCAGGACCCAGAACTTTCAATGCTAAAACTGGCAGTCCTAAGCAAACTGGACCACTGGTGACCCTCGCTCTATTTATCTCTAATAATGCTGTGATTATAAGTAACACCATCATTCATATTTCTCCTCTTCATCATCCTCAATGATAACTTATTGAGTGCTTACCATGTGTTACTTTTTAGTAGGACTTTGCCAATATCACCTAATTTTCACAACACCCCTAATGATAGGAGAAATCATCCCATTTCACAGATGACAAGACTGAGACTCAGAAAGGTTATATGTATTTCTCAAGGTCACAAGGTTAGTGAGGTAGCAGCATGAGAATTCCAAACCCTGGTCAGCCTGAATTTCCACCCGTGTCAAAATCAGAAATTTGAAAACTGACTGTGTATTTTATGACATTAAGGAATTATGTGAACTGCTTTCTAGGTGTGATGATATTATAATGGATGTTATTTGTTTAACTCCGTATCTTTTAGAGATGTGTTGAGAAATATTTACTGATGGGGAAAAAATCAAATAAAACTCACATCAATCAGTCTTATCAGGCTCAAATCCCCACTGACCTCCAAGAATGCAAATCCCCAGGATCCCAATAGTATAGGAAGAGCCCAAGGCAGGGGCCAGTGCTAGGACTGCCCTTAACCAGCTCAGTCACCTTGGGTGAGTCATTCTGCCTCCTCCTTCTTCCACTAAATGAAAGAGTTGAGTACAATGATTTCCACACCTTGCTCAGCTGCTTGATTCTCAGCCTGAACGATGACAGTCACTTGTGTCTGTTGGGACAAATTTCTACACAAAGATTCTTTAATGGAGTATAGAGACTGTATCCATTATGTACCCTCCAACTTGCCTGGGTTTAGACATAATCTTCATCATGAATATATATATATATATATATATATATATATATATTTATTTATTTATTTATTTATTTATTTTATTTTTTTTCCTATGAGAAAAGTATTGATATTCAAACTTCATGTTTGTTTGTTTGGCAGTGGAACCCTTTCTTCATATGAAATATTCCCCAGATGCCGAAGTTTATAAAACCTTTAAAGAGAGTTGCTCTGCTCTAAAGGAGAGCCAAGAATCCCCAAAATAGCATCCTTTGGAAATTTACTGCTCTATGCCATCCTGGCCAGCATAAATCTAACGATATTAAAAAAAAAAAAAAAATTTAGTAAATGCCGTAATTATGTTTCTATAAAGCAGGGTCGGAAAACTTTTTCTGGAAAGGGCTGAATAGTAAATGTTTTAGGCTGTCTGGACCATGAGGTCTCTGTTGTAACAGCTCCATTCTGCCTTTGTAGCATGAAAACAGCCATAGAGAATACAAAAAAGAATGGATGTGGCCAAGTTCCCGTAAAACTTTATTTATAGACACAAATATGAATTTCATATCCTTTTCATGTGTCACAAAATATTCTCCCCCCCACCACCACCACCACCATTTAAACATGTAAAAACTAGTCTTAGCTGGTAGGCCATATAAAAACAGGTGGTAGGCTCACATTGTTTCCCGGGCCATAACTTGCTGACCCTCGTTTAAAGCCTAACCATTGACAAGCAACAATGCAAGGTGTCCTTTCTTGCCTCTAAGAGTTACTATCTGCATCTCTGTGGGAAAGTTATATAAGCTCTCTAAACCTCAGTTTTCTCAGTCGTGAAAGGGGAGTAAAAATAAAACCTATGGGGATAGGTAGTATACGGGAACTCTCTGTACTTTCCATTCAATTTTGCATTGACCCTAAAACTACTCTAAAACATAAAGTCTATTTTACAGATTAATAAAGCCTATTCCATGAGTTTATTTTGAGGCTTCAATGAGATAACACAATAAAAAACCATAGCACATGGTAGACACTCTTAGCGGTTATTTCGCTGCCCTCATGGAAACCAGGAGATGCCCTTTCTTTGGTCTTTCTCCTGATTAACCTTCAAATAGCTGTGACCAGGGGCTGGCAGAGCCCTGAAGCAATGACCCTTAGAACTTGGATCCTGGGCCTGTTTAGGCAGAATGAGCTGACCTAGAATAATGGATGAAACTCAGAAATTTATCCCCACCCCCCACCCCACCCGGCCATGACTGCCCGTTACTGGCTGAACTCCTGAGCGTTTTCTCGGAGCAAAAACATTGTTTGCCTTTCTTCTGCAACTTTCTCCAAAGATCTGGACTATGTTCACTTAAATATCTTTATCATTCTTACCTTCAACTCCTGCCCTAGTTTCCCCATCTTGGCAATGTGATCGTTATGTAATCACTTTGTCGGTTCCTGAGACCTCCTTCCTCTAGTCACCTCCCCAGAAGGTTTGTGGGGGGAAGGGGGGTTGCATCCACATCTGATAGTATTTTTCTACTCCATTATTTTTCTACTCCTTCATCCTCGGCTGCACTGAGCTGACTCTTCTCCCTGCAGCTCTGTGTCCTTGACTGAAACATGGTACACCTGCTATTTTGGGGTGGGGCGGGGTTGGATGGGCAGGGAGGCGTTCTGGCCTGATCATGTACAGTTTGTCCTGTCTGCAGGATCTGGGATTTGGGCTATCACTCCTCCTGCTCTGAGGCTTATTTAGTCACTTTAGATCTCTTTATATTGTCATCCCTGAAAGAATCCTAGGGGTTCTTTTCCTTCTTTCTCCTCTCCTCCAACCGCTACCTAAAGAAGTTGGGGAATGGCTGACTCTATGCTTTCTGAATTCATGGCATGTACCTATCCCCAGTCAGGTCCCCGCCCACCCCTCCCAATATTGTTGGACATCTGTACAAGGTCTCCGTGAGCCTTTTAAAAATAACTCTCTTCCTTTTTTTTTTCTTTTTGTTTTAAAAATAAACTGCATCATGTATATTTACATTGTAAAGTAATCCATAGGCCTTATTGAAAGTGCAGAAAAATTGAACAAAGAGAAAAATAATCATCCACACCCTTGTTCAACATCGTGGAATAATTTTCCACGGAGGATTTAGGCATATTCCTGGGATTACAGTAGTGGACGCTCTGATAGTCATTTAACACAGTAACACCAATATTTCTCTATTATTACTCTCTCAGTGAGAATCACACTACGACTTTATATATTCCAACCGGGGGTCACATTATGTTTTATTTAACCATCTCTATTCTACTTAATATTTGTTTCCAGTTTTTAGCATCATAAATAATACTGTAAACAACATCTTTGTACATAGATGATTTTTATTGCATCTTAAATTACTTATTTACAGTTGATTGCTATAGGTGGAATGACTGTATGAACCCCTTAGAGGTAGTTATATATGTATTTTTAAGGAAAAAAATATTGTCAGGGTCTGCAATGAATTACATGTTTGCTATTGAGCTTCTGCTTTTTCTGACTGGTCTAGAATCTTGGTCTCTGGATGGCTTTCCCAGAGAGAATAATCCTCAAGGAACTTTCCACTCAGTTCGTCGCCTTCACACCAAACCATGCTCTCTCTTTCCGTTTAACTCAGTTGGCCGCAAACTGCACCAGATCAACTTCATGGACCAACTTTTGTTCTGAAACATAAATACCAGCTCAACCATTGATCATGTTGCCTGACCTTTTCAAGTTCGTCAACTTGTCTCAGATACATAGCAAAATCTAACTTCTTTGCTGAAAGAAAAATTCTAGGAATGGAATCCCCAAATCAACTCATTTTCAAGTGTTGCACAGCCTTTGACCTGGTAAAGCTGAAATATTGCTCTGCTAAAGTCTTCAGCTCAAACAGTCACATTGCACTGGCCCGTCTGCCACTGTTTACTTGTTTTATGTGTCCTGAAAATGCCTTTTATTTTTTTCTGAACATACTAACAGCCAAGTTTTTTCCTGGCTTCCCATACCCAGTCAGGTAACTGCATACATACCCCTTCCAATGCACTGTAACATCCCCACACATCTGACTGGCTTCTGGAAAACACAGGTTGACCTCAGTCCAAGAATGGTTTTTGCCTTTTCTGTTAAACAGCTTGACTGGCTCTTTGATGCCAACCTGTAGCATTCCCTCTGTGGGGACAGGTCTTCCATCTAAGATTCTGAGCCATGATGGATATCAGAAGTGACGAGGATGCCCTCTTTTCTCATTTTGGGAGACAGCTACCTCCTGCGTCAAGTGACAACAGTGAAATTCACTACCTGCCTCCTTTTCAGAATGAATAAAAACCCAGTCTGTCCAGAAAATCCATTTGGAACTTATCTCCATGCTTTTATATTTAGGCAGCATTTACCTCTCAGCAATATCAAATTTGCCTTACGGCCGGAAGAAACCTTAGAGCTGATCCTCAGAGCTTGTTGGAGATTTTCGCTGGGGGTCACAGACAGCCACTTCTAAACTCTTGACTGATGGGCCATCCTTGGTTGGGGGAAAACATCCTCTTCAACTGTCTGTACAGATTTGGGAGGGATACACGGCAAGGGTGAGGGGAGGCACACTTGCTTGGCCATTACCAATGGACTCTGAGCCCTCAAAGATGGCCACTGACGAGCTGTGGCTCAGATTCCTCATCTGTGAGTGAGAATAGTATAACTTCCCTGTCACCCTGCTTGGAGGAAGAGAGACACATATGTCAAGCCCTCTGAATGGTACCTGGCATGAGAGACAATCAACACTGAGAATCATTATCATTAGGTAGATAAATCCCCTAACGAATTGCAGTGACCAAGAGAAAACTAAAGAGTGTAGGCAGATTGCCCTCCCAACCTGAATAGCATCCGTTTCTTGTATTTTACAGGTGAGGAGAATGAGCTGCAGGAGACCTGGTAGCTTACCTCAGGGTACATTAGGACTTAAAAACCAAAGTCCAGGGCTCTCATACATACTCTGCACTGCCTGCTAAAAATTCTGCCCTCTGGACGAAGACACACCAGGAGGGTTCCTGCGTTGACAGTGAGATGACTGACAAGACACGTCCCCAGTGTGAGGTCTTAGCTGTGGACGTGGGTCTCTGGAATAGGACAGCCATGTTTCCTTGCAACCTTACCACCCTTTCTGAGTTCAAGACACTGAGTCCCATGTCTGTTCATCAAAGCCCAATGGTCACAGGCATCAGATGCTTGATTCTTGGCAATCTATCTGGATGAAATTTTGACAGTACATTTTCAAGCCATAAGAATCTCCCCATTGGTGCTTCCATGGGTCTCTACATGGAACAACATGCCGTACAACGATACACCAAACATTTTTTTTTTTTTTTTATAAAGCGTGCATGTAAAAACTGAAACAATCCGAATAATGTCTGTAGTTTAGCTAATAGTACCATAGCCCCGTTAAGAGTCCTGGTTTGGCTAATGTACTCTGGTTACGTAAGGAGTATCATTGCAGGGAGCTGAGACCTTTCTGTACTATTTTTGGTACTTCTTGTGACTCTAAAATCTTTCAAAATTGAAAAAAAAAAAAAAAATACAAGCCTCCATGCCATGCCTCATTCTTCCAGAAATGAACCCTAAGGAAAATAAAGATGTGTACAGAAACAAAGAGCCCTAATATCTGCCATGGGAGGTTTTCAAGTAAAATCTCACTTAGCTATTGGATGGGGTGCTAAGTATAAATCACCCTATGATGAGAATAATGGTCACAGTGAAGGGTGAAAATCAGCCTGCATGGGTTTGAGGGGGAGCGAGTCTTGTCACGCTGTAGCTGTTGGACCTCAGGCAAGCCATGCAGCGTTCCTATCCCTTGGGCTCTGCATCTGTATAGCAAATATGATAAGGTCTACCTTGTGGCATTGGTTGTGTTGAATCTATACAGGATGTATGTGCAGAACAGGATCTGGCACCTTCTATGGGCTCAATAAATACCATCTGTTATCATGTTAAAATAGAACACTAATGACTCGAGAAAATGCTGTTATTAGTAAAAACTGGAGACTCTACAACTATATTTATACTAGTGATGCTCTTTTTTAAAGACTTATCTCAATGTCATTTTTGTTTCCCTCGTTAAGCTCTTCTAGGAATTTGAAAAATAATTCAGGGGCGCTAGTATTTTGAAATTTTAAAGTGAGACTAAAAGGGGACTCTTGGTTAAAAGGCATGGATGGATCATGCTACCTCTGTTTTAGCTCAGCCCACGCAGTTATCTCCGTGCTGTCTGTAAGCCCAGACGCCTGTCTCTGAGATGCCTGCCTTTCCCTCAGCAAGGAAGAGTCGTATGGAAGTCTCTGGGTGTGTTGTTATTTGCTGTTGTGAAAATCGATGCTGGCTGTGAGCTCTGGGGTCCCACGGTGCACACAGCCTGCCCATAAAACATGTGTCACACTCCAGAGAGTGGCAATGGGCAGTGTCCGGGCAGCTGGCCCTGGCAAGATGGCAGTCACTTGCTCTGTGGACACCAGCGCCTGCCCCAGGCTCCACACCCCCATTCTTACCCCCAAGCAGGAGTCTCCAGGGGGCACAAGCTGATAAAGGGGGCTGCAGTGCATGCTATCCCAGGGACAGCTTTCTAGGGTCCTTTCCCATTTTCTGAGCTTTTATACTTTCCCCTTTTCTCCTATAATGGAGCCAGCCCGCAGTGTCTGGGCTTCTCTCCTTGGCCTGTGTGTTGTCATAAAGCTTACTGATGGGTACTTGTGGGCACTCAAGCTGCCTATTCATTTTTGTCCATGGCTCTGGCTCCTTCCCTAACCCTATCAATGACCCTTAGCAGGCTCTGGGGAAGGAACAAGGGGCCGCTGGGATCCTGCGGAGTGCAGAGGAATTTAGGGGTCAGGCCCCAGAGGCGCTGCAGTGGTGAGTAGGGCCAGGCTGGAACACTGGGAGCTTGTGTGATCTAAACAGACACTCCCTCTCCCTTCAAGAGGCTGCCCCAACCCTGCTGGCAAGGAACGTGCCACGAAAGCCCCTCTGCATCCCAAGGTCTCTCGGTCCAGCTGCTTCTCATGCAGTGTGAGACCCAGATTCAGACTGCCAACTGCTGGTGCCACCTGACAGGGGCAGTGGAGAGGAGATGGGGGCACAGTGTCAGAGCTAACCACCTCTCCCTCCCCCCGCCACTTCTGGAAGGAACCCAGAGTCCACCACATCCAGGCTTAGAGGAAAGAAGTCCGCCAGATGTCATGTTGAGAGGTTAAATGTTCTCCTCATTCTATGTCCTCACAAACATCCCCACACCCCCAGGATGTGTCCACTTATGGCACTTCTCCAGTTAAAACTCATCAACGGCTTTCAGGGGCACTTGGAATAAAAGTCAAGTCCTTCCTAGGCCTCTGGCTCCAACCTCCCCTCGATGTACCCTTTCCTTTCCTTGATGGGCTCAAGTCTCTTTGGCTTCCTTTCTGCTCCTTGAATGTGCCAGTCTTCTTTCCAGTACAGGGCCTTTGCACATGCTGCTCCTATTTCTGGAACATTTGTCTCCCCCACCAAGCTCCCCACCCACCACCTAACAGGATAAATTATTTTTGTCATCCGGGTTTTATAAACTCAGAACTTCACTGAGGCCCCACGACGTCACCCCACTTACTTTCCCTGTAGTCCTGCTCACAACATGTAATTGTATTATGTATCTGTTTGTTTGGTTAGTGTCTCTTCCCCCCACCCATCACAAGAAGGCAGGCTCCACGCCAGTGAAGCTTGGCTATTGTGTCCACACCCATCTTCCCGGGGCTAAGTACAGTTCAGGGCATAGAGCAGGTGCTCAGTGAACCTTTATTGGATGAATGCAACGATGGAAGATAGACGTTTTTACTCAGTGAAACCCAGATTTTTGTTGCATGTGAAAACTTGCTTCCCTAGAGAAGATGGTTACTGTGCTGGTGTCTCGGGGTGGGGATGCAGGGACACTGGTCCCACTGCCCTCGCCTCTGGCTGGCTGCCCAGGGGGAACGTATCACTGTGATCTGCTGGACTGGCTCACAGCCCATGTGGTGCATCTCTGGTGGCCTCCCAGCAGGTCATGGGGGTATATCTCGGGGCCCAGGTGAGAGGGGGTGAGACTCAAATCAGGGCAGGGACAGTGTGAAGGGACTGAGGGACCAGCCTGGAGAAAGCATGAAATGCTGCTAGGAGTCAGGTTAATGTATCGGGTTCTGGAAACAACTCCAGTGCAGGTTTGTTCCAGTGAAGGTCACATCACCTTAAAAAGGCTGCAGGTGTGGGTCCTGCCCCCTTCCCTGCCTAGTTGAAAGAGGATCTCCTGCTCTTTGGTATATTTTCACCTTTACCGGGGAGAAGAACGGGGGAGGGCATGTACTTTCTAAATGACTTTTTTTTTTTCTGTAGAATTATTCATTTTTAACTTTTCAAGATGAAGCGACCATGTCTGAAAGATGCCGAGATGATAACAGGCAGGGACCAGGCAGCCTGCCCGCCCCCGTGAGGCACTGCCCATAAACACCAAGGTCTGGCTGAGAGCTTCCGAGGATGACCACAGAGGCCCAGGCGGATGGCGGAGCTAAGAGGGCGGATGTGGTCAAATCCTCCCTGGCCAGGCCTCTAGGTGATAGGTGGGGAGATGCAAATGAAGGTGGCATTGCCCCCGCCTAAAAGGGCCCAGGGGGACGACAGACACGAGACAGATAAAAAAACAATAATATTGGCTGAGAAGGGCTACTACAGGAATGGCCCAAGGTACCCAGAGGAGGACAGGTTTAATTCTAATGGGGATAGAGGAGCAGGGGTCAGAGATGATGCAGGATGCACTTAGAACAATCAAGATCGTTGAGCCAGAGGCATATGTGAGAAGGCGAGTCCTGGCAGGAAAACAAAACAAAACAAAACAAAACACCCCAACAGGTGAAGGCAGGGAGGTATGACGCAACCTGTGCATTATGGGAAAATAACCGTGGCCCATTGTGGGAACTGCGGGCAGGGTACATTGTGGGACTTACTGACACAGTGGATTGTGGGCGCCCTGAGCACAGCGCATCATGGGACCCATGGACACAGTACATTGTGGCAACTATGTGCAGAGAGCCTGAGGTAAGAGAAAGGGCAGCTGGGCTGGAAAGGCAGGCAGGAGTGTAGTTATTACAATCAGATGTTTTTCCTGCCCCCTTTTCTCTTGTTTTTTTTTTTTTTTCCTCTCAATAGTTGTCATCAACTAAAAGCCTACGTACACTTGACTCATTTAGCTTATTTTTTTTTTAATTGTCTGTTGTACCATGAGAATAGAACTGTCCGAGGGCAGGGATTTTGCCATTTGTAAACGATGCCCAGCACTGCTTGCAAGTGAAAGCGTGCTGATGGTCCTTCCCCAGCGATGGTAGCATCCCTGCCTGACAGCCTTAGACATCGTGCAAACAAACATACTTCGTGTTATTTGTTAGTTTTTGAAACACACTGGTATAATACTCAAGTGGCATCCAATTTGTGACTTCATGGATGATACTGCTTGGAGTAAGCCTGGGTTAAACAAAACAAAAAAAGTTGGGGGGGAAACTCTTGTAAAGAAAACTATTAGTATAACAGTACAAGGTCCGGGTGGGAAATAATTCTCCCAAGACTGACATAACCAGACTGACATTTTAGAAAGATGACAGGCAACAGTCTGGTGTGCCAGGATCATGGAAAAGGGTGGAGGGGCTGTTCTGCTGGTAAAGGAGAGAAGAAATGGGCACTGGGCTAAGGATCTGGGGTGTGGTGACGGGCAGTGGGATGGAGGAAGCTGGCTGCCCCCTGATCAGGTGAGCAAGCTGGGATGGGGCAGGGTGGGAGCTACCATGGTTCCCACCTGTCTGTCTTACCACCTACCTATCTTATTTTAAGGCTTAGCCCAGGACCTTCCATATAGTAAGTGCTCAGTAAATATTTTGTGAGGGGATAAACACATGGATGAATGAATAACTCTGAATCTCTTCATTCACGTAATCCTTGGGGCTTCTCATGCTCTCATAGAAGAGACAATTAGAAGGGGCCCAGGGGCCCAGCAGAGGGCTCGCCAGCCCCACCTGTTCCAGCTAGCAGCCCTCAGGGGCTTTGCAGAGTGACAGGTTCATAAGATGAGAAGGTCCCTCAGCACATGGGGAAGTGATGAGGGCAGGGCCTCGCCTGAAAAACAATTTCTTTGACACTCCCTTTAGTCACCCTGGGGCCAGACTCCTGCCAGGGGGTGAGCGCTGGACTAACGCAGTCTCTCTCCTGGCATGGAGAGGGTTAGTGAGGACTCTGCTTCTCCTTAAGTTGCTCACATAGACCTGTCAGGAGCCATTCTGGATTGGCCATAGGAAACACCCTGCACAAATGTGCGACTCAGCGTTTCTTCCTCCCAGGAGTGGCGAGGGCAGCACAGCAGATACCTTTTTAGAGAGAAACCAATTCCCCCTGTCCCAACCCCTGCAGTCACACACACAGCAGATTGGCGTTGCAAGGGGCCTAACATCTATGGAGTTCCTTCTACAAACCACTTACTATAGCATGACCTTTACATGTGTCATTTGATGTCATTGTCACAACAACCATGCAGGATGGGCGGTTTTCTGCAGATGAAGCATCTGAGTTTGGAGGGCTGCATTTCCTGGCTAAGGCCATGCCACCAATAAGTATCAGCACTGGAATTTGAACTGGGCTCTTCCACATTCTAAAACTCATGTTCTCTCTAATATTCCCAGCCTATGCTCCAGAATAGTCCTCTGGGCTCTGTGCCCAAAGCAATAGCAAATGTAGACGAAGGACATGGGACTTGGGACAGAAATATTCTGGGACATTTTTTTGTGTGTGTGGCTAAATGCTCTGGACCTATGGATAAAGGCTTAAGATAAAATCTGTTAGCTCAAGGGCCTCGGGCAGGGATCTCCTCTGTTCTCGCCAGCCAAAGGGAAGGGTGCTTCCGGCAGAGGATACAGGTATGGAGATGTGAGAGTGGAAATTGGTTCATTGCTGCTGGAACAGAGGACACAAACGAGAGCGTGGGAGGAGGTGTGCCAAGAAGGAGGGGCTGTATTGCTGGACCCTTGCTTTCACACTCTTTCCTCTGGCATAGAATCTATGCTGAATCAGGCAGCTGTCCTGGGTGCCCTGGGAAAGAATTCAATGACTACACTACCCCGAGCTCCTCTGATCATAATAAGATACCTCAGCCTAAGACTATATGAATGGATGATAGTCTCCCAAATATCAGAGAGTTGGCATACTTTCTCTACAAGCTGGTACCGGGTAGACAGCATTGAAGAGGAGAGAAAAAAAAAATAATTGTGGCAGTTTCTGAAGAACTTAGACACCGTGTCTTGCTCTCTCATAATTATGTTTCAAGCAGAATAATGAGTAGAAAAATCAGATTCACATTTATCCTGCAGCTCATGTCAAAGAAAAGGAGTAGGAATTCGGAGGCGGCCACTTCATCCCTAGGACGTGTGATATTGTGATTTATATTAAGAAATATACACTTGGTCTTCATACTCTTCTGGCACAGAGCTCCTAAAACCCTTGGATGTTTATTTCATCCTGGAAGGGCAGACCCAGATGTAAGCTTTTCATGTGGTGAGATTGCTCCTAACCCACCAGCAGGCAAACCAGACACATCTGCCATATCTGTGGATGGGAGACGAAAGGGGAAAGTCATCTGGCCCCTTTCCTGAGAGACAGAGAGCAAGAGGCTCAGAGGGAGATGCAGGATGGAGAGGTGAGGAGACTGGGCTGTGAGATCAGGATATCTGAAATAATATGAGCCTTCCTCAGTTTTCCATCAGTAGGACTCTGAATGGGAGTGTCTTTGAGTTGGAAGAGATCCTAGGAAGCTTCCAATCCCTCATGCCCATTAGAC
This sequence comes from Rhinolophus sinicus, assembly GCF_036562045.2. Taxonomy (NCBI): domain Eukaryota; kingdom Metazoa; phylum Chordata; class Mammalia; order Chiroptera; family Rhinolophidae; genus Rhinolophus; species Rhinolophus sinicus. The sequence goes on along the minus strand of NC_133760.1, from coordinate 24,680,088 downwards.
TGAAAAGAGGCGTTGAGAAGTGAGATCACGTAATAAACGGCAGAGCTGTGATTTGAAACCAGGTGTTCTGCCTCCCAATTCAGAGGGAAAATAGAGAAGAGCAATCATCTGGGCTTGAAACACTCAGAGGATTTGGCTAGCGGTAAGGACCCAATAATAGCTTCCTGCCCTTGAAAATCACCGTCGCCTTGGACGCTGTGCTAACCACGCTGCCTATGTTATTTTATTGAATCTACATTGTAACTAAGTATTTTCATCAATATCCATTTTATCGATGAGGTTAAATAAGATGCTGTGATAGACATGGGGTTGGTGGAAAATTCAGAGGAAAACAACAGCACTGGTCTCATTGAAAATAACTGGGAGAAATAATTAGGCAAAACTCTCAGCTGAGAGAAATCAAGCTACACAAGCGCCATTACAACAGAGAGCCTGCCAAGTCCGTGCATCAATTTCAAACAGGGACGCCCAGCCGGAGAAACAAGTCCACAATGCACTGGGGCAGCCAAAATTCCACTCACGAGCTGTATGGCCAGATTGCTCAGTGTCGGAGTTCTTCCTCTGCCATTCCCAGCAGTAGGACCCTGGGTAAGTCACTCACCCTTTTGACCTCTGTTTTTCTGCCTGATAAATGGGAAGAACAATCAGGACCCTTAAGAGTATGAGAATTAAGGCAGATAAAGCCCTGAGCTGTGCTTCCTCGTAGAAGGTATCTGATATATGCTAGTTTCCATCATTCCTGCCTTTCCTTGCTCAAGTCTTTTTGCAAAGCAACTTTAATTTCTTTTAATCCCAGGGTCTGTCTGTCACCTAGGTGGGGCACAAAATGCTTGTTGAGACTGCTTACCTCCCCAAGACATCTTTGTGTTTACCTTGAGGAACTGAAAACGGAGTCTAACACAGAATAGAAAATGGATCAGACCAAGGGGCTGCTTAGCCAAGGGCTGACCATTAACAGTGGTGCCGGTGGCCATGTACTTCTGCCCCTTGGAGCTGGACGCCTGGAGGGAGTCTTATCTCGTTTCTTACTGGCTGCCCCCAGTGGCTCAACCAGGGTTCAGCCTCCAGTCTCCAGGTTTGAAGATAGGTCCCCAGAGATCTTACACACCTTTTCCCCTCCCTGGCAAATGAGGGTGCACGTGGGGGTGCTGTGGGAACCTGAACCATAGCTCCCATCCTCAATGAATCAACACCCCTGTTTGGTCCCTAGGCTTTTCTCTTTTTTTCTTTTACTAAGAACTACTTGTGATTAATGGTGTCCTGAGGTTCCTCATGCAGAAATAAGGTCATGGTGAAGATATAGCCGTTCTGAAACCCCGGTGAACTTCAGGGGCCAGAGTAGAGTGGTAATCACTCCGGTTTTGGCTCATCTTCCTTCTCTGTGGCCTGAGACTTCAAGGCCGGGGGCTGTCCCTGCCCCTCAGACTTCCTCTCATGCAAATCACCCGGGCGGGGGTGGGGCCATAGCAAAATGAGAAAAGGGAGCAGGGGAAGTAATGAACTGCAACCTCCCCAGACCTACTTTCTATTTCAAAGGCACGCCTCTAAGAGAGAAGTTCCACCTGAGCCCCATACCCACCTCGCCAAGGACCTCCTGGCTTCCAGTGAAATCCCAAATCTAGAACCATGGCCTTGGAGGCGAACCCAGCCCAACTGTTTCTAAAGAAACAAATGCAGTGTTTCCATTCAGAGAAGGACCACAGCTCTGAGGGGTTTATGGGTTTCCCCACAATCCAGTTCTTTTGTCATCCTGCACGTCTGCAGAAGTACAAGTCTCAGAGCGCCCTCTCCTTAAATGGGTGGGTCTGATGAGAGTAAGGGCCGACATGAGCTCCTGGGCACAGAGATTAGGGATCACGAAGCAGATGGAGGACATAAGGGTCAGAGGAAACTCTTCTGCAGCAGGCCCCTTCCCAGCCAGCCCCCACAGAAGGCACCCCCCAAAATAAGCATCCTACTGTGTGACATCTACTGTGTGCTGACCTGAGGGCTGTACGTGGCTTTTCTCTTTGTTGGCTTGAGTAAGTGGGGGGACATGTGTGACACATTTCTTGAGAACCCTAAGCACCACAGCAGGCCTTGCAACTAGGAGAAGTGGCCAAGGGCAGCGAGGAGGACAAACAGACTCAGAGCTGAAATACATCGTCTCTCTGGTCCTCTATTTTATAGGCAAGCCACTAAGGACAAGTTTTGTCCTGGCCCCATAGCCGTCTTAGCAGGAATGGCTTACTTCCAGTAAAATCTCAAATTTAGATGCTGTGGCTTTCCAGCCCAACCATTTCTCAAGAAATAAATGCATTGGATACTGTAGGGAAGAGGAGGATGGAGAACACTCCCACTGGCCCTGGTGTGTGTGGACTGACGCACAGGCTGGGAAGGACACCTCTATTCCTGCTGCAGTTTGCTGAGTGGCTCCAAACAGAGTGGCTTAGAGGCCACTGCCCGCTCTGATTTGAGATTTTTGAGAACACAGTTAAGGCTTGTAAGTGTGAACCACGTCAGGGACCTAGGACCCGGCTTCCCCATTTACAAAAGAGGGAGTGGCGACCTCGAAGGGCCATAACCTCCATAGGTTACTGCCCACATTTCTAAGTCTCCTAATATGCATATGCAAATACATTTAAATCCCATAAGACAAACACGGCTGTTCAGTGCAACACAACAAGTGTCCAGTGGCCTCGGCCAAGTCACCTAAAACTGTTAGGACGGGATTCCTTAAGCTGCCAAACAAAGAGGTTGAGTTGACTTCTCCCTCCCCATAACTACGTATATACCAGTAGACAGTCATGCATACATGTGAGTAGGCCTCTGGGTAATGAGAATATTAAAATAATATCCATAAGCCCTAGGTGGCTTATTTTCTCCCTCCTACACAGGTCTGTTGATAAAGACTGATTGTTGCTATGGATAAAGGACTATCGATATACAGCTCTATGGTTAAGTTTCTAAAATATAAAATGGAGCAAGGCGTGTGACGTCTCTGTGGGTTACGACTTAGAATATCAATCCAGCTTTCTTGCTTCTTTAGCCAACGGGACTAAAACATTTTTTTTTTCCCCTCAAATATGTTATACATGGGGGAATAAGAAGGTTGGTGGAAGACCTAGTAAATAAAAGCTGCCCAGCAACAGCAGGGTTGTGTGGTGGGGAAGGAGCAGCTGGCTAGAGCTGTGGGATAAAGAGCGAGGGCCCACCCCACCTTCCTTCTGCCTTCCCCACAGGCTCAAAGAGCAAAATGGGGGGTCCATATAGAATATAGGACCCTGTTCTCACCTCCAAATAAATCCATTCAGAGAAACAAGGGTGGCTTGTTCTCCCAGAGAATAAGCACGTGTGAGCCAATGTTCGGTGGGGGGAAGCGGAAAGGGGGTAAAAGAAAATCTTTGCCGCGTGAGCATCAGGCAGCGGCCCCAGCCAGGGCGTCTCTGATGAAAACATTCAGCTTGATGTGGCGTCTCTGGGTTCCTCTGAACATGCTCAGGGACAGGCATTGAGCAGGGCTGTCGGTGTTTGAAGGTATTTCTCTACAGCAATCACCAGGCGGGGAAGAGAAAAACCCAAACCACTTCAAGTGGATTTCAATTTTGAAAGACGCCACATGAAAAGTGCAGAAACCTAAGCCCCCTTTAGTCCAGGCCCAAGAGTAACAGACTCAAGAAGGGGAGGGCCTCCTGGCTTCTCGGTACCCCCTCTCCCGGGAGGCCCCTGCATGCGTCTCCAGTGCAAAATGCCTCAGTGGAGGGGCAGAGGACTTTTCATCTCTGCACACGGATACGCTCAAAACTAGACCACAGCATCACCCCACGCGGATGCCCAAAGTAGGACAGCTGTCATTCATAACCGAGAGGCCCCATCCATCTGAACTCCCTGGGGCTTGGGGTAGACCTGGGAAGTATTTTGACCTTCAGGGAGGACCTCAAAGCACACCAAGAACCAATACTCTGAGTTACATTCATTCATTCATTGATCTGCATCCATTCATTTTTTCCCTCTCAACCATGTTCTTTTAACATTACAGCCACCCGCAATCCTATAAAGAGAGGAGTCTTGACTACTTTTCTCACTGTTGCCCTGTGTCTTCTCTGCCTGCTGTCCTCCACTTGGACCGTTTCTTTCTCTCAGAATTCTCATTTGCATCCCTGGTGCTTCGGTCTCGGGATTCACTTGCCAGCTCCTGACAATTGACTTTTGTTGACTGACCCTCTGCCAAAGCCTGATCAGAAGCTCTCAACTTAGATGAGATTATTTTGTCCCTCTCCTTCCTCTGCGTTTCATGTAATCCAAAGTGTTTCCAAGGACTAAAGCATAAAATGCAAAGGGAAGAAGTATGCTGAGATCAAAATAGCATCCCTCTGGACTTAGGGATAGTGCAATGCAGCAAAAATTGGCCAGTGTTGGAATTCTTTTCTTGTTTTGTTTTTTTGGTGTCATGGTTTTTCTAAGGCCCTAAGACATGTTTAGTGGAACCCTCAGGTAATCCAGCACTCTCTCTGCTCCCCTCTCCCATCCCCTTGGGAACCTCCCAGGGCCATGACTCTGGCAGGACATAATGCAATGCACTGGCTTCTACAGTCGTCCAAGCTCTTATCCAAGCTCTGGACTCAGTGCTGGGAATGAAAAGATCTACACCTCAGGAAGGGCATGGAAACTGGACATTAGCCTTTTTGTTGCACTCATATAAACCTACTCTCCATTGTACTCGGATGTATTAGATTCCTATGGCTGCTGTACAACATTACCGTAAACTAGCGACTTAAAGCAAAACAGATTTATTATTATCAGACAGTTCTGGAAGTCAGAAGTCCAAAACTGATCTCACTGGACTAAAATCAAGGTGTCAGCAGGGCTGTGTTCCTTCTCGAGGCTCCAGAGGAGAATCTGTTTCCCTGCCTTTTCCAGCTTCTGAGGCTACCTGCATTTCTTGGCTTGTGGCCCCTTTCTCCATTTCCAAAGTCAGCAACAGTGGGGTGAGTTTGTCTCACAAAGTCACTCTGACCTCCTCCTCTGCATCCTTCTTCCACTATAAACGACCCTTATGATTACACTGGGCCCACCCAAATAATTCCTTTATTTTGAGATCAGTAATTCGCAATCTTAAATCCATCTGCAACTTTAATTCCCCCTTGCTACATAACATACTGGGTAGCATATTCACAGGTTCCAGGGATTAAGGACATGGGCATCTTTGGGGTATCATCATTCCCTCCACCATATCTGGATGTCTGTAGGATTCGGATGGGTTCCAGCTTACTTCCTCTGTTAGTAAAGTTTGTGTCCCTTCAAAATTTACATGTTGAAACCCTAATTCCAAATGTAATGGTATTTGGAGGTGGAAACGTTGGGAGGTAATTGGGTTATGAAGGTGGAGCCCTCCTTGGGAATGGGATTAGTGCCCGTATAAAAGTTGCTCTGTAGGCCCTTCCGCCATGTGAGGACACAGAGAAAGGACAGCTATCTAGGAACCAGGAAGTGGGCTCTCACCAGACACTACATCCACCAGCTTCCTGATTTTGAACTTACCAGGCTCCAGAACAGTGAGAAATACATGTCTGTTGTTTAAGCCACCCAGTCTGTGATATTTCTGTTATAGCAGCCTCAGTGGACTAAGGCATCATCTCTCCTACCCCTAAGCCTTGGCTCTCTTTCTTTGAAGAGAAACAATAAAAGGATATGGTTTTATAGCAGTGCCTCACAAAAATTCAGGTGCACTGTAATCCTTGCCCACTAGTTAATAACACAGACATCAGTAATGCACACATCTGGTTTTCCAACAGAGATCCAGATTCCGAAAGTCTAGACGAGGCCCAGGAATCTGCATTTTAACAAGCCTCCCAGTGGATTCCAATGTAAGTGGTGTAAGAGCCACACCCTGGGAGACCCTGGTCTCTAGGGAGCCATGGACAGCACATGGATTTCAGGATCATCAGTCCACCTCCAAGTAAGAAGCCCGATTGTCCAGGGCAGGGACAGTAGCCCTGCTACAGGCTGGCAACCACAGCCATCCACAGCCCAGCCTCACGTGGGTCCATTCTGGAGCCCAGAGAAACACAACTCGGGTTTGAGCTTGAGCTACAAGAACGTCCTTTGTGCCATCAATGCTTTACTGTCAGTCAGATCAAGGTAGTTAGAAGGCTTTCTAAGGCTCAATGCAAAGGGTCAAGGTCATGGGTCAACTTCATATGGGGGGGGACTTCGTTTTGAGTGAAAACATTCTGGACAGGCCAATATGGTGTAAAGGGAAAAAGCTTAAATTCAAGTCTAGGAGATGAGTAGCTATGTGACTTTGGGTGTATTGCTTCAACTCTATGAGCCGCAAAATAATGTCTGTTACACAGGTAGTAACTCTGACCAAGGTATGCGTGTGGCAAGTTTCTGACATGTAGAATAGGCCAAAAAGCCTGCCTCTCTACAGATTTTTTTAAAAATAGTTAATATATATTGAGAATGTCTACCAAACTCTTTTTTGTTCACTGTCCATTGAATACTCACAATGCTAAAATGTGAGTGATGTAACAGTACCAACTTCATAAAGATGACTAAACTGAGACATAGGTGAAGTGACGTGCCCAAATTCACAGATCTCGTAAGATGAAATTCAAACTCAGCGTCTGAGTCCAGAGGGTGTACTCATAAGCAGATTGTCTTGTACAATTCCGATTTTAAATATTCTGCCCCACTGTCAATCATGGCATGTTTCTGCTTTTTTATTTGGAAAATATGGTCAGTGACTGACAGAATTTACGGCATCATGATTTTTTTGGCGAGAGGGGTGAGTAAGAGGGGAACGGTGGTGAAGTGTCTCGTCTGTCCAAAAATTGAAACAAAGGTCACGGGAAACCTTGTATTGATTGACAAATACATTTGAAGTGGGCCACAGACTCCATTTTGGAATCTCGGTGCCAGCAAGTTCTATCTGCACAGTGTACATGAAGGGACTTTTTATATGGCAGGTCCTTGACCCTTTAGACTGATCCAAATACATGTTTGAAGTGGGTCTCTTTGGGACGCGGGGGCCCCACCACAGATTTGTCATCCAAGAAAGGAAGGTTATGAAAGGAGCTAATGTTTACCCAATGCTCTGTGGCTACCATTTTTCCGTCTTTCTGTCTCTTGAACATTTCCCTCGGGAGAAGTCTACATTACACAAGCAGGAGGGAGCTTGGGAAAGCATCAAAAAGCACAAATGTGTGTGTATCGTAAAAGAAACTTTTCTGCTTTTAAATCTGGATGGAAACCAAAACAGTCTGTGTGGGTAAGTCCAAGTGAAGGACGTGATGGAGACTAAGCAACGCCATCCTCACCCATCAGCACTCATCAGAGGCCACTGCTCTGTGATCTGCGTCCAGTGTGATGTGCTCTATGAGATGATGGGGATGGTGGTGATTGTGGTGCTGATGGGGATGACAAAGATGGCAGGAGTGATAAGGCTTCCCTATTAGTTCTAGGGCTACTGTAACAAATTACCACAGAAGTGGTGGCTTAAAACAACAGGAACTTATACTGTCACAATTCTGGAGGCCAGAAGTCTGAAATCAAGGTGTTGGCAGGGCCTCGTTCCCTCCGAAGGTTCTGGGAAGAGTCTTTCCTTGCCTCTTCCAGCTCCTGATAGTTACATGGCTTTCCTTGGCTTGTAGCTGCATCACTCCAATGTCTACCTGTGTGTTCACATGGCCGCCTTCCCTCTGTGTGTCTGTGTATCTAAATTCCATTCCTTACAAAGACACCAGTCATTGGATTTAATCCAGTATGACCTCATTTTAATTTAACTCATTATATCTGCAAAGATTCTATTTCCAAATCAGGTCACATTCACAGGTACGAGGTATCAAGACATCTTTTGGGGGGACACAATCCTACCCACAATGGCTTCTAATGATACTTGACGTTTATTGAGCTATTGCTTTATTCCAGGCACTGTACCCAGTACTTTACAATTATTAGACCTATTTGAAATTGCTGCTTTTGTAGGTTCTAACTGGTTGAAAGTCAACAATTTCATATGGTTCAAGTCTCTGTAATTAGTATTTATCTTACTATGCTCTTCCTGTTGTATGTACTAATAGATGAGGAAACAGAGGCACCTATTTGTGTATCTATCAGGAAGATGAAATAGTGGGTGGCTTTAGGGATTGTACAGACACTAGTAAAATCTACCCCTTCCTCACTGTGTGACCAGGAGGGAGCTACCTAACTCCTCTGAGCCTCAATTTTTCCATTTAAAAAATCAGAGACAATTTTTTTTTTTTTTTTTGTAATACGTCTTTGTATACGTAAATACAGTAATCATTCAAGTCAATAATTTGGAGGCTAGACGAAACATCTTGTAGAGTGTCTGGCCCTTAGTAAGTGCTAAATGTGGTCCTGAGAGCAATGTGCTTGAAAATCACCTGGGGACTGGGGTAGGGGCATTTGTTAAGAATGCAGGTTCGCAGGCTCTACCCAGAGCTACTGAATTGGAATCACTGGGAGGGGGGCCTGGTAATCTGCATTTTATCTGTTGCTCCCGCCTAGCCCTCCTTTTGCAAACAAGAAAAATGCTGCACTAAGTGAATTAAAAAAAAAAAAAAAGTTTTTCTTTCCTTTCAACAGAACATAGCAGTTGAATTAAGACTAGATTGAGTTGTTCAGGTTCCTGCAACTGCAAGTTAAGAGATAGTGAGAAATTCAGGGACCAGGTGATAGCTACCCATTGCCAGAGATGGGCAGCTTTGATGGGGATCTTTCAAGAGGAAAGTGAATCTTTAGTTCTGAATCTTCTGAAGGCACATGTTTATAATTTTTCCATTACTTGAATGAAAATAAATACCACGCTTAACAATTGCATGTTTAAAAATCAATGCCACGTTCCATCCATAAGTCAAATCTTTGCGCCTTGTTGGTATAGAGAGGAAAATAAACAAAATCTCTTTCCAAGATAATTTTTCCCTTCCTGCAAATCCTCCAGCTCACTTATTCCAAGTCACTCCTCCATCTAAGCCCCATGTTTCTCTCTTGTGTTCAGAACTAAGAGGCCCTTGACCTTAAAACTGAGCTTTTAGAAGTAAAATGCCTGCTTGAAGGACCCTTTTTCTGTGTCGGAAAGCACAAGAGCTGTTTATAGCCTCATTGAGCAGCAGGTTCGGGGTTTCGTGGGTAGAAGGGACTAGCGGTTTCAGAAACCCAGCCTCGCTCTCGGTGTGTGTGATTTGTGTCGTCAGGACGCCCGTGGAGCTGCCCAAACAAGGACCCGCCCTCCCAGTGGGCCTGGAGTCCGCTCCCTGCCTTCCTGCCAACCTGCCCCTGAGTATCTATCTGCCCCCTGGCCTAGGCCTGGATCTTGGGGTGAAAGCACTGCCTACTGTAATGTCTATTAAAATGTTAAGTGTGCTACGTGCCTGGGGAATGGATGACAGAAATGGATGGCAGAAAACCTGCGTGGTCCAGTAGGAAAAACGTGGAATTGGGAGTCCTGCACCACCTCCCAAGGAGATGTATGCTTCCTGTTTTCCTGGAAACACGCTGAACATTCTGACGATATTTTATCATTCAGTTCTCACCTCCCACTCCCCAAGAGGGAGCCCAGTCATGGACATTTTATAGACACGAACCAGAGGCTTAGCGGTGTCTGATGACTTCTCCTCGTCAGCCACACAGAAAACGGTAGAACATTGGTTCAATTTCCCCCTCGTCTGACTTCAAGGACACACACGGTATGCTCATCACCGTTTCATTTTGTTCTGGCTGTAGTACTGTGGTCTGCCTGGCCTCCCTGGACCTGGGGCAGAGGCAGAGAAGGTGAGCTCAGATAGGGACAGAACGGACATGCTGTCTGCAGGTGGATCCCTGGGTCACAGGTGAAGGGGTGGAGAGAGGAACTTTAGAGGATGGACCCCCACTAGTAGCTCAGACCTGACTCCACTGGACCATTAGCCCCTGGAGGGCAAGGACCACGTCCTGATCCTCTCCTCGCAGCACTGTGCTCAGGCATGTGTTCTCATCACCCAGCCTAGAGCCCCCTTTGAAGGTTGAGTTGCATCTGAGTGGGGCTCCTCCTTCTCCTCCGTCCCATTCCCCTTCCCTTCCCCTCCCTTCTCTCCTTCAAGCTGGCCATTTAGGTGAGCGCTCCAGAGCCTCGGCCAAATATTGACAATTTGGGGGGGAATTCCACCTTGTTCTTCATAAGAAGGCAATCTAAATTACACTGATTTGGAAAATGTTGTAAATACGGGGCTTGCCAGGACCACAGCCTCAGGGCAACGGAAGCACTCTTGAAACCTTAATCTGGAGCATGGTATCTGCCCCCGACTCATGGGCTCCAGGGCAGAGTGGTTCTTCTCATGATGGTGGGAGGCTATAGGTCGGGAAGGAAACAGGAAGACCGTCAGCCCGATAAGCTGCCCTACTAACCAGAAGTGATTTTTCAGCTATCTTTGAGAAAGGAAAAAATTACATTTAGGAAAATCCAGAAAAGGTTATTAAACTAGTTGTACTTGTTGCTCAGTCGGGTTTGTAGCAGAAGGTACTCCGCAAAGAGAACTTTTTTGATAAGCCTAATTCTGTGTAAAAGCGAGGAGAATAAAGACCTAGGGAAGGTTCACACTAACATTTTGGGGACTGGGCCAAGCATACAGTTGACAGCTCAGTTTCTAAAACTTACAAATCAAAGGAACCTACCGTTTAGAAAATAAGTATCTTCTTCTCTTGGCAAATCTATGTTCATAACAACTTAGAAGGCCAGGTTCAAACGGAAAAGTGTCGAACTCCTGGAGTTCTCTACCCAAACTAGGAAGCACAGAGAGCATCTGCTCTGGGCTGTTCTCCCTTCTCTTCCCACCTAAGACTCATTCCCAACATAGTAGGTCTCCTGCATGTATGTCATATTGGTTTCCTAGCGCTGCTGTAACAAAGTACCATAACCCAGGTGGCTTAAAACAACAGGAATTAATTCTCTAACAGTGTAGGAGGCCAAAAACTGGAAATCAAGGTGTCATAGGGCTGTGATCCCTCTGAAGGCTCTAGGGGAAGACCCTTCCTTGCCTCTTCCAGCTTCTGGTGGCGGCCAGCAATCCCAGGTATACCTTGGCTTGTGGTTGGGTCATCTACTCTCTGCCTGTGTCCTCACAAGGTTTTCTTCCTTCTGTCTCTCTTCTTATAAGACATCAGTCAATGGATGTGGTCCCACCAGAATTCAGTATGACCTCATTTTAACTTAACTGATTACATCTGAAAGACTCTGTTTCCAAATAAGGTCACATCCTGGGTTTCCACATGGACATGAATTTTGGGGGGGACACAAGTCAACCCATGTCTGTACTCCAGTCTGAATATCCAGCTCTGTCTGTAACATCCTCTCCTGATGGCCACCCATCAGCCCAGGGTACACAGACTATTTGTGCACGTGTGCCCTCAAGAAAAGGCCACACAGGACCCAGAGGTAGGCCAGAGGGAGTTCTAGGTTCCTGGCTACCCACAGTATAGTCTAGAAGGGGTATCTGGGTGGACCTGTCGCACCACGTGGGCAGGGGTATGGCCAGCGGAGGGGTAGGGAGAGGCCTCCAGGATGTAGTACCTGGCATGGAGTGTAATCGTGATGATGGCCAGGAAGCAGGGGCAGTGGGGGGAAAGGATTCGCATGATGGAATAAGGCAGAGGTGATTCATAGGTAACAACAGATCACAGTACGATGAATTTTCCAATAAACGCTCCAGACACACAGAAACAGTAATAATGAACAGGAAGTCCCTCTCTTACCAATGAAGTTTTCATGTAGTTGGCAGGAGTAGCACTAAGGCCGCCCTCGAAACCCTCTATGATTTGCAGTGCAGCTGGGATGAGTAGGTGACTACAATTGGAGTGATTAATGAAAATAAAAGCAATGTGATTGAAATCCAAAAGAAAGGGGAGTCCTCAACCCTCTTGAATTAAACGGTGCTTGAGGGAATACGTAAGTTTTACAGGGAAAGATAAGGAGCCCGATGATTCCTGAAGAGGGTTTGAAAGGGTGGGTGCAGCTGTGCTCGTTCCCAGGCTGATGCTCCCCACCCTGAACTCTTCCAAGCACTCAGCTACCCCCTTCTCCTGAGACTTGCCCTTGACCATCAGAAGCCTCCACATCTACAAATGTCTAGAGGCTATGACCTGCCCTTAGTTGCCCCTTATGGGATCAGGTTAAGACTGGATTTCAGCTTAATCCACATCTCTGCCTAGATCCTCCCGCTGCTCTCTCCAGCTTCCTTCACTGCCTCTCAAGAAGCACCATCTCACAGACTCTGATGCTGATTCTTTAGTGGATATCAATTTACTCTGAAACATCTGATTTCTCTTTCCTTGACCCAAGGTCATGCCAGTCTAACCATGACCAGCCTTGGTCATGATGAGTGCAATATATCTCCCAAATCAGCATGGGAGGGCAAGAAGCAAACAGAAAGAAGGGTGAGAAAGGAAGCAGAGAGAGGAAATAAGATAAAAGAATAAAGAGCAGAAAGGGGGAGCAGAAGAGAAGGAAAAAAAAAGAGGATGAATGATGATCCAGAGGGAACCAGAATTGGGTGCTGGGAGATTGGACAGGATATGTGCACATTTAATGAACAGCTGAAAGCTTGAAAGGATGGAGAGAGGGAAATTGGGGCTGATGAGTGAGGGTGTTGGGTGTCTGATGCAGCTAATTCCATAGTAAAGAGGGGTGATGAGAAATTGAGGAAGGTGAAAGGAAGCCCTTGAAGAGAGTAAGAAAATACAATCTGTGGTTTCATAAAGGACATCAGAGGTTAACAATAAAAGAGAGACCCACAGGGCATTTAATACTTAATCTTTAAGATGGCCTTTGCTTTATGCAGTTAGTTGTATCACTGAAAAGAGTTTTGTAAATCAGTTGTCTATCAAATCCCATCTTAAGCACATTGAGACGAGTTCATTCTTAGGGAAATCCATTATAATCCTTTACACCTAAGGCACACACGCTCCCCTAATGTATTAATTATAGAAGCTTATCTGTGGATAGCAAAGGCCACACTGAGGATGCTAATCTGCTCTTCCACACCAGGGCACTTTGATATGAAACAAGCCAACACTGGGGCCTCATGGTAAAATGGGTAAAGAAAAAAAAAAAGATGGCAGTTATCTGTTAGAATACTGGGATGAAGATAGTCTACCAGTAAAGGGGGATGAATCCTACTCCTAAACTCTAGAAATCACATTTGGAGAGGCTAAAACACTGCCAACTAAGAAGCAGAAAATCTGTGTTTGGACCTAGGATCCAAGTACAGTCATTTATATGACCCTGAGTGGGGAGGAGACTCAGGGTGGTAGCTCATAAATAGCCATGGCCCAGACCTTGAGTCACTCCAAGTTCTTCTGGAAAAGGGGTTAAAAATTCATTGGAGCTTGAGGGATTAATTTCTCTTTTAACTTTGGGATCATAGAAACAACAGAACTGGGACAACCACTGATGGGGCATCAGTCACTTGGACAGCAGTGCCCGACCCCTCACACCCATCCCCCAAAAGCAAAACATTAATAGAAATACCAAAGAGTGGGAGCCATCTGAGCTGAGAAGTCTTGTAACTTGGAAGCTTAGGAACCAAGGATTTGTAATTGGCTCCAAAGTCATGAGTCTCCCAAAGGCTGTGGTAATAGAGTGAAATCACTCCTTTGATATTAGTGAAAAGCTCATGTGCAAGTTCTCAAATTTTTCAAGGTCGGTGTGTCATATAATCTTTCCCATCGTAACTTGAAGTAGATCTCTACTTTCTCTTTAGTTCCATACATGGCATTGGCAGATGGTTTTCTCTGGGACTTGATTGTATGCCCTGGAACAGTGTTTCATCCTCTGATGAGGACTAGGGGTGCAAAACCACAAAGCTGACCTCAAGGTGGATGTGAGGCTGTCAGCTATGCCCACTCATGAATTCAAAGATTCCATCTTGCTCATTAGTTTCACCGAGGGCACCATTTACATCCACTCAAACTGTGCAGGAGCAAAAATGACAAAGCTTTGGGTTGCTCACAAATAGTCAAAACCACAAATGTGAACCGTGCACTTGCCAAGTGTCTATTATACCAGATCCTGAGCTCCTTGAGGACAGGAAGTAGGGAGTGTTTCTGATTCATCTCTGTGTATCTGGTAATCAGCACAATGAAAGGCATGTGAATGAGTAAATGAAAGGATGGAGGGATAGAGGATGGAAGGATGGGTTGGTGGATGGACAGGATTTGTGTAAGACAGTGACTAGTAATTCTTTTCAATTAGTGCTGAGCAAAGGAAACCACCTTTCTAAAGCATAGCATATTGCGTTAGTCAAAAACTTCCTCACAATTCACGATAAGTATATTTCAAAGCTACTGCAGTTGGAGCAAAAGTTGGCAGCATATTCCTTTGAAGCTCTTTGAAATTGGTAAAAATTCTCTTTATTCTGGAGTAATGTAAGCATACATCTTTATGTTCTAAGAAGACTCCAAAAGCGTACCTTATAACCCCAAAGCTTTACATACATCTCCTTTAGTTCATTAATATGTTTTTCCAATTACTAAGAGAAAGGGAAACAAAAACTTTGTTTTCACGTGTTTTAAAATATCCTTAGAGAAAACATTGTTCAAGTCTCTGAAGGGATGTCACAATAATCTTAGGTAGTTTCTGAAACTTGTCCAAATATGGTAGTGTGCCATAACTAACTCCTCAGCCATCATTACTGACTCTGGGTTAGACCTGACAAAGGAAATAATATTCTGAAAACGAAAGTGTCTGAAAACCAAACACAGGCCACACCAAACCTCCACACACTCTGCTGTGGACACTGGCACTGCCTTGGGGAACCTTGGGCATCCACAGCTGGATTTTCATAAAGGTTTTTGATGCTACCCTCAAACAGAGGAGCAAGTCTCTCACACATGGGGGTGCGGGAGGGGCTCCCCGCCTTTGCCCACCTTCCATTTAAATGAAACTGTAATTTTCCAAGAAATAAAAGAGCACAAAGGTCATGGTGGTGAAGGGAGGAGGGTCCTTTTAGGACCAACTGAAACTTAACTATGTTCCTCAACTACAAGTTTCTTTAAGGAAGTTAATCTGATATTTGTAACAAATGATGGCTAGAAATTGCCAGCATTAAGTGGTGATTTAGCCGAGCCTCCTTGACCCTTCAGCCATTTTCTGAGCCTGTGAGTGCTAAACAAAGGATGACACACCACCACCACCTTCTTCAGGCCCCAGGCAAAGCTCCCCTCCTTATGCAATAGGCTCCCTTCTGTCCTCCCTGTGCATTCTTGCATCAAGAAAAAAAAGCAAGGCCTGCACTACCTTCCAATGTGTGAGGATCCAAAGGGAAACGCCAAATTCACTCGGCAAAGTCACCCCTTACAGGGTCCCAGTGGACAATTACAAAATACCTGAGTGGCAGCCACATGCTGAGCTTAAATTAAGGCATCCAGAGGTTTGCCAGAAAGCTTTCAATCGGGCTCATTACTGTTCTCTAGAAAATTAAAGGACACCAAGGAAAAAAGCAGGGAGCATTTTTAGTTCTGCAGGTGTATGCCTGCGCTCTACCCACATTTTGACAATCGTCGTGCTAATCACAATAATGGAATAATCACAATAATAGAATAACCATAATAAGGTAATAATGAAATGGGGATGGATTTAAAAAAAAAAAAAAAGGTTGAAAAGTTGTTTTAAACTGTGCCAGGCTGGTGTCACAGAACAATGTCAAACTTTCCACTTTAACTTCCGTTTTTCAGGCACGAGGATTTTGCTTCGGGGGAGATTTTGGCACTACAAGGGCCCAACAAACTTCACACGTGTGCCTTCTCTCTTCTCTGCCCATCTCTCAACTATCACTTGGGCTCGTTAAAATACAGAACTCCAGGTCCAGCCAGACTGAAAAATCAGCTCTTCCCAGCCAACAGCCCAAGCCTAGATTTACACCGAGGCACATGGCTCTCTTTACAGATTGCAGATCTACGCGGTAAAAATAGAAACACAGGACGTATATGCAAATTTGCCAACAACACTCCGTGCTGAAAATAGTTATTTACTATTTGGCTTGCATATTGGCCCAGAAAACCCTCTATACCTATTTCATGCTCATTTAAATTCTTTAAGAGTTCCTGACCCATTTAAATTCCTTGAGGAATGCCTGGCTTCGCATGGGTATTTGTCTGCTCCTCTCCCCAGCTGCTTTTAAAGAAATACTGCCTGTCATTGCAGATTGGACTTCAGAGACATATACTGGCCCCACTTTCTTAAAGTCCGTTCTGGGCACCGCTCAGTCACGGGTGGCCTCAGAACTAGAATCATGCCTGCCTTCTTGAGAGCTCCCTTCACCTTAGATGCAGGGGAGGAGGGTTTTTAAGCTACACACCTGGAAAATGTGGAGAGCAGTTTCTCTGAAAGTATGGTCCTTGGACATCAGAGTCACATGGGGGATGGGGATTTGTGAAAAATGCCAGCTCCTCGCTCTTCCTCAGACTCACTGCATCCAAATGTCTGGGAGTGGGACCTTGGACAGACTGCTTCCTCAGGAAGCTCACTGGGGTGATTTTGATGCGCTTCAACAGTGCGGGACCCATGACGGAGAAACCCCCCCCGACATCCTGAAGAGATACTGCTAGGGAGCTGAGGTCCTAAAGTACAGCAAGGCCAGAGGGCACCGTGGTCCTTGTCACCAAGTAAAGGTACTGACGTCCTGCAGAAAGGTCACATGGGAGTGCAGGTGAGCTGCCAATGGCCACCAATGTATGCTCATCTCTGCACCAGCCCTCTTTCCAGGAGTGGTTCTGGTGCTCACAGAATTAGCCCCTGTTCCTAACAGCAACGTGGCAAATTATATTGGCGAGCAAATGGAGTGGCAGGGCCATCTTCTCTGCACCCCTACCTAGGGATAAGTTGGGGAAGTGTGGGGTTTTAATACTGGACAGTCTGCGTTTAGACCCTGGCTCTTCCACCTACCTACCATGTACTTATGTCTGCAGAGGAAATAATAACGCTTCCTGCCCAATAAGGTTATCGAGAGGACCAAATAAGATCAGTATTGAAAAGCACCCGGGACAATACCAGCCACATAGTATGCCCTTACTGAACCTCAGTTGCTTTTTTTTTTAATGCATCCATGTCCCCATGGATTTTATAGCATTCCAAGAATCCCCCAGAAAGTCCATCGGGATGAACAAGTTTGGCCTGGAAAACAAGGTGGAACGTACAATGAAGCCTCAAGGAGCTAGAACACGTCTCTGAGAAGCCCTTTTCATTATCCTCTGCTAGAGAAGGATGCTCTGTTGACCTGGTTTTGAAAAGACGCCTCCCCTTCTATTGAAATATCTCTCCAAGCAGAGACACTGGTGCCCCATACAGACAGTGAGCTTTGCTCATAGCTGCCCACAGCCCCATTTCCACATGCCTCTAATATGTGAAACAGCTCATGCCCACGTAAATACCCACATACACATTCTGTTGTCCCTTAGCTATATTCACAGCCTCCTGCGCATTTACACGCACGCCTTCATAGATGTACAACTGCACAAATCCACTCCACGCCTCCCTACACACATAGACCTGGACCATTCCGAGGAAAATGGCACAGATTTCACTCTGGCAAAATAAAACAAAACAAAAACACCTTTGGAAACCCATTCAAAAACAAAGCCAGAAGTGAACATTCCCCCGGCGTCGTGTCAGCAGGCTGCCGATCAGAGACCAGGCGCCTGAGCGTGAACGAACGTTCCAGAAAAAGCTTTGTCGCCCTCCACGTACTCTGCCTTTTTTTTTTTTTTTTTTTGGCTTTTTTCGTTTATGTTTTTTTTGTGTGTGTTTTTTTTTTTTTCCCTTCAGCAACAACAGAAATCTGTGAAATGACTGAGGGTGGTTAATTAAGCATTGCAGCCCATATTCCACTGCAGTTTCAATTGGATATGGTGTTCTCTTTCACTTCCTGTTATGCAGGATTGTGGCGGGCTGTTAGACACCTGCCAGGCTCCCGGGCCAGCTGCTGTTCTGCTGCACGGGCAGGGAGGAAGCACGGGGCCCTTGGCCTTGAGAGGGTCTCACTCTGCAAGCCAGCCTGCCTCTTCCTGGGGAGGGGGAGAGGGAGGGCAAACACCACTGATGTGAGTCCACTCTGGAGGCTTAAGGACCAGCAGCTGGCAGTGAAGACCTTGGCTTATTGTGAGGGTCCTGGCAGGAGGCCAACTGTTTTCCCCCAAACCCCAAGTCTGGCCATGACCTATGTGTAATTAGAGCTGAAACATCTACGCAGGCCAGAATCCCATGTAATTCTTTGGCTAGCCTGGTTCCCTTAACATCAGGACAGCACTGTGAGCAGAGCATTGGCTCATTCATTCATTCATTCATTCATTCATTCATTCATTCATTCAATAGTCACCTTAGGAAAAACTTCCTATGGATTAGTTTCTCTGTGCTAGGCAGTGGCCAAACAAAAAGATACGAAACAATTTTTATCTTAATAGCACTAACACTCCTAATATAGCTCTGCTTTATCGAGAACTCATTACATGCCAAATCATTGATCGATGGGGTCCAGTCCTGTATTCAAGGAAATCACTCCCTGTTCAATGGAGGCGATTTTGCACCACTTGTAATTATTCAGTTCTTAGAGTAAAGCAGAGAGAGGGGCACCTGGAGGCAGAGAGAGGGTGAGGGAGAATCAAGGAAAGCTTTCCCAAGAACCCGGAGGCCCCCATGCCGTGAGGCAGCCCACACTGGCCACCTGGAGAGCTCCGGTGGACAGAAAGCAAATGGCCTCAGCTCCTGCTCTTTGGCGCCCCAGCCCTTGGAGTCATTGCAGTTTGCCTCCATACGTCATGGAACAAAGCTGAACTCTCCCTGACACATCCTGTGTGAATTCCTGCCCCATGGAATTTGGAGAAATAATTCATTGTTTTGCACCATTAAGTTTGGGACAGCGGCAGTTTGTTATACAGAAATAGAGAATCAGAATAATGACTGAATAGGGGAACCTTACAGGTGAGTGAATTACATTAAGGGGAGGGAAGGATATTCCAGGTGGAAGAGAATAAGCAAAACACACACTCAGAGAGAGACTTTTGAGCAGATAGCGAGATGGTGTGATACATGTTTCAAACTTATCAGCCTGGCAGCAGAGTGGTGGGGGATAGGAAGCCCTGTGAGGAGGTGGTCTGAGACAATGGTGGTCAAAGAGTGGTGGCCGCGGGACAGAGGAGCGAAGAGATCTGAGAAATCTCGATGAGGTTCAATTGGCAGGTCTCAGAGCATGGGGGGAGGAGGCGTTAGAAGAGATAGGAGAGTTGAGGATGGCATCCCGGTGTCCAGCTTGGTGGCTGTTTTGCTACCCACTGTGAGAGAGAATGCAGGAGAAGCAAGTGTGTGAATTTGCAATGAGATGCTGAGAGGAACTGATTAAACTGATCTCTAGACTATTCCGGGACCTATGCTTAATACAAAGGCTGTGGATGGCTGTGACTATCACGTGGCCATCTGAGGAAGCCCTAAAGTGTGGACCCGTGGTTTTCATAACAGCTTTGCAAAGTAGCCTACATGGAATACCTGGTACCCATTTCAGGGATGTGGAAACTGAGGCTTAGAGAAGTCAAGTCATTCTTCCAGGGTGTCACAACTTGCAAAACACAGAGCTAGGACTGGACTCCAAATGCTCAGAGTCCAAAGTTCCCTCCATTAGGCAAGCTGGCCCATCATGGATGAATAAGTGACCAGATACTTGTTTCTAAATCCTCTTAAAATCCCAAGCCCGGGATCCCACAGAGAAGGAAGCTACTTCCAATCAGATAAAAGTTATCTGCCAGGCAGCTTAGAATAGAGAGAAGAGTTGACAGACAAGACCTGGCTCTTATCTGGTAAGAGATACAGGCAAACTTTACATACTAATTTCCCTGAAATCCTGAGAGCTCAGTTGTGCAGTTATCTTTCCCCAGGACTAGTTACACGGGCCATTGAATCAGTGAACGAGATGGAGAAATCTCTTCCTTCTGAATATCCTTTGGGTTAAAAAAGGGAATGCCAGTCTGAGAGGCAGACTCGTGTTTTTAGAGAGAGCTTAGCCCTGGAGAGAGCTGAGTTTTAATCCAGGCACAACTGACTCAAGAGCTTGCGTGCCTAACCTCTATGCCATGTGTATGCAATTTCTTTAATCTAGAGTCAAACAAAGGAATTTTTAGCCCAGGATTTGGGCTGCAGGCTTGGCCAAAGGGCGCAGATTGTCTTGTGGGTCTTATGTATAAAACAGGTATGCTTCCAGGCACTGTGTGGTAGTATTTCTGTTCCACATAACAGCTTCCAAAGGCGCCTCATTCCTTCCTTTGGAATCTAGACTCCTATCCAACTCCTGGAGCTAACTCAGGGTTTCTCAGATTATTGACCTTTAATCAGCATTAGAATTACCAGAGCTGATCTTCCACGAGAGGGCAGCCTGTGTTAAAAACACAGCTTCCCAGTATCTGCCCGGAAGAGGACCTAACCCAGAGACTCAGTGGGCGGGGCCTGGGAATCTGAATTGCATGCATTTCTTCCCAGATGCTTAGGCACAATAACGGAGGACTACTGGGAAGAAATGCTAATTGCCCATTAGAAATACTCAAGTCTCTACAAGGTTATCCAGAGACTGCTTTCTCCACAGTCGTTCTGTGGGACCCCCCCAGAAACTGCAGGACATTTATTTCACAGACGCCTCTGCGCTTGGGAAAGGGGCAGGCATCTGCTTGTTGCTCTAAGATCTCTTCCCTCCCCTCCCTTCCATGACTCTGGATGGCAGGGAACTGACCCCTGAGAGTGACATTTCCCAGCCCTCCATGGCCAAATGGCGCCCGGATGGAGTTGGACAATGGGAGGGACTGGCAGGAGAAGATTTCTACCTTCCCCCTTCGGGTTTACATCACCTCTCTGGTTCCAGTTCGCACGGTACAGCCTGTTCTCTGTTGTCCAGGTTTTCGCTGCCCATGGCTCCCTCCTCTGGCCTCTGGCCCCAAAACAAGACAGTCCCTGTGTGGTAGTGGCGTCCTGCATTTGCTAGTGTCTGGGCAGGCTTACCTTTTCCTTTTTTCTCCTTTATAGTTCTCCTAACACCTTGAGAACTAGTTTCTCATATTAAATTTCTTCCTCTGAACCTACCCGGGGGGTGAGTTCTGTTTTCCTGACGGATGCAGGAACGAACTCAACACAAGTCACATTGTATGAATGACTAGCTGCTGGCCACCAGCGAGTGTGTGCCTCTGGTGGGCCAGGCGTGGTGCTAAAAGCTAAATAACACATTCTTCATCCATTCGCAAGTATTTATTGAGCACCTATTAGATGCTAAACACTGGGCTAGCTGTGAGGGATACAATGGGAGCAAGAAGTGGGGGCCCAGCCCTCACAGGGCTTTCCTTCTATGGGGAAGGCCCACCTTGCACAGGGAACTGTAAATGTGACACCTGGGTCACAGCAGGGAAGCAAGTGCATGGCACTAGGGAGGGTCTAGGCCTATTAAGTAGGTGGCACCATCCCCCTTTCAAACAGATGAGGATACTGAGCTTCAGAAGGGAAGAGATGACGTCACAAAGGCATGTGAAGTCTCAGAACATATTCACCCCTTAAAAACAAAGGACTGGGAAATGGTTTTTCAGGCAGAAGCTCTAAGTACTGTTGTGGGTTGACTGCATCTCCAAAAATATATATTGACGTCCTCACCCTTCGTACCTGTGAAAGGGACCTTATTCGGAAACAAGGGTTTGAGAGGTCATTAGTTAAGATGAGGTCATACTGGATTCGGGTGGACCCTCAATCCAAAGACTAGCGTTGTCATCAAAGGAGAGACAGAGGTAAAGACACACAGGGGAGAACACCATCTGACAACAGAGGCAGAGATTGGGGTGATGATGGAGCTGCAAGCCAAGGAACTGACGGCAGCCCCCAGAAGCTGGAAGAGGCAAGAAAGAATTCTTCCCTAGAGCCTTCGGAGGGAGCAGGGCCCTGCCAGCACCTTGATTTCCTACTTCTACTCCTCAGAACCGTGAGAGGGTCCCTTTCTGTTGTTTGAAACCGTTCACGTTGTGGTCCTTGTTGTGGCAGCCCTAGGAAACTAACGCAGGTGAAAGAAACAGCTCAGAAGTCTAGACTGACCTGTACGACCTGCTGGGTGTCCCCAGGCCTGGTGCCAACAAGACCCCAACCACTAGGGACACCCAAAACACAAATGCTACAGAGGGTGGATTCAGGGGCCTTGCCCACATAGACATCCTTGCAAGAAATTGCATTATTTTTTAGAAACCTAGAGAGAGGGAGACGAGAACAAGATTAGATTGTGGGGGTTCAGAACATGACACCCCAAGATGTACCTCTGTGGTAGGTGTGCAGATTGTTTTGAGCTAAGGGCAATTTTAGATTTTTAGCTCCAGGCTCAAGAGAAACTTCTGCCCTCCCTTTAATTACCTAGAAGAACTTGAATTAGGGGCCTTGCTCATAAGAAGAGATTATCAGAGATAACCTCTTTTGACCTATCTACAGGCCAGGGCAAACTTCTATTTTCTAAAAGTCTGTTCTTATCATCCTACAATGACTGTTTGCAGCCCTCAAAACAGCTTACCTCATCCCCAGCTTAGAATATCTTATATACTGTCATGCAGGGTATCACGCAGGGTCTTTGGTCCCACTCCCCACATAAGAATGCAGGACATGGTGAGGCCAAAAAGGAACATCTACGGAGCCATAGATAGGGGAGTCAGACCACTACAGTCTCACGGGCGGCTGGGTTGGAGACACAGGAAGCAGGAGCCAAACTATCTGCAACCTGACGTCTGCTTCTCTCTGCCAACCAACCTCACTTGTTAACTGCAATCCGCTCTTGCAGGCTCAGCCCCCATCTTCTTGCTAGCCCCCATTTTTCTTGCTAGCGTAGCCACAGCAGTTATATTACTGGCCAATGGCTCACTGGTTATAGCTGACGGCCAACTAGCCAGAGCTGATGGCCATCCAATCACAGCTGATGGCCATTTACTACCTGAGCCAGCACCTTTCCACATGAGGCCGAGAGCCTGGAAACTGCACTCCTGGCTCTGTCCCCATATATACCCATGTTCCGTTTCTGTCTGTGAAGCTCTCCTGCATATGGGGTCTCTGACTCTCAGGTATGCGGGGCTCCCATGCAGATATATATATTAGATTTGGTTATTTTCTCTTGCTCATGTCTCGTGCCAGAAGACGGGCCAGAAGAACCTTTAGGGTAGAGGAAAGTTTGTTCCTCTCCCACAAGATGATGGTTTTTAAAAAATGCCTGCGATGTGATCCACATTTCAAAATACAGTACAGGAACTGTATTTTGCATATAAAGCCTATTTTTTCCTCATAAGAAACTCAAGGGTACGTGTGACGATCGCTTTTTGTCAAATGAGCCATACAGGATTCACCCGTGTCACAGAGCGAGGGACTAGCTCTTGAGACCTGATTCAGTGACCTCTCCTCTTTGCACCCTGGCCTGCTGCTCCTGGCTACCTGAGCCCAGGTGACCACTCTTTTCTCTTGACCCTCAAACTAGTCTTGGTTGGTGTTCACCAAATTGAAGCTGCACCTAGTAGTATCTCTGGGAAGGAAAAGACAACTTTATCAGGATGTCCCATGCTTGGATCGAAGATGCAAAAACCACAGCAGATTATACTAACTCCCTGGCTTCTCAATGCAAAGAGGGAGCAACAGAGAGAAGGGCTTGGGGAGAGGCACGTTGTGTCTCTCTATCTGGGAATGAGATCAGACAATTTCAGTCCCATGCCCTCCACAGCTGGTAGGTCACTGCCTGGATGGGGCCCAGTGGAGAGATTCTCCTCGCAGATTTTCTGTAATAAAGTAAGATATGGCGATTGTGAAAGAGGTAAGGGCCCCCAGGGTAATTGAGATGCCATCGCAATCTACCTGGGGATCTATAGAACCTTCTCCGGGAATGTTCTTAGGTAATTCTGCAGGGGCTTGAATTCAGGGACAAAGCAACATCTCAGCTCCTTTGGTGAAAACATGAGGGTTATTCTTTGATGGCAAGAGCTCCTAGTCATGCGATCATCGCATGAACTGTTCCTGACATCCGTCCCCTTAAACTCTAAACTGTATACTTACCCTTTTTCCTTAGGAAAGAAGAGAATTGAGGAACTGTGACAATCACACATCACCGTCCTTAGAGATGAACTGTCTCTAAAGGACTGTTTCTTTTTAGCTTGTTTGTTATTCCTTTACTGTCGGGGAAGCAATTTACTAAATTTGATGAAGAGTGAGCATGGGCCACGTCGGGCCACCACTTTCCCCATGTGAAAATGCCGGAGGCCTGGCCCAGGGGCTCTCAAGTCCAGTCCACGGACAGAGTTTGAAGCTGTCTGGGAATCAATCAGTACCATATGGCGATCTCTGCGAAGCATTTAGGTAGGTTTAATACTATCAAGAAGCGGTATCGTATTTGGTCCCTGCTTCAATGCTTTTAGGTAAATATTCTTCGCAGTTGCCAGAGGAAATTAGTCTGAGAGAGCTTATGGAACTCACCCACTATCATACTAGACAATGGCGGAAGGAGGAGGCGAATGCTGGTTTTTCTGGCTCCAAGGTGCACATTTATCCCGCGGGGCCAGCTCTTGATCCAGTACTGAGCAACCCCAACCTACTCAGGGACTAAACCACATCCAAACTACAACAGCACAGCGCCAATTCAGTTTAAAAATCAGCTGAAGCATCAGATGGCCCTTTTGCTTCTTTTACTCCTCCCAGTGAAACCCTGAGGTAGGGATGTTGGCGTCCCCATTTCACAGATGAGAGTCTGAAGCTGCATTCCTTGTGCAAGGTCTTTGGGACAACTAGCCAGCAATGTTTGTGTTCTGCTGCTATGCTTTCTGCTCTGTGGTTTTTCTAAAGCCAATACATCACCTCCCTCAGGCTGGATGCCAGGCTTTCCTTAAGACGGAGATGGTTGGGGAACCCACCCCACACCCCATCATGTATTCAGCTCCTCCACTAGAGGAGAAAGCTCTCCAAGTGGGCTGATGGCTGTGGAACAGTAAAGGAAGGTCTAGAGCTGATTCTAGCATTGTCTCACTTGATATTTCTTAGTCTCATCTGTAAAATGGGACAGTAGTGAAACCTCCCTCTTAGCATTACTGTGGGATTAAATAAATTATTACACGCAAAGTAAGCACCTAATAAATATAGTTAATTTTATGAATGTGATCAGGTGATCAGGAAAACAAGTGTCCAAGGAGGTAGTGAAAGCTTAAGGGTCCTACACAGGTTTAAGGGATTAATTGTTTTTAAATGAAACTCCACAAACAGAGATTTCAGCAGCTTCCAGTCACAGCATATTTACTCTGTGTTTCAAAAACTCATGATTTTTTTGTTTTTACTTCCCCCGTTCTTCTAGTCTTTTGACTGCATTTAAGGACTTGATCTTGTTCCTTTCCTGCCCTAGGGTCGAGGGAAGCAGAAACCTCAGGACCCAGGAGTGGCCCTGCCCGGCAAACACTAAGATTAATGGGAAACTTGCCATCCATTTTCTCTCCAGCCCTACATATTTTCCCACTGAAGTTCAAGGCTACTGAGATGGTTCCGTTCACCTTCCTCTGTTTTTCTGAGCTTGCTCTCCATGCCCTGCTGAATGCACGGTCCTCTGCGTGGGCACACAACTTGCTTTTCAGAGAAAGCAACAGTCCCCCAATATATATGTCGTGCGGGAGACCCTGCTCGCTGCGCCATTTGTCGTGCGGGGAGTCATGCGGAGTCTCTGCTCCCGCTCCCCATACAAGAACGCAGGATATGGTGAGGCCAAAAAGGAACACCCACGGAGCCATAGATAGGGGAGTCATACCACTACGGTCTCACTGGAGGCTGGGTTCACTGGACGTGCGACCTGCTGTCCGTTTTGTCTGCAACCGACCGACGACGCTCCTCCACTCTCCTCTGCTCTCTTTCGTAGCCGCAGCAGTTATATTGTGGCCAATGGCTCACTGGTTACAGCTGACGGCCATGCAATCACAGTTGGCCATTTACTACCTGAGCCAGCACCTGTCTATGTGAGGCCAAGAGCCTGGAAACTACTTTCTGAGGCTCTGCCCCCACAATATATGACCTTGGCCATGCACTTCACATGTTGTCCTCACGACTGCAGGACAAGGTCCTCTGTTTCTGGCCAAGGACTCTGATTTTAATGGCCACTTCTTGCTCCCAACCAGTCCCTTTTCCAGAATAATATTTGTGAAGATATGGTCTCCATTATGTTAGTGTTCATGTCGTGGCCCTGCTTCGTAGTGGAGCTCAAGGCCATCATAATATTATGGGGTCGCCAACAGAACGCCGTGAAAAATACATAGGAGGGGTTGTTCTGGGCAATTACTCTTGATAGTACTGAAAGCAGCATCGTACACCCCCCCAAAAAAATAGCAAAGCTGTGGAAAGTCTTTCATGGAAGAACTGATTCTACAAGTGTCTGCTGAATAACCTACTATGTGCTGGGCTTGATGTTGGCGAAACAGAGATGAACAGGCACTTCCCAGGCCTTGGTGGGAATCACAATATTTTAAGAAAATCAGACTGTAAACAGGGAGGTGGAGCCCCATGTCGACCACCTTTGACAGCTGTGCAAACTATTGAAGACTCGGAGTTTTGGCTTCCCGTATGTAAACGAAGACAGTAATGTCACCCAATTGTATAGAGTCTGAGGCTCAAATGTGAGGATGAATAAAAACACACTTGGAAGTGGGTGTGGCTGATCGTGAGACCTAATAACTACCGTGCTCATCATCCAGATTAGCATCACAGTAAATTCATTTCAGTGATATCACACGGGTGCGAAGTAAGTGCTGCAGAAACATAAGCTGGGGGTCTTTAGCTTCTCTGAAGAAGCGTTTGAGAGAACATTCATCCCCGCCCTCTAGTTTCCTTCACACACAGGTTTCTTCTCTAGAGAAGTGGGTCTACGCCCAAACTCCATAGTGGAGTCACCTGGGGAATCCTACCTGATTTAATCCAAACGACCCTCCTGGAGTGGACCCAGGCGTCCATACATTTTAAAACCACAGGTGATTATAAGGTGCAGTTGAGGTCATGACCTGCTACATAATTTGCAGGGTCCAGTACATAATGAAAGCCTGGGACCCCTTGTTTACAATTATTAAGAACATTCAAGACCATGAGAAGCAGAGCATTAAACCAAGAGCTGGATGCCCCTTGCTCTCTGAGGAAGCCGGTGCAGGCTAAGGTTGAGAATCACTGTGTTTGCAGAACATTCCAGACTCTCTCTGCCCATGGCTGAGTGGCTTACCTGGTTGGTAAATTTGAGGGGAGGAGCAGCCATGTTGGGCCCACCCCTTCCTCTCCTCTGTTATGGGGATGGGCAGTCTGCTCTGCTCCTCTCTGTCTTAAGCTTTAGAGGCAGCCTCTGCCTGGGAGGCCTGAGAAGTCTAGCACTTTCTTCCTGGGGGTTATGTCTCATCCTGGGACGCAGACTCTGCAAGCCCCCTGGAAAATCTAAGGAATATAAGAACCAAATATTTCCTTTGAATGCGGCTCCAATCGGGGAGAGTCTTAGAGTAATTCCTGGCTGCGGCTGGAAGGGTTCCAGTGACTAGCCTTCCCTTCAGGGGGCAGGCAAGGGCTGGGGAGGGGCTGACACCAGGAAGCAGCAAAGACCCAGGGAAGAGTTTTCTCATGGTGGGAGGGAGCAATGCCAAGGCTCTGGGCTTGCATGGAGCTGGACGTGCTACTGATACTGGGAAAGGCAGGGAGTGAGGGCTGAGCTCTGGTGAAGACAAGGCAGAAGGGGTGTGATACCGTGTTTCCCCGAAAATAAGGCCTAGCGGACAATCAGCTCTAATGCATCTTTTGGAGCAAAAATTAATATAAGACCTGGTATATTATATTGTATTGTATTGTATTGTATTGTATTGTATATTATATTACATTATATTATATTAAGACCCAGTCTTATAGTAAAATAAGACCTGGTATTATATATTATATTATATTATACCCAGTTTTACATTATATAAGACCTGGTCTTATAGTAAAATAAGACCGAGTCTTACATGAATTTTTGCTCCAAAAGACGCATTAGAGCTGATTGTCCGGCTGGGTCTTATTTTCGGGGAAACACGGTAGACACTGGTCCACACCTGGCAAGGCCTTCAGGCTATGAGGGTTTCAAGGGATTCCTCCGAGGTTTCTGTGCAGGAAAGCCCTTGGAAACGATGTCATCAGCCAGCAAGTCCCTGCTTCTGTCTGGTACCCCAGGGGCCAGGGGTCCAAAGGCAGGTGGTGGGAAACTATGGTGTGGGCCCACCAATAGTAGCTCTCAGGGCAGCGGCCCTTTCCAAGCCATCCTTGGTGGGGCAGCATGGTGCTCATAGGTGCCCTGGCTCAGCTGACACAAGTCCCACAGCCCAGCAAACGCACTCCAGGATTTGGAGACCGAGTGCCACGTTTGTCACTCAATACACTTCTCTATAATTGCCATTCCGGAGAAACTAACTTGAGAATTAAGAGCAAATATTTGACTTTTTTCCCCCCTTTTCTCCCTCCCCTCCCAGTGTTTTTACACAGTCCTGTTTAGACTGGATGCTGGTTAATGGGAGACCTTTGCCCTTTGGCTAAAAGCTGTGACCAGGAAATCCCACCTCCCATTAATGAGGGTTTTGTTCAGGATCTGGGGAGCGCCTAACACACAGCTTCTGCCAGGCAAAGGCATTGTCCGCCTGGCTTAGGAAAAGAAAACGGAAAAGAAAAACAAAGAAAGAAAGAAAAAAAAAGACCCTTCCACTGTTGAATTAAAACAGCAAACTCCAGGCCCTAAGCAGGTTTCAGTCTCTATTAAGACAACAAAAGGTCCTAAATGCCAGGCCCCAGCACAAAGAGTGGAGCGAAGTGGGGCTGGCAGGAAAGAGGGTTGAAGGAAGAGAGGGAAATATGGCAATTAACTGGGGATTTTTGGTTTTTTTAGGGTTATCTCTGGTGAGTCTGCCTCCAGCCCCCAACAAGTTTTGATGGCCTGAGCACTTCTCAGAGGAGATGCCCAGGGAGGACCCACCATCAGACCCAGTCTCCTGCACGGAGACAGGGCATCCCATGGACGCCTTGACCTCGATCCCTGTTATGCAATGGCTGCTTGCTTCCTGGCTCTCAGTGGATGCCAGAACTCTCACATCACATGGTCAAAGTTGCTTGCTTCCCTATTTTCTCTCTCCTCTGTTGATGCTGAGTATGACTTTTAAAAGGCTTTATCCTTCTGTTTTACGCTAAACCATTCTGGCCCACAGCCGTCTCTTTTCACCCTAAAAATTCTAAACCCTGAGAACTAGGGTTGTCTGTCCCCTCGTCCAGTTGGCTTGGATTGTTGAGCTCTTGGGACTTTTGTGTGACCGTCGGCAATTGCTGAGGACGGGGAGCGCATGTCTGTCACGTTCTCCCACCCTGCTTCTCCTCCCCAGAAACCTACAACAGTGCTTGATCTACAAGACACACTACGCAAGTGTTTGGTTGTGGAAGGCTTGAGTAGCAATAAATGCTGGGTGTTAATTGTATTATATTAGGCATAACGGCTAATGATTGTTCCTGAGCCAGATAGGCGTAGGGACTAGACTTTTTCCAACCGCCAGCATTTATTGACTGTTGACTATTTGCATGTCAGATTATCCAACGATTTCTTCACGTTCCTAAAAAATGATGGGGGAGAAAAATGACATCCCAATTCCTTTTTGTTTTTTTTTGAAGGGAGAGGACATGAGCCATGATTTAATAATTTATGTTTGTTTTCCTAAGAGATTATTCAGAAGTCTATTGAATTATACTTCAATAAAACGCTTACTTTAAAAAAATAAACCGAAGGGTCTATTGCAAGCTTTGATAAAAGAAAAAATGTTCGTATTTGGGTTTGTTTTTGACCAATGTGTGGAGAGGAGAAGAAAGGGAAGGAAAGCAGAGGTAGAGGAGGAGAGAGCAGAGGGAAGGGGAGAGGAGGAGGGGAGGCCCTCACCAAGTCTGTCCCCTAAGACAAACAAAAGGCTGATGCTTCACACAGGGGAGGCCTGCCTTCCCAGACTACAGGAGAAGAGCGTGGGTCCTCGGGGAGAACTGGCCCCGTAGGTATTGGATTTGATAGGATCATTTTCACATCAGTATGGGGGAGACCCACAGTCCTGGGGAGGATGGAAGCGTGGAGGGTAAATGCCCACTGGTCCACTGACCAGCCAGACTCAGGGAGTGACCTCTCCCCTGTGGAATGGGGACACTGGCGTCTGCTTCAGGCGGTGTTTGAGGATCACAGGTGCCCCTCGACGGCATGAAATCAGAGTGCAATTAGTAGCCATTGCTGCTATGAAATTTAGGGAAGTACATTTTTTTCCCATTTGAGGAAAAGGACCTTTTTATGAGACGGCTGGAGGAAGACGGGGGGGGCTTGTGCTATTCCTGCCCCGCAGGTTGGGCCACAGGAATGACGCCACATCGCAGCATTTTATATCTGTTTACATAGTCATTATGCGTACATTCCAACTTTATATATTCATATATGTCTATGTATACATTTAATGCATTTGCATTTTATCATATATGTGTGGATATACACACATATGTGCACACATATAACACAATTTATTATATAGGTTATATGTATGTATATACATACATGTATGACATATAATAAAATGCATATACATTTTATGCCCATATATATACTCCCATGTTAGCCGTTACGGATTACTTACTGTGTTCCAGGTACCCTGCTTTGGGTTTTCCATACTTGATCTTTTTTAAGCCCCGTAATAATCCTTTGAAGTGTAAACTGTACTATTTCCCCTATTTTGTGGGCAAGGACACTGGCTCAGAGATGTTAGGTTACTTCTGCAACGTCTCGCAGCCTTTTAGGGACAAAGTTGAGAACTGAGCCATCGTTTGTCTTGTGCCAAAGCGCAGCGCGTCCAACCACTAAGCTTTCCTGCTTCTCCCAGAATGGCATGGCTTCAGAGGAGACAGAAGATGGCCAGAATGCTCCCTCCCACAGGGCTCTATCTCACCTGCATCCCTCTCAGGCCAGCTAAGCGTGCCTTCCCGTCCCTGAGTGCCACAGTGATGCTGCCAAGTGAGGGCTGTATTCCAGCCTCTGAGACCAGCGTGAAACAGTGCGGGGGACTGCCACTTTGAATGACTCAGAACTCCATTCTGGAGGGGCCGTGGCAGCTGGGGCAATGAGTTAGAGACCCAAAGATACTGGATCGCGTTCCGGTTGACTTTAAATCAGGCTGTTAGCGTTCTAATTTCTGATGAGAAATGGTCCCTCGGACTGTCTCCGTCTCGGAGAAAGCTTTTAATTAACCCACCAACCACAGGCTACAGAGAAAAGCAGTCGGTGTGAGAATGACTCTCTCTTCTGTCACTGCATATTAAGACCTTGTGCCAGAATCAGATCAATTGATATGGTCATCACCTTAATGAAACTGAGTGTCCTAATATCAAACTGCCTGGTCCCAGGCAGCACTACGGACTTGCCTTCAATGAGAATGCTTCCTCCAAACACCTCCCTCCATAAAATTACCCACATTTGTTATTTCTTGCAGAAAGTTTGGTAATGAATGTGGCTTCTATGTTTTCAGCTGTAAACAGCAGAAATCCCCCTTCAGGCACTCTACTAGACCTTTTATCCGTACTCAGGAAAAAGAATTGATTGATTTTGAAGTTAAATGTTGGCATCTGCTGTTATTCAAAACCAGGACCCTGGCTACAGCAATACACCACGCTTTCAGTGCTGCCACCAGTGTGCGGCAAATGAAGACAAGCTGTTGTCAAATGAGAAATGCAAAATAGTCAATCTGTTTGTCTGTTTAATGTAACTGGGAACATAAGCTGCTAAAAGTGGTACCATTCGGCACTGTCAGATGGGAGACACTCTCCAACAAAGAAAAGCCTAATGACCCATTTTACTCAGCACGCCGGAGTTGCTCCTAATGGTACTTTCCATATGCACTTGAACATGCTTTTATCTGAAACTGCAAATGGTACGATTTTCCATCCAACACAAGCGTGTAATCTGTGTGTGTGTGTGTGTGTGTGTGAGTGTGTGTGTGTGTGTGTGTGTGTGTGTGTGGAGAGGGAGGGGAGTGGGACGTGTCCCTCCTCCTGGCACCATGGAGGAAGGCTGATGTTCTAGACATCTTAAAGCAGGAAGCATATTGCAGAAGCATCTGACTCCCATCTTTCCTTTACACCTGTCATTGTACTGTATTAAAGGGAAAAAATCAAGTCATTAACCATGATAGATATGTTTTTAATAAGTAAGTGTTGTGCCTCGCCAGGCGGATAAATAGTGGGGCTTAAGATAGCTTCAGAGCCTGGCGTGGGATTACAGCGGGAAGTTAAAGGCACAGCCTACATCTTCCAAGAGTGTGCAATTTGGGAAGCATGGGGCTCTCAACCTTATCCAGAATGAAATCTTCAAGAAGGCTCCCTACTGGGCTGGACTGTAACTTGCCTTTTACTTTGGGAGCTGTCTCAACCTTGTTTCTCAGGACTTCCAGTGCTTGGAGAAATGTTCCCTCCCTGAAGGATACTGGACAAGCCCAAAACCTACAAATGCCTTTAAAAATGCATCTCTCGTTGGCATGGCAAATAATGATGCCTATTGATTCACACAGTCTGCCAGAAGCACTGTGTTGAGAAGGATTCTGAGGCACACCCATAGAAAAGTGTACTGTTATTGGTTATTAGACCCTCGTGTCATTTGCCTGCTGCCACAAGCCAGTGTTTTATTTAAAAACAAAACAAAAAAAGCAAGTTAGGACAATCAAAACCCAATTCTTCATGTTCAGGATCCAACAAAGACTCCTGTATTTATACCAAAAAGTCAAATCTACTTGAGTCATGACAAAATGTGGAAAACAAGAGAGGTCAAGGCAGCTGATGCACTCGGGCTCAAAAGACTCATTGCAAAAGAATACCTCTGGCCTCAAACAGCATTTGGATACATTCAGTGGAAATAAGGCGAAAGCATATGGTTTACATTTCCTCTATAAAGAAATATGGGTGGGAACCTTGTGGGACCCAAGATGCAATAACAAATACAGATACTTGACAAGGCTTGGCAGGCGAAGACAGAATATTTCTGTTTTTACCTGACAATGTGACTGGAGTCCAGCCCACTGGGGAGCAATCCATTTGGTTGTGACCTGTCGCACCCCGACAGAATGTCCTTGCAGAGACATTAATGTCAGCCTGGGAAGCATGGCTCCCTCCCCCATCCAGGCGAGCACTCCCTCCAATGAGAAATGCTGATACTGTCACACTGGCTAATGATGCACACAGTTATACCGTTTGGACACTGGGCGATACTGTAATCGTATTACTGAGCAATATTACTATGTAATACTATGTAATAACATGCAGCAAGGAAGCGTTGACTTTTGTGTTTTTAATCTTTCCATTCCTAAGTCATTTTTTTTTTTAATCTAACCCTGACTTCTCTTTTGGGGTGTGACCATTTAAATGACTTGTTTCATTAATTATTGTTTTTCTTTTTCTTTTTCTTTTGGTCTTCTCACTCTCAGGACTAGCCTTTTTGATTCTGTAAGTTGGGGACAAAGGGAACAAAAGAGAAGTCAGTGAGCGCAAGGAAAAGAAAGGTGTTTTCCGCGTTAGGATTATGAGAAACAGTAACGGGGGTTTGAAACACCAAGTGCACTGACAAAAAAAAGAGGGGAGACAACTTCCTCTCAATCATATATATTTTGTTACAGAACAAAAGTATCATTTATAAACTAGGGACTAAATGCTTATGTTTGTGTCCATCACACCTTTGGTCAGGAAAAAAAGAAAGTTACTAAATGTGGGCTTTTTTTTTTTTCATTTCTTTCCATGACAGATCAAAAGTCACATGAGTGGTGTTGCAATGCAGCTGCCTGGATTATCCTTGGCCTCTGCATAATAAATAGGGAGTTTCTAGAACCACCAGCTCATTAATGAGCCCTAATTCAGAATGGATGGCACAATGTTCACTAATTTAAGCAACGTGGACAATGAAGGTTCTCAACTCTGGTACAAAGAGCAGCCTACAGAATCATGTGGAATGAGTAATTACAGCTAATATCCATTTCAGCTTGTATTAGAACATCCAAAGAAAAGAGGTCGCAGCAGCCGGCTGGGAGCTGATCCCGGGAGCACCACGGGCGGACAGGGAGTCAGCAGGGCAGGTGAACTGTTTCCATTACTTGGGCTCGCCCATGAATAAGCCCCTGACAGCTCCCGTCAGCACCCGGTGGCAGAGCTGCAATGGCTCAGTCACTGAGCCTGTCCACCACCGACTGGAGCTTTGAGGAAAAGATGGCCAAGAATGCAGGGGTGGCCCCAGCCCCGACCTACTTGCAGTCTCGATCTGCTGTTGGAACAGATGGGGAGCAAAGTTCTGGATGCTTTTCCTCCCTGGGTCCCATGAGAAAGTGCTTGTGCTACTGAGGGGTGCACCTTCCAGAAGGTGCCCCTGGTGTTCTCTGCGGTGGAGAGCTGAGGGTCTGCAAGGCGAAAAGCCAGGTGGTGAAAGCTGCAGAGTCACCAGGAGCAACTGCGTTGCAATTGGGGAGTTTAAACCCTCCTGGCACACTGGAGAGATAATAGAGAAACTGGATACGATTTGGGGAACACTTTTAATCTGAACTGTAACAGGCAGGGTTCTTGGTTGCAAGCAATAGAAACTGGCTCTGGAGGATTTAAGCAGGGAGATGAATTAACTGAAAGGGTCTTCAGGAAAGCTGCAGAACGAGGCTCAGAAAACAGGGAAGGGAGCACCATGTTACCAGCCCAGTTCTGCAACTGCAGCCTTCGTGGCCTGTGTCTTCCGGATGCCAAGTCTAGGGTTATTGTATCTGACTGGTTAAGACCAGGTCATATGCCTGCTATCTTCCAAAACAGGCTGGGAAATGCGGCATTGACCTTTCTGGCTTCCACATTGGGATGGGGTCTCTGCTTCCCGAGGATTCATAAGGTGGTAAACTCCCCTTAAATAAGACTGGGTCGTGCCAATGTGTCAAACGTCTGCTCCACTCGCTTTGTCTTGTCGTCTCTGCGCGACATACGCAAGCCACTGTCCCATTCTAAACGTCCACTCCTCGGGCAAAACAGAGACAAGAATGGTACTACATTCACAAGTCGACATGACAATGACACCAGGCACTTCATGAATTCATTCCACACACACACTGAGTGCCTTCAGTGGGCAAGGTTTATTGGAGCCTCATAATGATGCATAGAACGAGGGCAAGTCCCTCACCCGTTCTACCGCCGTTGGCCTCGTGATAGAGATGGAGAGATCTAGGTGGTTTGTGAGGAATTTGGAGGTCGATTTAATGTGTCGATGAACTGAACGTGTGGCATAAAAGAGAGGAAGGAAACAAAAGACATCTCCAATTTCTAGGAGTTTCTACCAGTCAAGCCCTTGGCTCGGTTCTTGGCATATTGCAAAGCGCTCAACAAGTGTTCATTGCAAATATGATGGCTGTGGTCTTTATCGTCATCATTATTGTATTTCATCACCAGCTGGCCAGTCCTCACAGATAACTTTGATATTCAACATGACATAGGGATTAAAGCCTCGACTCGGCTTATGTGCGTTCAAACCTCGACTCTGCCATTTGCTAGCTGTGTGACCTCGACAAACTGCTTAAACTTTCTGTGCCTCAGCTTCCTCCTCTGCAAAATGGACATGATAAAAGTAGCTACATTATAGGGACTTGCTATGAGGATTAAATGTGTAGTTTTATGGAAAAGCCCTTAGGAACATGAGAACTCCATATGTACAACATCCTCTCCTTGCTGTTGTTGTTATTATAATTTCCCATTCCCGCCGTCCAAATTGCCTGTCTGTAAAATGGAGCCTGAAAAATCTGACCCTTCTTTTCTACTTGAGAATCAAGAAGAGAAAGTGGGTCTTCCCTGCCCACAAGGAGATGAAAATCTCCCCTAAATCATAAACTGGAGGTCTGGAGTGAATCTGGTGACTATGGGTCATTCTGTGGTTCAGGTTTGGGTTACTCTGCCCTTGGGCGAGCTGACCCCGAGGCCTGCCCACCACCAGCTCCTGCCCAAACTCAGCCCCCCAAGCTGTCAGGGCACGTCCTTCCGAACTGCCTCAGTTTGGAGGTAAGTGCTGCGGGATTTCAGAAATGGGATGGCTATCCCAAGGTTAAATGGGGGACATAGCCCACGTCCCCAAGTGTGAGGACATAGCCTGGACTTCTGCTTTCGAGCCTGGATGGAAATAACACATCAGCACCTTTCTGCGTGATCACAGGATCACAGGACGCTCACAGTTTCTGTGCCTGCTGGAAACCAGAAGTAAAGACACGCACCCACCCTTGCTCGATCACATTCCCCCAGAACGATGAGCAAGTGGCATTAAAAAATGGTAGCATCCACTGCTACCCTTTGCTTCAGAAAACAGCAGTAACAATACTGACTAGCAAAGGCTTAAACAGAAAACAAATGAAATATAACCACAAAAGTGACTAATGTGAACGACAACCAGTTGGACTAAATCAGACTTTCCTCCCCCTCCTCCGTACCTGTTTTTCTGAATAAAGTCTTCACGCAGACCTCAAACATAAAGTGTGAGATATTTGCCCCTGGCTTATGTTAGAATGACCGTCACTGTGGGGTCTGACCTTCATGAAGTTGGGGGCCCCATCTCGTCTTTGTATCTCTGGTGTTTGCATGAGAGGTGGCATCGGATGATGCACGTTAAATAAAAGCAAACTCGGATGTGACTCAGCCCCACGGCCAACAGATCATGATTATGTTGGTGCCTCATCTCACTCACATGTATGAAAACATAATATGAAGGCCCATATCTACTCAGCTGCCTTCGTTTCCCCCTGTAATACAGCAGGGTGATCTGAGCTTCGCCAGACTCGTGCAAGCACAGCTTACTTAGTTCCCTTCTGAGAATATGTGTGACCTTCCCAGCACGGATCCCACCTGCCTCACTGGCCCACAGGCAAGCCACCATTGCTCGTGGAAGCTGAGGGCTGTGACAGTACAAATGAAGCCCCCGAGAAGCCACGAAACAATGGAATCGGCTTCCTACAGGTGCCGGAATTGGTCATGGGGCCAACACTTCTTGCTTTTATCTATCCACTTTGATGGGTGGAAAATGCATTAACACACAAGAGCACTGGCAACACGTGCAAAGCTTTTTGGGAAACGACGATAACGTCAGTAAGAGTCAGAGTGCCTGTTAGCGTTTACCGAGCGCTTCCGCGTGTCCAGGGCTGGGATGCGTGTAGGGGCACCAGCCCTCCCAGTGTTAGCCCTGAGAGTCCTGTGTCCCAGGAAACCCCTCGGTGGGGGCAAACTTTCGGAAGTTGGCTTCATTGTTTTTACCCCTTATTTTCACATGGAGAAACAGCCTCAGCGAGTTACAGTCTCGTTCCGAGGTCACACAGTTAGGGAAGGATAGAGCCAAGGATCCGAGCCAGGCTGTCAGAGTCCAGAGCTTCTTCTCAAATCACCACTCTACACCGTCACCAGATCGTAAGGTAACAAAGCTGCCGGATTTTAGAGAGAGCCCTCCCTAGAATCCCCGGCAAGCCCCACGCAGCAGCGTTTCCATGCCCTGCCTTTTGCCACATTAAGTCTTTACTACAGTAAATACTGTGTTTCCCCAAAAATAAAACCTAGCCGGACCATCAGCTCTGATGTGTCTATTGGAGCAAAAATTAATTATAGCAAAAATTATAGTAAAATAAGACCGGGTCTTATGAGTAATATAATATAATATAATATAATATAATATAATATAATATAATAAACAGTGGGGACAGAGCAGTTTCCAGGCTCTCGACCTCACGTGGAAAAGTGCTAGCTCAGCCACGGCAGTTATATCAGTGGCCAATGGCTAACTGGTTACAGCTGATGGCCAACTAGTCACAACTGATGGCCATCTACTACCCGAGCCAGCAGCTTTCCACGTGAGGCCGAGAGCCTGGAAACTGCTCTGTGGGACTCTGTCGCCACAATAATATAGTATAGTATAGTATAGTATAGTATAGTATAGTATAGTATAGTATAGTATAATATATAATATAATATAATATAATATAATATAATATAATACAATACAATACCGGGTATAATATAATACCAGTTCTTATATAAGACCGGATCTTATACTAATTTTTGCTCCAAAAGACGCATTAGAACTGATTGTCCGGCTAGGTCTTATTTTCGGGGAAACATGGTATGGGATTGGAATTTGCAAAAGCAGAACTACCTCCCTGCCCTCCAAATCCATCTGCTATGAGACCGCCTGCTGGTGCCTCAGTTTCCCTTGCTTTAACAACAACGGTGATAATATCTGACAGAGCACTGGGAAAGGTCAGACCATGTCACGTCTGTGGCGTCCCTGAAGACCCACGGCCCTCCTGACCCAATCAATGGGGCTGTCTAGACGATCAATACTGATCACTGCAGCTGAATTGACCTGACACAGGTTCACATTGATCATTTAAGACACCTGGAATGGTTGGATCAGCTGCACCGTGGTGCAGGGACTTTGGTCACTAAGGCCCTCATTAAATGAGGACCTCATTTTTTAAAAATATAAAGTGTTCTTTAAAAAATCCCTTGGAACTCAGAAGCCCTTGGATGGTGGGTGTTGGGTCTCTGGGGGGGAGGGTGAAAATCAGGTCTCACCTCTATCATATGAAGGCCTGTGGCTGTGGGCAGCTAAATAATCTCTCTGAGCCTCCGTTTACTTTTCAGGAAAATGGAGGTGAACAGACATGTGCCTCATGGAGTCACAGGGACCAGGCAATGAGATGAGGTGGTAAAATGCTTAGCATGGAGCCTGGAAATTTTAAAGTGTTCAATAAAATTTGACTGTTATGGGTATGAATTAATCTGAATAGGCATGCTCTCCCATGTGAAAAACCACCTTTTCTCTTGGCATCTCGCAACACTGAAGCCCTGTTAAAAATCGCCTGGGCCTGAATTGATAGACATCTGTCTGAATCCTAGAAATAATGCTACGAGGTTTAAAAGAGACACTGACATCAACCTGCACAGTCGCAGAGCCAGGAAGGAGCAGATATAGATAAGAAGCCAGGTTCTCTGAACTCTGGAATCTGTGGTCTTTCCACAGTCCCCGCTGCTTTCCTAAAGGCCAGCAGTGCCGTGTGGGAGATGAGAGAATACAGGAGTCCCGTCTTCCGGGGGCCTGGGGGCTCCCAGGGTGATGAGCCATTTATGCAAATAACATAATAGGAACAATACCATGAAATACATGTTAGCTGGGCAATACGAAGGCCGTGAGGCTGTGTGATATGGTCCTGGGTGCAGAGAGATGTGGGAGACGGATGGGCACAAAAGGCTTTAGCACAAAGTTGGTGTTTGATCTGAGCTCTGGCTACGAGGTGGATTTCAAGACACCATGATAAGTGGGGAAACTGAGGCCAAACAAAGAACAGGAACCAGGAATGATGTGGAGGTAGGAAAATTCCCGGGCTAATCCACTGAATGGCCTCAATTGGCCAGAGTTGAGTCATGGCCAGCTGCTCACAAGTGCCTTGTTATATAATCGCCTTTATTGGCTATTTGCAGAAGATTCACATAAGGTTATCATTTTGTCGGCTTTGCATTTCTCCCTCCCTCCCGCCCTCTCTCCCTCTTTTCTCCCTCTCTATTTCTATATCTATCCCTAGCTCCCCAGAAATCCAGCTTTCCTCATACTCTTCTTTTCTGCTTAACAGTGAGCAACCTTAGTGAGGACTTATGTTTTCCTATTCCAGTTGGTTTTTATATGTAAACTGTTTTGCCCTAGATTTTGGTGCATTGCTCACATTATAGAGCGTGAATATTTTATCTGGACATATATTTCATTTTTAAAGGAGGCTCATAACGCTTGTCCAAAGCAAAAATGCTTCCACTTGAATACACTCTACAGCAGTGAAACAATATCCTCGTCCCCGTCCGCACAGGGAATGGATGTCGAATTGGTTAGAAATGTGCTCCATGCACTAAACTTCCACCATAAATTATGAGGCGGCCATTAGCATATCTCCCTCCCAGCCAGGCAGGGGACGTGAGTGACTCCCCCTTTCAAACAAAACCGTACCAGCAATCCCTCTATGTTGTGGGAAACTCATACACAACTCAATTCCCGGCTCCTGCAAAAGGAAAATAAAAAATTCTCAGTGGCTGCTTTAAGGACTTAGGAAATTGACTAATAATGCAAATACCCAGAGGTTAATAGCCTGGTGACATTACTGTAACTTACACAGTGGCTAAAAGGGCATTATCCATCAAGTGGCCAGCAGTGATCAGTTAGCAGGATGTATGGATAAATATCAAAAAAGGAATGAGCTCCCAGAATCGGAAATGAATAAAACCTGCGGATTTTACCCCCATTTTTTATTTTATTTTAATGGAACTGGGCATCATGCAACCTTAGCCTCATTTGCACAAGGTTCAGCCACCTTTTTTTGCACATGAGGCCAATCCCTGACAGAGTACATGAAGGGGAGCACAAAAAGCCCCCATGTTCTCATTTTGCATTTGTGGGGAGGGAAAAGTCGGTGAGATCCAACCAAGGGAGAAGTCATAAATAAGCAGAAAAAAAAAAAAAGAAAGAAAGAAAGAAAGAAAAAAAAACGGAAAAAAAAAAGAATCGATGTGATGCCTTTGGCTGTGGTTGTTTTGGACAAAAGGAAGCCAGCTAGAAGTCAGCTGGAAACAGCTCCTAATAAATTTGGTCCAGAACCAGGCCAGCTGGAAACACCAGCTCTCCAGGCCCAGGTTGAGGGCTCTTACGTACTAATTTATCACCCTCACATTTGGAGTGGCGATGGCATGAGCGCTGCTGCAAAGAGGGGGTTAATCTCACCGCTGAGCGGATTGACACAAAGGCACTTCACTGTCCCCAGGCCACAACTGAGATCCTTCCACGGTCATCGTCTGCATCCCTGGGTTAATTTCTCTCCCCTCACTGCCTTGCTGGGCTTTACTAGAGAAGGGTGGAGTGGTGTTATCTTTGGGAAACTGTAGATTCTCAGCTCCTGCTGCTAAAAGGAAAATTACTGCCCTGAGCAGTTCCTGGTCGGATTCCAAAGGAGTCTTGTCGCATTATTTAAATTCTGAATTGCGATATGATTGAAGTTGGTACCAAGTTGGTCTTGGCAGTCTCGTGGCTGGCAGGTGCTCAGTGTAAGAGCAGTGCTGCTTCAGGGAACTGCTTTGGCTTGGCTGCACCCAGGAGTGCCAGCCATGACCCAGGCTGCTGCTGCTGCTATTTTTTTTCCCCCCGAAAAATACAGAATCCAAACCCCTACCCCCTTGGCCCGCAGGGGCCATTCCCCAAGTGGTATCTTGTAGGCCTTTTAATCCAGTTTCTCCCTACTTCCTTCACCTTGCCAGGCTGGCTCTCCCAGGCAGCCCTCTCTCGGGGCTCTGAGCTTCACTGAGCACAAGAGGAAGGGCAAATGCCCCCGTCGAAAGAGTATCCTACTCCTACTCCATTTTTTTCTGGCCTATTTTATTATTTATTTTTTTTCCCCTCCAAACTAGACTGACTTTGCAGCTTTGGTCCCAAGAATGGCACGCAGTTAGTGGCCTCTTCCTGCTTGTTTTTGGCAACGAAAACCATGTGTCAAGTAGCCTCTTCTGTGATCCTTTGGGGGTAACGTGAGTTTTCCAGAGCTGTTGGCAATGTCCAGGATTTAGCGTGCATATGGGCACCGTGGTTTTACCAAACCTGCTTGGGGTGTGGTGTGTGTATGTGTGTGTACTTTTAATTTCTCTTACTTTTTAAATTTTAGGAAACAGCTCTGTGTCTGCCCTCAGTTGCTCTCCCCCAGCCTCCTGGGAAGGGCAGGGAGCTGTGAGTGAGACGGGCGCTTTGCTAGAAAGAGAGAGGGGCTGCCAGGCCCAGGTTGGGTAAGGAGACCCGCCTTCTGCAGTTGCTTCTCAGTCCAGAAACTTGTGCCGTTTCACTCCAGAGACTCAATTTCACAGCTTAGAGGATTTTTCCCCAAGCCTTTCAGCCCACTCCTGCACCTCTGGGCTCACTGAACTACAACATCCTGAGAGTGGTCTGAGGTTCTGTGGGCGTGAAGGAGAGCGAAAACACATCCCTGCCATCTCAACAGGCCCCGGGACCTCTGCAGGGTCCTTAGTTATCTCTTAGGAAAGGCAGCATGGCTGGGAGGGAAGAGGGGTCGCAGGGGCGAGAACTGCTGATTGAAGCCCAACTTCCCCGCTGGGCTGGTGACCTTGAGTAGCTTGGAAAACGTGATTGAATCTCAGTGTTTCATCTCCATTTCTTTTCACTTCCTCCCTCTTTTCCTTTCCTCCTCTCCTCCCTCCTCCTCTTCCTCTTCTTCCCCTTCTTCTCCTTCTTCATTATTATGGTCATAACAAAAGTAAACGCTGGTTTCTTGTGAAAGGAAAATAAATATGTAAAGTAAAACTTGACATTCTTCCATGTCCATCCTGCAGCCTCTGAGGCAATCCCACTACTGATACTTTTGTACCTACCCTTCTAGACTTTTTCACGTTTGCAACCACAAAGCCACACATTTGCAAGACAGAGTGAGTCGTACCCACGTTGAAGTGTCCTGGTGACCATTAAATAAGAAAACGGATGTGGAATAATAATGTCAGTAACTATCTTTTCTGATTTGATTTGATTTTGCTAACCTCGCTATATGGCTAACTTTTTTTCTTTTTTCCCCTACATTTGGTTAACCTTTTCCATGGGCTGGCTGAGTGTGGATGTTCAACACATACTTCTCTCCTCTTTGGCTTCTCTGCCATAGCCCACCCCAATTCCAAAATGATCGCTTGCTATTTCGTTCAAATTTCCACAAGCCATAGCTGAGAGACAGAAATCCCTTCCTTCTAGATCTTACAGTCTCGGGCCTGTTCGGGATACACAGGACAGTCTCTGAAGGAACCATCTCAGTTATCAAGGTCAGGAGAACACGGCAATTATTCTGTAACCCAATGAGCCGCTACCTTCATATCTAATCGCAGGGCCTGTCTTCGTGCCTGTCTCCCTGGGAAGAAAACATACCTTCCCTTGTCTCCACTGCATCTGTGATAAGGGTATTTGATGAGTCAGATTGTCTGGGCTGCATACAAGACAAGCACCTTTGCAAGTTTACTTATTCTGCAACCGGGCAAGAGTCTGTTTTATGTTTGGCTGTTTGGGACTCAAAAGAGGCCTGAGACTATCTGCCTTTGGCATCATCTGGCCAGTGTGGGATGAGCTGGGGTAGGGAGGGTGGAGAGACAAAGAGATGCATGCAATTAAAAACACAACCTTAGAGTCCAAGAGAGTAAGACTGGTTAAATAGAGCTAAGTGACCCTGGGCAAAGACAGAATTTCTGAGCCTGTTTCTCTATTACAGAAGTTTGTTATGAAGGCTGATCACAATAATCCTTGGCAGTAGTTAGTTTAGCCTAGTGCCTCGCACATGGGCACAAAGTCGTGGCTCGATAAATGAATGCTAAAAAAAAAAAAAAAAAAAGGAGGGGACAGCAACATTTTTATTCCACTACAATGATTAATTCCCTAAACAGCAGAAAGGGAAAGAGCCTTACAGAAGGGAAAGCAGAAGCAGTTGTATTTTTCTTAGCTTGTCTGATGAGAAAGGCAGAGTAGAAAGGAAGGAAGGGTTTCAGATGGAAAAAACAGGCTCTCTATACAGAAATGCCCCCCTCATTACCTGCTTCTGTGATGCTGAGACCTCCAGGCATCACCTCCCACTGTAACAATTATTAAACAAACATGTAAACATTGATTCCAAATTTCAGGGGCTGTTCAGGGTCTTGGATGAGAACTTTGCCCTTCCCTCAATGCCCTCTGTTATTTTCACCTTGTTTCCATTTACTTTGAATCCTAGGAACCAGACCCCTGTCCCTATCTTCCTTGGCTGGCGCCACATTTCGGGGCCATCTTGATTTTTTGTTTTTTCTTGTTCCTTTGCTTTTAGCATCTCCTAATGCCTCGGGTGAGGGCTCTCAGTTTCAGTTCTGCTTCTGCAGAACCCTAAGGCCCATTCTTGGGAGCCTTTCCCTATCTCATTTGACTCCCAAATGGGGAAGACCAGACCCCAAGATTTCAGCCCAGGTCTCCAGCCA
Source organism: Rhinolophus sinicus (assembly GCF_036562045.2). NCBI lineage: Eukaryota > Metazoa > Chordata > Mammalia > Chiroptera > Rhinolophidae > Rhinolophus > Rhinolophus sinicus. The sequence goes on along the minus strand of NC_133760.1, from coordinate 24,636,002 downwards.
ATGGATGGCAAAGGCCCAGGCTCGGAGTCAGGCAGACATGGGTACACGCCTCCAAAATCCCTCGTCTAGTCTGGGAAAGTCACAGAGACTCCCTGAGTCTGCTTGTTCAGAGGGACACTTAATATTAAGATAATAGCACCTGTGTTCTCAGGGCCGCTGTGACGATTCAACAGTCTGATACTAAATGGAGAACTTTGTAACTGGAACATAGTATCTTCTGTATATGGTGGCTATGGTTCTCAGACTTCTTTGATTCTGACTGTACATTTTAACATTTCTAAAACTGGGGTGCATGTGACAGTTGATGTGACCACGGTGGATCCCCTTCTTCCTGTTAACCCCTGGAAAAACTTTTATTAAACCCATGGCACGTCTTATGGTCAACAGGATCTTTAAATTGGGAAGTATGAAATCTTATGGCCAAACACTTGCAAGACATTCCGCCTTCCTGGAGGAACAGCACATTTTCGGGAACTCTCTTAGTGTGACCTCCACTCCTTTGCATGGGCACCCGGGGTCTTTTGAAGGCTGGGTGAATTGCCTAAAAGACCCACGCTGTGACATTGAGTGGGAACACTGAGCCTGAGATGGGCCACACCTGGCCAGGCCTCCCATCCAACATCAGACTCCACTGTCCTCTAAGGAGATGGCGACTGAAGCAGGAGTGCAGGGCAGATAGGAGGATGGACCTTCAAAGGTGATGGACGGCAAACCCCTAATGTTTGGCTACCAAGGGGGCTCCTGTTTGGCAAATTGAGCAGGAGCCTATTCGATGGCTTCTCACTGCAAGTTCCGGTGGGAAATGGGAGTTTCCTACTTCCCTCATTGCAGGAACTGACTTTTGGAATGGCAGGGAAGAGCTGAAAGCACCCGTTCCTTTGCTTATTTCTCTGTGGGACTGAGACTCAGGGTGCTAATGCAGGTAGGAGAAGTTGCTATGTGCTGTGCTGGACACTCTCAGTCCATTAGATTATTCATTCCATGTGTTAATTCATTCAGCATGTATTTATTGAGCAACTACCACGTGCTGGACACTGTTCCAGGACCTGGGGATGTGAGAATGAACCAAATGAAGTCCCCACCCTCTTGGACCTTGCATTCTAGTGGGAGGACCCAGGCAACAAAACATAAATAACCATGTATCAGGCCAGAAGGTGATAAGTATATGAAGACAAAGCCAATTAAGGGGAATATGGAATTGGGTAGGTGGGTGGGGAGAGTTGAAACTACTACTATTTTAATTATAAAAACATCTATACTAATAATAATAGAAGCTACCATCTATTGATTATGAACATTCTAATCACAAAAATCAACTTAAAAGATTTATACTCTTACAATGGAAGCACCGCTGAGCCATTAGTAGGTGCCGCATGCTTATTAAACACTTACATGCGTGCTATAACTGAATCCACCTATTTTTAAAATGGGGAAACTGAGGCTGGGCTTAGTTAAGTAGCTTTCCCCAATTCACAATACTGAGTGGTGAATCCGGGTTTCACAACCTGTTCTGACTCTAGACATTATGTTTTCACCTAAGGAAATGGCTGCTATAACCACCCTAAGGAGGTGGTATTTTATTCACATAGATGAAGAAAGCAAGGGTCAGAGAAGTTACAAAACAGTAAGGGCAGAGTTACAATCCAGAGCTATTGTACTCAGTCGCCCAAGTTACTTCCTTTCTACCACATCCCTTCTCATTACTTAGGGGAACCTTAAATGACCAAGACAGGGGCTGTCAGTGAAACTGTCCGATAGGATCTAGGCATGCATGCCCAGGGCTCCCCATGGGTCTGTGCCTGGGAGGGTCCCTATTGATTGGCAGGGCCTATGGCGGCCCCAGAAACAGCACTTGCTGTTCTGAAAATCTTCTGTGAAGCGTTGATCCTTGCAAGGTAGACTGGCTCACATCCTCATGACTGAGCATCGGTTGTCAATTTCACCAACATGCAGAACCTTAATATGCAAAACATGGGCTTTGTTTTGGTGAAAACAGAGTCCAACTCAACCTCAGGGCGTGGGTGCGTGTCAGAACGTGACTCACCCCATCTCAAGCTTTTTCCACTCCTGATTTGATGAGGGAGACGGCTTTGAAGTTGCTGGTGATTTTACTTAGCAAATGACCGAAACAGTGAAGATTGTACTGACAAGCTCAGCACACTCGGTTTCCAGAGAACTTTGAGCCCATACAATGTTCTAGATGCATCTCTCCACAGAGCCACGTTCACCCGTAAATGGAGGAGGCAGCTGCCCACATAACCTGGTCTGCAGGACACCGGTAAAGCCTTCCTGCCGACCCAGGCCACCTCCTCCCTGACACACGCACACACACCTGCTCCAGGGCTGACAACTGCACCATGCATGATACAGTTTTCATTTCTCCAAGCCTCAGTTTCCTCTTCTGCTAAATGGGATAAATGATACTTTCTCTGAGTTGCTAAAGCGTCTTCTTTCAGAAAGCATTTGTTCCAAGGTCCAGCAGAAGCTGCCATCCGTCACTCCTACCTGAGTGTCAGGCCACTTTCCATCTTAACAGCTTGCCAAGCATTGTGACCCAAGGAAACAGAAATGATGTAAGAGGATGGGTGGAAAAAGAGGGCTTGGGGGACCTAGAGAATATTAAGTGGGCATTATAGAGGACCCTGGAGATAGTGACAGAGGAGAAAGCACCCACAGGAAGACCCCGAACAAACAGCTTTAATAGACATTATCCCCACTCTCTTTCCTGGTTGGCAATACCAAGGTGTTAGACTAAAGGAAGGGGTGAGGTTAGAGAAACCAACCTTTACTGGACACCAACAACATGGCAGGCACTTGAAATAAGCCACTTCATGGATGCTCATGCTCGCCCTCCAGGGAAGGTTTCCCCTTAGTTAGCAAAAGGGGAAACTAGGGCTCTGAGAAATGGAAATGCATGATGTCACAGCAAGAAAGGGCTGGAACCAGCAGTTCCCTGGCCCTTTACTGAGGTCCTGGGATCCTCCCTCCTTCCCTTCCTCCCCTCCTTCCTTTCTTCTCTTTTTTCTTCCTACCATTTTGACTTTCTGCCATCTTTCCACAAATTCTTATTCATTCCTGGCACAAGAGCTACAACTGTGAGCAAAACCAACACTATTCCTGACCTGCCGGAGGTAGTAGCCCAGGGCTGGAGGCAGACGCTTGTTTTTCACCTTTCTTATCCATCATCGACCCACATTCCTCATACCTGAGTTGCTGACATAGCTCTGGGCTCCAACTGACTCGCATCTCACCGGACACATGACATTGTCTGCACTTCTCTTCAAATGACAGTTCCGAGCAGACTACTTTCGACTCACCTGCTCCATTTAGAGAGAACTTACAATCTGTGGAAGAGCAGTCATTCACCCACTATTATCTTCCTGTAACATGGGCACAGCCTGTAACATGATAGTGTCATGTAGTTCCCTCTCAGGGCCTAAGGCGAGTATGCCCTATAATTTATTCTTTCATTCATGCATTCATTCATTCATTCATTCATTCATTCATTCATTTATTCTCCAATTACGTTTTGAGCACTTATAATGTGCCAGAAATCACACTGTTGGAGGCACTAGGGCTACGAAGCTAGGCAGGGCAGATGTACCTGTCTTTTGGGGCCCTCAGGCCAGCAAGAGAGATGATGTTACCCAAATGGTGGCTCACCTGAGTACACCTGTTCCCAGGTTGCACCTATGGCAGAGCACATCTGTGCTTGAGCGCACCATCGTGTCACATGGGAAACAGTGAGAAGCAAATTGGACATGGGGCATAATCACACTAATCAGGAAGGACATCCTGGAGGAGAGGAATGCGACCCCTCTTAACCTAGTATGAGAGCAATTTCCAGAATGTCCACCACCCCTAATCCTTTGAACCCCCCCTGCCCCCCCCGGGATATAAATATGCAGACATGTAGCAGCCCCAAGCCTGCCCTACAAATAGGATGATTCATCAGCTCAGATCTGCACCCCCAGAAAGGAGGCACCGAAACGCCATCACAAGGGTGCCATCTAAATTAGGGGATGACCTACTGCCGACAGCCCCTGGCACACCACCACTTTTTCACAGAAGGAATAAATTAAATATTATGTTTTTGTTGGATACATCTATTTCATGGCTCCTTTTAAAATGATCTGTGTGACACATTATATCACTTAACAATGTTTGTACCTTTTCCCTGAGTATCAAAGATTATAGCATCAAATACTCTTATGGCTAGATAAGACACAGGGAAAAGGGCATTTTTAGGACATCAGAACATCTGGTCTTTGCAAGAGGACTCCCTTCTTTTACTGAGTTCAAGGCTATGATGGAGAAGAGAAAAGCTAAAGATGCATACCCACATCACATGTGCTTGTCCGAGTCCCCACAGCCAGACTAGACATTAACACGCTTCCTCAAACTTTACTGAAACTGTCACAAAGAAAAAAAAAAATTAAAGGGCAAAAATAAAATAATGCTTCCTGCGCAACTATTTGTTTCTGGTAGGAAAATTGAAAAAATCCACCTAAGTGATGGAACCATAGCTTTTCACTCCCGTGAATTCAGTCTTTTAGCAGGCTCATTTCCCCTAAATACCCACACACACTCTGAAAATCCAGGCAGAGGACCAGGGACTGTGTCAGGTGTCAACGCCTAACTTGGGGGACTTCCCCTCTAAATCTTCTATATCCAGATCGAAACCCAGACAATTACTAAGCCATCAAGAAAGAAACAATGGCTAATTAAGATGAACTTTAAGGGGGGAGAACTTAATTAATTTGATCTTTATCTGAAACTCTTTCTAATTGAAGTAAACTTTAGAAGTTCTATGGATCAATGCCTAAGACTATTTGTAAAAAAAAAGTACCTACAGACCTTCCTTATAAAGCAGAAGTTTGAACAATAGGGTGTAAGCTAGTGTATTAAATTAGCATTGACCTTCAGCCCTTCCCCCATGCACAACTGCTTGTGAAAATGCTCATATATACATATAAATAGAAAATTATGGCTGTAACAGATGTGAGGTAGGTGTTAAGGGCGGAGGCCATGATAATGGATTTTATAACAAACAGGTGGGATTCATGTTATATTCCTTATTATCATTAAAGTATTAATTCATCTACTTGTCCATTCATTTATGCATTCACATATTCATTTCTCCAATAAATAATTATTGAGCAACTATAACAAGCTAGGGCCATTTGCAGAGCACTAATTAGAGTTAAAAAGCATCAGGATAATTCTGTGCCCTCTTGGAGTTTATATTCCAATGAGGGGGAGAAGCAATGATGGTGTAAAGAAATACAGAAGTCACATCATTTCAGCTGGTGGATGGGATGGAGCATGGCGGACTGCATGGTGGCCCATGGTTCCTCAGGATGATTGGGGACTTAACCTGACGTTGGAATATTGAGAAGATACTGAAAACATGCAGCTGCCAGGAGATTCCAAGGTATAGATAGCCAAGGGTGACACCCATGGCTTACGGCATGCGTCCACCCAAGTATGACTTATGGTAGATGTAAGGAAGTCCAGTATCAAGGTTTAAGAACAGCGGGGTACAGAGTGACACATGAGGGAGAGGCAGGAGCCAGGTCCAGGAGGGCCTGGTAGACCATGGATTTTATTCAGGTTCAATGGACGTCACTGAAGTCGTTTTGCTGAGCAGTGACTTTGATTTGAAATTCACATGCTCCAGTGGGGGTCTCGGGAGAAGGGGACCTCTGGGTGAGGGGACCATACTTTGCATTGGGCAATTGGCACCAAGGTGAGGTGAAGACTCTTGGAAGATTTCCCAACTAACTGTGCTGCTCGTAGATTAACTCCCCTCAGACCAGGACATCTGAGAGCAGCACCAGCACCCATGCTGACAACTGGGTTTCCCAGAGGGTTAAGGAAGTAACAAGGGGAACTGCAGGCCCAGGAGGAGTAACTGTTGGTTAAGTAGAAGTGGCATAGCCCTGGGAGAAAGGGACTATGTGCTTGTTGCTAGTAAATGTCTCCCCTTTATTTTCCACAGTGGGGTCAGACAGCAGTGGGGAAACATATTTATTGAATGATTACTACATGCCTGCCGAATGATCAGAACTTTCCAAAATTCATGTCTTCCCAATTAGAATGTAAGCTCTGCTAGGGGAGGGATATTATCTTCTTTGCCCCATGTCCTCTGTGCTTAAAGCCGAGTATGCGCTCCATAAAAATTTGCTTCAACTATGAATACATGAATTATCCATGCACATGACTTTGGACAAAGTACTTTAACCTCTGTACGCTTCCATTTCCTCGTCTATAAAATCTGGGCAATCGTAGTGCTCACTCATAGGGCTATTGGGAGGATTAAATGAAAGGATGCATTTTGAAGAGTACCTGGCCACTGTCAGTGCCTGATAAATGGCAGCTATTGCTATTTTACTATTACTATTATTACTACCTTATGAGCAAGCATTATTATTCATGTTATAAAATTAAGAAATGGGGGCTCAGGAAGGCAAAATAATTGGACCAGAAACACCCAGGTAATAAGCAGCAGAGTCCGATGCAAAGCTCTGTGTAGGACACACAGCAGTGGGAAGATGGACGCTCAGCGAGCAGTCTGATGTGCACGAATGAAAGATGATACAAAGGAAAGATGGGAAGATTAGAAAGTGTCCTAAGGCTGCTGTTACACAAATCTGGTGGCGTAAAACAACAGAAATTTATTTTCCCATACGTAGGTCTGGAGGCCAGAAGTCCAAAATCAAGGTGTTGGCAGGGGCCTGCTCCCTCTTAAGGCTCTAGCGTAGAATCTTTCCTTGCCTCTTCCAGATTCTGGGGGCTGCCAGCGATCTTTGATATTCCTTGGTTTGTAGACACATCACTCCGATTTCTGCTTCCATCTTTACATCACCTTCTCGCTGGGTCTTCTCCTCTTGTCTTCTAAGGACACTTGTCATCGGATTGAGGGCTCACCCTAATTCACGGTGATCTCATCTCAAGATCCTTAATTTAATTACATCTACAAGGACTCCACATTCACAGGTTGTGGGGAACATTTCTCTTTCAGAGGAGTCACTCTTCAACAACCTACGGAGGGGCATACCCTCAAGAGTAACTAAAACAAAGAAACCTGATCGTTGGGAAGACACAACCCTGAAATCAACTCTGAATAACCATCACCAATATCACTGCATTATCACATGTTTCGGGTGTGGCAGGCACCTAAGCTAAAATTATTGCCTTCTGGCATTGTCTCTTTGAACCTTCCCACAGCCATGTGACTCAGGTACTGTCACAACCCTGTTGTAACAGAGGAGGTAAAGGAATCTCAGGCCCCATAGCTAGCAAGTGGGAACCAGGCTGTCTCCAGAGCCCTGGGTCTGTATACACACACACACACACACACACACACACACACCCTTCTAAGGTCTGGTAAGAATCAGAACAAAGCAGGATAACTACACTGCTGGAGGCTGACTGACGTGTCAAGTTAAAAGACGACAGTGAGAAGGCAGGAAGACTCTGCTCTTCATTTGCTTTGTGATATCCATTCAAGGGAACGAGCTTAAACCACAAAGAGCAGAACCACCATGGTTGGGAAGGGAACCAAACCCCAAGACACTGGAGATAATAAAGAGTGCTCCAGTCTAGGCAAAATGCGCTCCCGACTGCAGGGAGGGTATCTTCCCAGGACCCTCACACTCGGGTCCTACGGAAAGCTGCTGCTCTAGGATGGTGAACAAGGAGAGACAACGGAGCTGAAAGGTTGAACGAACAAGAACTTGATTCCGACAGCCAGAATCAGACCCCTGCACCCATCACTTAACGTGTTGTGCAACTGGTGACAACCACTTTGTCAATTTCAACCTCAATTTTTTTTTAATCCACAAACTAGATTTGTCCATAACGTCTGAAGACATAGATACGTTATTGTTTTTTTGTTTTATAGACTGAAGACTTCCTTGTTAACATTATGTACATTTCTCTGTTTTCAGGGTTTACCACCTCTTGTAGAAATAACATTTTCAACTTCATAGGGTGGTGGTGAGGGTTAAATACATCAATACCTATAAAATGACTTACCTAGGTGTTGAACAAATTTTACTTAAGATGTTTTGTCTAAGCCACTATCCAAAAAAGTTGATGAACAGGCTACCCCCCCCACCAATTTAAAAATTTCCATTGAAATTGCAGCTTTTAAAAATCTGCACTATAAATATCTAATTTAGTACAACATCTATATTTAATGAATTTCTGTTAAATATAGCAATATTTTATATGTTTTAAGAGAAATGATCGTGGCATTAGATTTTTCTACACCCAAAATTAGCTACAGGGACACTGAACTAGGACAGGGGTGAGCAAGTTTTTTCTGTGAAGGGCCAGATAGTAAATGTCTTAGGCTTTGCAGATCATATGGTCCCTGTTGCAAATGCTCAGCTATGCAATTCTATCAGGAAAGCAGCCTCAGAGGATATGCAAATGAAGGGGCGTGGTTGTGTGTCAATAAAACTTTCTTTACAAAACTAGGTGGAGGCTGGATTTGACCATGGTTTGATGACCTCTGAATTAGGGTGCTCACAGATTTTGCAGATGTTATCAGTAATTTCTGAGGCATCCAGGGGAAACTAAGTCATGTCTGGGAGCCCCTGGACAGGAAGAGAGAAGATTTTTCAAAAGAAGGAAAAGCAGAGGAAGGATTCCAGAAGGGATAAGTTTGACTTGGATCCTGAGGTTCAGAATAACTTGCCCAATTTAAAACCCACTGAAAGTAGCAGATGTGGGGTTTGAACCCGAGCCATCTGTGTGTTGACCTCGGTGAGGGAACAGGAGATGATGTGAAGGGTAGAGGCAACTTTCTGTGGGTGTTCAGTGAAAGGTGATTGAATTTTTACCTTTTAAAAGCCCACTTTCTGGAGAATAGCTTGGGGTGGGAGACCTGGGGACAGTGGGAGGCCATTTTGGTGGTACCTGAGGTGGACAGTACAAAACTACCTCCCATGTTGTGTTCTCAAATGACATTTATTTCCTTGTGGCATTTATTACCAGAGAATGTGTTTTATATTCCTAAAGCACTTCCACTCACTTATGTATCTATTTCCTCAGTGATAGAGACTCTCTTGGAGGCAGATGGATCAGGACGGCTGTGTCCATGTACAGATAAAGCCACGATTTATTATTTGACAGGAGATAAAGCTGCAAGGCACCAATTTGACAAGGTCATTTGGCTAGCTTTTGAAACACTTGCTGTAGGTGAGTCAACCCCCACCCACCCCCCACCTACCCCAGGGTGGACTGAAAATAACTAAGGTGGAAATAGTGTTTTCCCTGCTAAGATGAAGAGTTCTCTCTCTCTCTATTCAAATGATACCAATTTTTGTTCATCATAATAAAGTGGCTTATTGAGTCCTCAGGGACTGTGCCATGAGGAGTCTTGACTGATTTCTCTCTTTCAATGTTCACAAGTCCACACGGATAATGCTCTCAGAATCCCATCTTATAGAGATGGAAACTGAAGCTCTGTCATAAAAAACGCAAGCACTTGCAAGAACCTTAACTCATATGTAAGCAGCCTTTGCAAAGCACTGCTCTCTCCATCATGGGTTGATCGCCATAAAATCCTGTTAGGTACCAATCAGACTTAGGCGCAAAGCTTAGCTTTGCTGTTTCGTTAAGATATGAGAATCTGAGCAAACCTGTGAAACCTCCTGAGCCTCAGTTTCCTTCTCCATGCAATGGGGATGAGAACACCACCTCTGAGTGGTAAAGATTAAGTGAAATAGCCAAAGCTACAAAGCACCTGTATTCTACAGTCATTCATTCAACAAGCATGCATCCAGTAAGTGCTTCTGGAGGTGATTAGGCCCTGGAATACAGTGGGCGCCCAATACATACTGCCTCCCTGAGCGTCTCTCATTTCTTCCTCACTGCCTGGCCAAGAGCATCTTCATTAAGGACAAGTTCAAATGGTTGTGCATCAGAGTCTCCATTAAAAACAACAACAACAACAACAACAAAATCAGATTTTGGTTTTGGACCATCCTCCAGATAAGGAAATGCAATTTGAGACATTTAGGGCAACTCTGCTTTTCAGGACCATTTGGTTGTGCTGGAGAGGAAAACATGCAAAAGGAGAATTTCAAATCCTTGTGGGCTCTTGGGGGCAGTGGAAATCACTGGTGTGGGGCCCTATGTGAGAACACATTCCTTTTGGGTTTCTTTTTTTCGGTTGTTTTTTCTTTCTTTTTTTTTTTTTTTTCGGTTTTTGTTTTTTTGAACTCTTGCCAATTTCTTAATGAAATAGGAGGGTGAGAGGGGGCTAACTCTCTGCAGGGTCTAAATTCCTCGAGCTGAGCCTGCAGTTACTTGCAAGGAGCCAAAGTGCATGCAGGTTGGGGAGGGAAGTCACTGTGATGTGGAAAGCTTTCCTTTGGCCAATATAACTCCATTATGTTTTGGAAGGGAACCCAGGTAGCACGGGGGTTCTGAAAGTAATATTCTCCAACGAGTGCATAATTAAAATGGTGCCCTTTGAAGACTCGCTTCTCTGTCAGTTGCTCCAGCCACCCCTCTATCTGATTGAATGCCAGGAAGCCGCTGCCTTGAGCTTTGACTAGTTTTCTGGCCAAGCCGTTGAACTATCAGTTCTGTGTTGCCTAGACTATATTTAGCGTGAAGGACGTACCTGAGCACAGAATCTGGTGCCTTCTTCATATCTGTCTTCAGCTCTTCCCAATAACCACAGCTCTGAAACATGAAGAGGCTGTTTTGCAAGCCCCATCTCTTTCTTTCCCCCAGCCTGCCCCCTTCATGCTGTGATTATTTTTCAAACTCATGTTTCACTTCCCACATTCTGGTTCTTATTCTTCCTGGAGACCCGGACCAGGCCAAAAAACACCAGGGCACATTAGGTTAAAGGAAACCTTATTTCCCCCTTTGCTGCTGGTGGTACCAGAGTTGACTGCTCTCCCAAACCCAGTTCCTCATAAGATGGGGGTGGCAAGTGAGTGACTGAGAAATGGGTTGTAATCATTTGACTGAGGCATGACCAAACTGGACTTCAGAGAAGCGAGGATTTGCATCAGAACCTTTGCTTCCAGAAAACTTGACATAGGAAGAAAATGCCAGGCAAATGAAATTTCATTCATATCATTGGTATCTGGTGATTATAGATAGTACTATTCCTTCTGGGTCCACAGTGGAATTCATAAAGAAAGGCAAGAGATAAATGATTGCATTAAAAAAATCTACTTTCCCAAATCTCCATTTAGGGTCTTAAAAATCCAAAAACTATACAGTAAGCAACAAAGTGGAAGAAATATATTACCCCGAGTAGGACAGAAGCGATGCCCATTGGTGGTATCGCCTCTCCCCAAACTTATAACCTCCTCAGCACTACATCCCTGAGCTGTTATATGAATTCCAGATATCGGCTCATCTTTTATCTTTTATACATAAAATGGAAATAAAAGCCACGTTAGAAAACAGTACTATTTTTACTAACCTGTAGTATATAATCTAGGTAAAAACAGTACGTTTTCTATTTAAATGCAGCCTCAACACAAGTTGAAAATTGCCATCTTCCAACCTGATCGTCTTTCCTAATTCCTCCCTACCTGGAAATGTTGCTTATGTGGCTAATATCCATATTATATTTTTAAAAAACCCACAAATACATAAGTGAAATAAACTCACCATGGAAACAGAGTAAAAATTATAGATTAGGCTATGTAGACAGGCCAACAAATCAATCAGCAAAAGTTTAATCTTACTAATAATCAAAGATACCTCAATTAAAATACACTTGCATCACTTTTGAACGAATCAAGGTAGCAAATCTATGTTGTCATTGACTCCATGTGGTAAAAGTACGGGTTATAAAGGCAATGACTGCTGTTGTACTCAAGAGGGCAAAGGTCATCTATAAATGCAGCATGGCAATCCAATTTTATGGTTCAATCCCCTTTGTGACCAGATCATTCCAACCATAATTTGATGCTAGCACGCATTTCATTTTTGAGAAGAATGTACTGGAAGAGGTGGATTTACGAAGGAAACGAAAGTTCCAGGGCCTCCCATGTATATAGACGGCTCCCAAGATGCCGGCAAAGGTTATATTTATAATTTCATAAGCAATCCAAAATGTTTATAAGCTCTGTGTCTCATAAACTTGGTCCACCTTTGACTAGAGTTGGAGACAAGGTGAGAGCTGTAAGAGGAGTGCCTGGGCATGGGCAAGGCTAGTGCCAACTAAGCTGGGAGGAAGCTAAGAGAGGGGACTCTGGTCCACCCACAGGGTGGAGAGAAGTGCCAATGGGACAGGACAGAGACCATTGCCAAAGCAACCTGTGACTAGTATTCTGTTAGTGATGAAAGGGAGAGACGCTCAGACCAAACAGCTCCCGTTGCCTGAGCAGCTAGAAGGCGCTAGGTGCAGTGCTGGTGACCTGGACATATGAACTGGGACCCCTGCGTCTCAGGTCCTCCAAGAAGGTGTTGCCCCCTTGGGTGTACCACTAAGGAAAGTGGGGCTCTGAGAGAGGAGGGAACTTGCTCCTGGTCAGAGTGAGTCAGCAGCTGGTGAAGAGTTAATCCCAGCCAGGTCTGCCTGACTCCTAAATTCCTCTCCCCTACACAAAGCCACCTTTCTTATCATGCAAAGCATCATAAACCCACAGGACAACCCCATGAGTGACGGACAAGGGGAGGAAACCATGTAAAGTTGTAAAACAAGAACAAAAATTAATTTCTGGGCTCACATGGGAAATTGCTTCAGATATTTCAAGAAATAGTTGGGTTGTTTGAGGAATGAAGCCCCTCCGTTTCCCATTTAGTTAGTTAATCCATAATGAGATCAAGTCCCTTAACAAATAAAGGGCTAATGCGGGCCTAATCCCAGGTGGAAGATGAAAAATATATCTGAATTTTTTTTGCCCAGCCTGGAAAGCCTGCCCTGCCATTGCATGTGGCTGCCATTCCCACAGGCCAGAGTTAAGGGCAGTGAGACATCCGGCAAGCTAAGGGTGGTGTCGGATAAAGTGACTTCAGTTAAAATGTAAATGCTAGCTAACCCCACTCAGGGCTTAGTGGTAGTTCTAGATGAACTGAAAGGAGTATGTGTATCATCTCCCCACCCTTCCCTGTTCTGCTCTCCAACTATTACTGGCTTTGAAATTCATTCGGGTTTCTTTCTTGATGCTGTGGACTTAATCTCCTCACCTGTAACAAGGGACAATAAACCTATGTGCCTCGCAGAAATGTGGTGAAAACTGAGCGAGACAACACTCGTGGCATCTGGCACATGGGAAACACCCACCAACCCCGCCTGCTTCCAAATACACTCTCGCTATCTTCATGGATGATTCTAAAAACATTGTGCTTCTCACTTTCCTGTTATCTCCCTGTGAGGTTTTGTGGTTCATGCAGGATTGGACCGCTTCCCTCAATGGGCTCTCAGGAATCAAAACTATGGTGATTCCATCAGTTATGAGTAGTGCCAACTAATAGTTAGCTCTGAGTGGGTCTGACTAATAGTCAGTTATGATTATTTCTATCAGTTCTTAGTTCTAAGCTTTCCTTTCGCCCCATATCCGTGGCCAAGTTGATAGTGTCACTTTAAGGAGAATCGGAGCTTTGTGTTTGTCTATTACGTTCATCAATGAATCAGCTAGCACGTAGTAGGTGATCCAAGAATATTGGTTATTGATTGGGCCAGGGTAGCGGTTATGAGCTTGGATAAAAAGTCAAATACCTAGAGTACTCTTTCTGCCACTAACTAGCTGGGTCCCACCTAAATCTCACTCTCCTCTTTCAAAAGCAAGGAGGGTAACAGGAATTGCCTTGGGTTTCAATTACAGATAACAGTAACTGCTGCAAGATTAAATGAGATAGCATATATGAAGGGTTCAGCATGCTGCTTACTGCCATGTAAGTATTCCAAAAACAGTCTTCATTCCTAGTAGCAAGGAAATTTCCATTTCAGGGAAATACGTGTGAGGTCTCTTCCTGTGCAAATGGGATTTCTCTGCCCTCCACATTTGTCTTCATTAATAGCAAGTCATAAGTTGGCCTTGTCACTGATCAGTAGTAACCCAGGCTCGTTTTTGACAAGCTGAGCTGGGGACACCATTTTTTTCACATCTTGGGTGAATGCCCTGCCCTTCTCTTCCCTTCTGGGTCTTGCTCCATAATTGCTTTTAGATTCCCCAAGGGCCTCCGGCTGGTGCCAGAGCTGGGTGTTTATATCCATTAGGCTTTCGGGGCCCAGCGAACATGGGTACAGGGACTATGGTCCCTGCTATGGAATTCTCATTGATCTTAAAGGAAATTTTGATTTTCGATATTGCATTAATACAGAGCACGGACCTATCTTATTTTTTGTCACGCCTTCAGTGTCCAGCACTGGATACAGGTCAGAGAAGGTCCTCAAAGACTTGCAGGGATGGACAGAGACTGTGAAACGAGACTTTCTTGTAAGCAGAAATGACATTAATTTAACATTCCAATGCAGTAGAGAACAGAACATTTCTGAGACTTGCACCACTCTGCTCATTGGGGAGCCACCATCATCTCTGGCCTGGATCATGGGGACAAGCTCCTAACCACCTCCCTGTTTGCGCTCTTGGCAGTCTATCCTCTGTGCTCCATATAGGAGCCAAAGGGCTCTTTTAAATATCTCAGGCATGGCATAGCTCTCCATCTCTCCCAGAATAAAACCCAGACTGCCATGGCCCAAGTCTCCAGTGTCTGTTCTGGCTTCCTTCTTCCCACTCTTGCTTCATTCCCTCCATTCAGGACTCACCAGCACTCCTAACCCCTTCTGCCTGCAATTCCCCTCCTCAGGTACCCACCTGGCTCCCTCCTGCCTTTGAACAGCTCTCCATTCCAAACGTGTTCCCATCAGAGTGGCCTTTCTGACCACCCCTCATAGGAGCACCCCACCCTCCCACTTTCTAGCATTTACTTTATTTTTCTTAAAATAAAATCACACCTGGTTTATTACACATGTACAATTTAGTTTGTGTATTGCCTGTCTTTAGAACATGAGGGCAGAAACTTTGGTTTATTTACTGTTATATATCCTATACCCAGAGGAGTTCCTAGCACATGTTAAGTAGTTGATAAATGTTTGTCAAATGAATTATTAGGTAATAATAACTAACATACCCTCGCTCCAATGCTGCTGCTATGTATTGAATGTGTACTGTTTACTTGGCACAGAACTGACATGCTGTTTATTCATTCACTCGCACATATAATCACATCTAATCCTTACAACAACCCTCTTAGGTAAAACAGCGTAAAATGACCACAGTATTAATTATGACAGCTAATATTTATCAGGTATTCATTCATGCCAGACGGCGACCCCATAAGGCCAAGACTATTGCAAGTCCCACTTTACAGATGAGTTAACTGAGGCACAGTTTGATGAAATAAGAAGCTCACACAATCAGGAAAGAGTGTAGTCAGGCTTCAAGGAAACTCAGCCTGGCTCCAAAGCCAACACTATTCTCCACCTGGCTTCACTGGCTGGAAGGGAAATAACTTGCCCACAGTCAGAGTTTTCCACACTGAGGGTCACTTCCAGTGCTGCCAGTTCCAAAGGGTAAGGTGTGTTTTGCCCTTTGCTGTCCCGCTCCCTGGAGCTCTGCACTCCCAGCCCCTGGCAGACGTCCTGACACACAGCAGGTGCTTGTTCATGGGAGGTGGATGAGTTGGGGATGACCTGAAGAGGGTCAGGGCATAGATGGGGGCTGTAGTCCTTACTTCTTACCTAGCGGGAGACGGCAGGCCACGGCCCAGGTCCACATTGTGCTGGCGACTCCCTGAGCCAGAAGAACTCTGATGCATCACTTGGGCTCAGCTGCGAGTCCCTTTTGGACCAGGCCTCTTTCTCTTTGCTGGTCTGACCCCACATGATCCCAGGGGCGGGTTAATCTGAACCTACCAGATAGGTATGTGTTTCTGACTTAGCATCCACACTCCCTGCCTGTCACAAGCACCAGGAGACCAGGCGGGACTCCACTGGTGCAAGTCTGCAAAAAAATCAGAGGGGCAAACAAAAGAGAACGGGCCAAAATGATCCAGCAAACCCTGCCACTGGTTCTGAGATGAATAGGACGTGCTGGCAAAATTAGCCAAGAGCCCAGGAAGCATATATATTCATCTGGCTTCCACAGGTTAGACCGGGGGTGGAACGGGCAATGCAGAACATTTCACATTTCATCTCAACGTAATGTCCAGTTATGGTTTTCCTTTTTTTTTTTTTTTTTTTTAGAAATGCAAGTCTTTATGCATCGAGACCAGAATGAGAAAAGAAACCATGTAATGCTGCCTCCCAATTTTCTCAGTGGGAGCTGGTGACGTTGCCATATCAAGAAACCTGACTGATTATCTCCGTGAGGGGCACGCTTTCCCAGCAGAGATCACACTGCCGAAACTACACATCCGTAATCCACATGAAATGAACACAGATAGGACTGATGCTGAACACGAGGCATAGCAAGGTCCCCAAGAGAAATCAGTGCATATGTCCATCAAAAGACATGTAAAGGAATGTTCACGGCAGCTTTATTCATAAATCAAGATTGGAAAACTCAAGCGCCCATCACAAGAGGAGGCACACAGGTTAGGGGTGTGGCGCAATGGACTCCTACAGAGCAACAGCAGAGAAAGAGCTGCTGGCAACTCAACAAGGTGGCCAGAGAATCCAGACACTGCAGCACAAAAGGAGCTAGAAGCAAAGGGACACATACTGTACCCTTCCCTCTGCATAGTTTCAAGGACAGCGACCATGACAGGAGTCAAAATGGCAGTCACCACTAGGGGGCACTGCCTGGGAAGGGGCAGGGGGGAGCTTCCAGGACTGGAAATGTGCTATATCTTGATCCTGGAGGTGTAGACATGGGTGTAAACATATAGAATAATTCATTGATCTCAGCACTGGTGACGTCACTTGCAAGACCAAGTGCAAAATGAAAATGAGAGGTCTCCTTAAAAACTGACAACAGCAACAGAGCATCAAACCAAGTGCAGGCCTTTCTGCGGGGGGCCCTGTGTGACTGGACAGGTCCTGTGCCCACGAAGCTGGCCTGGGTAAGCAGTGCCCAAGATTAGTGCACTGCATGCACTTCAGTTATACTTCGTTAAAAACCCAAAAGCAAACGTATAGAATTAGAAGGAAAGAAATCTTGATGGGGTGGGGGGGATACTGAGGAAGGGGGTGATTTTTACGAAAGGATGGCCCCAAATCATTCCTTCATGTACTTCCTGTTTGACTCAATGGTGCTCACTTCCCTGAGCACCACAGCAAATCAGCCTTTCTGCAAGCTGCTCACCCTCCCTGGCTTATTCAAAGAAGAGCTAAATCAGGCTGAAATGCGCATTTGAAATGTATATTTGTATTCAACTCAACTGGGCTTCAGAAGGACCAGGGAAGACAGGAAGGATCCTCTCCTGATGTGGCCCAAGAAAATGGTGGGGGGCCAGGGTGACATCCTAGTCCTGCCAGACTTTCCAGAGACCTCCAGGATCAGCCATGGAAGGTCTGTCCTGTAGAGGGGGAAGCAGGCAGGAGGAAGGGAGGGAGTGATGTGTTCCAGGCAGCAAGTTGAGGCTCAGGAATGAGTTTCCATAGGGAGCAAATCCAGCGGCCTGCAAAACACTGCAGGGGCAGGGGGCTGCTTGGCCTGGGGACACTGCTCTAACCAGGACAGGCCTTCACCTCTGCTTGGGAGGTGAAATTCTTCCTTCTCTTGAGTTTTATTTCTTTTTACTCAGAGTGGGCAAGAGGCAGGAGCGAGGGCAGCTGGGTGACTTTGGACTCGTCAGGAAAGATCCAGGACTGACCAAGTCTCCTGCCCTGAACACGTTTAGAAATAGACGATCCCCAGAGACTGGAAAGCTTCAGAGCCTGGCGTTAGGGAGGTGTGGGAGGAGTGGATAGACGACCCTCACTACTGAGGCACCACGGGACGGGGGGCAGCAGCTAGGGCTTTGGCGCTTTCGAACTTGGCTCAAATGTCATACCCTTCTCCCCAAGGTACCAAGCAGCATAACCTCAGGCAGGTGTTTAAATCTCTAAGCTTCAGTTGTCTCATTCCAAAATGAGAATCAGTCACACACAAAAAAATACACCATTTCTTGTCATGTAGTAGCATTACATGAATGCATTATACACGTGACTTTATTTGAGAGTCACAATCAACCCATAAGGGGGTATTGATAGTATCGTCTTCATTTTGCAAATAAGTGAACTGAGGCACAGAAAGGTTGCCCAAGGTCACACAGCCCATAAAGAGCTGAACTGATGTATCAACCCAGGTAGCTTGACTGCAGAATCTGTGCCCCTAACCACTCTACTATCTTCTTTCAGGACACTGGAAGGAAAACATTGAGAAATTCAAAATAAAATTGCCTACGATGTGTTTGATACTCAATAAATTTAACCCCATTGTATTTTCTCTCATTTCTGATTTCTCTGAAGCTCAATGGTGTAGCATCATTTAAACATTCCAGCTCAGCATTTAATTAAGGACAACCCAGAAAGGTTAAGTAATTGCCCTAAGGTCACACAGCATCTCTATACTGAAAGTGAGAACATAATTGAGAATTTACTGTTTTACTCCAGGGAGCTTCATGATTTTCTACTGGGGCCCATGTAATACTTATTTCACGTTTTCTTTTCTTTTATAATTTGGTGAGGATTTTTCTCTTTTTCAAGTTTGGAGAAGAGGACTGTTGCTGAGGATACAAATTAATGAATGCAGACATAATCTGGGTTTAGATTTATTTACATCTTCCATAAATCATATTTATTGAGTGCCTGGGGTGTACAAGGCATTGTGAGAGGTCCCACACATTAAAGCAAGGAAAAAAATAAACATTACAGACACTTGGTGTATACTGCAGACTCCTTAAATATCCGAAGGCATCAAATAAATCATCAGATTGTTTAGAAATAGGCTCTGGCACGCTCCCTGCAAACCTTCATACAAAACCCTGCAATTGTGCAATGTGGGCTGAGGGCTGGTCTCCTCACGGCACTGGAAATATTTGTTAATACAAGTGAAGGGGTCACAGGTCCCTGGAGTCATGCATGTTTGGAAGTTTGGAAATATTGTGGCCTCCTTCTCAATCTCCCTACTCAGACTAACATCTTCAAACCAGCAATAAAAAGAAATGGAACTGTAAACTCGACAGCATACCATTTGCAATCAAGCCGACCCAACCCAGAAATAGGCCCCATCGTATTTAAAGGGGCCACAACCATGACTGTTAGAGGTGAAGGCTGGTGAGCAGCAGGTATGTGCACACATACACGTGTGCACACATACACGTACACACACGCATGTGGGCCACCCCCTGCCTCCTGCTCAGCAGGGTGGTGGGGGTCATAAGAGACCCTGTATGAGACCTTGTTGTAAACTATACAACCCTTCTACGCAGGCACAGGGCTACTACTTCCTGCTTAAAGTATGGCTGACCCATAGTGTAAGTTCAAACCAAGCGGAATCGCTATTTTTCTGCAATTTTAAAAGTCCGGCGGGTGTAAAAACTCCTTACTGCCTTTTCATATCTTACAGCTCCGCGGCAGAATTCATTTCTTCTTTTGGCAATACTGACTGAATGAGCACCGACTTTGCATCAGGCACTGTGCTAGGCATTGAGGAGATGAAATTGAATAGGAGGTCTCTGTGTCCTCAAGGCGTCCACAGCCTCACGGGGGAAACACACGAGTAGGTCAGCAGTCACGAGGCAGCCACAGAATCTTCAGTTAGCCTCATCATGCTTTGTTACCACAGAGGACGGAGCCTCCACGACAGCGGAAGTCCCAGCAGAAGTAACTGAGCAGAATTTTGAAGGTGGAATTGGTCTTAATTCAATGAAGACAAACAAAGTAAGGGCTTTCCAGATAGGGGAATAAGATCTGGAAGCAGGAGCCAGACAGACAGGGGGACGTGATGTGTGTGGAAGACTTCCAGGTTGGCCAAGAGACTGCCAGAAGCCTGAAGGTAGAGCCAGGAAGGGCTTTAGGAGCTAGATCACAGACACCTTTACACGTTAAGGCATGGAGAGTGAATTCTCTCCTCAAAGCAAGAAGGAGGCATCAAGAATTCTTATATAAGGAAGTGACAATATTAGATTTGCCTTGCAGAAACATCTCCTTTCTATCATTTTTCCCTTTTAAGCTCTCTGAGCTTTTGAGAACAAAATGAATGCTCGAGCCTCTATCTAGCATGCTTCAGACAAATCTCCTCTGGGTTAAGGACTATTCGGTGGGGATGATTTTTGAGCCCAAAGGAACAATCTTGTGGGAAACATCCAAAGTTATAGCAACACGACGTTCGTGCTTTAGAAATTGTTGAGGTTTAGAAGGGAAGAAGGACAGAAGCAAAAGAACGCATAGAGGGACAGAAAGAAGAAGGGAGAGAGGGAGACAGGAGAGAGACAAGGGGAGAGAGAGAGAAAGGAGGAAAGGGAAGATACAAGTTTATGACCCATACAGACACAAATCTCAACTCTGCCTCTGGCCAACTGCATAAACCTGGGTCAGTTGCTTAACTCATCTGAGCCTCGGTTTCCATATTTAGAAACAGGTGAAATCCTAACAGTTTCTCATAGGATTGATATGGACTAGATACGTCCCCACTCATGGCAGCAGTGGCTAACTGTTCATCACGTCTCATGCTGTCCCTTCCATGAGATGGGGTTACCACGGGGAAGGGACGCGTTTCTTAGGCCTCTCTCCCAGCCAGGTAGGGCCACATGACTAATTCTCTCCAAAGGGATGTGAATAGAAGTGTTAGATATCACTTCTGGGCCAAGGTTTTTAAACATCCAGTTGACCTGCTCTGTGCTCTTCTTCCCCTTCTGTTGGCCAGAAGCAGATGACGTTGTGGCTGGAGGGGATAATGGAACCACAAGACAAAAAGAGCCTGAATCCCTGAATCCAACGCTGATTGGATTCTTGTAGGAGTGAGAAATCATGTGCTAAGCCACTACACTCGTAAGGTTTGTTTGTTACCACAGTTACCACTATCCTAACCAATCTAGCATGCTGATATCAGGCATACAGAGCAAATAACATGTTTAATAAGCACCACATGAAGTTGAAAAATACAGTACACCTACTTTCTTGGCATTTTCTTTCTAAGGAAAAGAAACATAGTACAATTTTGAGATGATTGCTTTCCCCAGTGCCTTTGGAAGAACCTTTTAATCAAGCAGCCCCCTAACAAGATTATCTCTTTGGAGGAAAACAAAGTCAATGTCAGGTTTCTTTGTTCCCCTTCCATCCTGCCAAGTTCTAACTGCCATTATTTAGCGAGTTCTTCAATTTAAAAAGTTACCATCTACTCACCATCCTGGCGAAGCTGTCAGTTGCTGAGAAATGGAACTCAGCCAACTGATTAGTTTTGATGGACTGCAGTGTGGAAATCCAGTCTCTGTCACTAAAGTGCCTGTTCATCCAATTAACCAAATTACTACGGGGAACTCTAGCCAAGTGGACGGGTCAGGGATGCGGGAGGAGGGGATTGTATCAAATGCCTGCTCCTCCTTCCCTGTCCTCTGGCCAAAAAGAGTGCTCAGCAGAGACAACAAGAAACCAGCACCCATCTATTCCTTTCCTGCTTGGCCTGAAAACTTAGCTGTGATTCTTTTAAAGGACGTCTCTGTGTTGGTGTTATTACGATCAGTAGCGTTGTTATTTTTTATTTAGTCATGAAACACCTACTTCTAAGGCACTTACTCTGTACCTGGCACTGTGCTCGGAGCTGAGACTATAATAGAAAACACAGCAGTCACATCTATCTATGCCTTTCTGGGATTTGCCTGCTAAGGCACGTGGGACCAGATCACTCTGTACGGTGGGGCCGTCCTGGGCATTGTAGGATGCTGAGCAGCTTCCCTGGCCTCGACCTGCTAGACGCCAGTAGTCATCCTGAGTTGTGACAACTGAAAATGTCTCAAGACTTTACCAACTGTCCCCTAAGGGCAAACACACCCCTTTGGTCCCCATCCTCCACTGACAACCACTGCTTTATAGTTAAGGAAATAAATAGGTAAGTACTGGTTGTGATACAGGCTGGGAGGGATAGAAATAGTGAAAGAGAGGCAAATGGGTGGTCAGGGAAGGCTCTCTGGGGAGGTGACGTTTAAGCTGGGACCCAAGAAGAGCAGGAATCGGTTATGTGAAGAGCTGGAGAAGAGCCTTCCAGGAAGAGGGGACAAAGACCTGTGGCATGAAAGAAGGGAGCAAGTACTGGGAGGAGCCAGGTGAATGGAGCAGAGTGCAGGAACATGTGTGGGACACACGATGAGGAGGGAGAGAACGCAGGTCCAGAATCTAGCTCTTGGTGCCAAGGTGAGGCGTTTGGATTTTATTTTAAGCATAACTAAGAAAGACAGTATATTATGATCAGGTGCTGAAGCAAGACTGCCTGGGCCTCAGTCTCCCCATCTGTATAATGGAGACACAGGAAAGCGCCTGTCTGGGAGAGCTGTGGTGAGGATTTAATGAGCTCATGCATGTGATGTGTGGAGTCCTATGCCTGGTACAGTGTAAACTTTCAATGGCTGCCCAGTCGGGTGCTGGAGCTGGCGGGAACCAGCTCATGAGAGTCCATTGCGTGATTCTGTTCTCAATTTCCATCACTTTGGGAGCTTGAAATTGGTCATGGTAGGAATATTTACACCATGGAAACTGGCAAATGCTAGAAATCAAGGTTTCTCCTCACCCTGGGTGCTAATAGTTAGGCATCTACCACTATAGCCCTGGTTATTATTAGGTTGGTTGTTGAAGGGTTTTGAACGTAAGAGTGACACAATTGGATTTATGCTTTTATAATACAACTCTGACGGTTCTATAGAGGATCGATTGAGAGGTGGGGGTAGGGTTGGAAGCAGGGAGACCACTTGAGAGGCCATGGTAGTAATCCAGCTACGAGATGGTCCCTTAGGATGGGGAGCAATGGTGCACTTGGAGACTGGGGGTCAGATCGGAGACATATCCGGGGATAAAGGGAATGGACTTGCTGGTGGATTAGATGTGACAGAATGGACAGACTAGCGAGGGTGTTTCCGGACTTAGTAACCAGATGGAATGGAATGTGATTTCTATACTGCTGGTAGCAACAACAAAATTTGTGGTTGCCTTTTATTAAGCACCTACATACTGGACAGAGACAACTTATGTACATTTTTCTGATCTTTTCCAAAATGCTGCGACAGAATTATAATTAGATTTAGCTACACATTGTGGATGTGACACTGAGGCTCAGAGGAGTGAAGGGCCTTGCCCAAAGCCACCCAGAGAGCAGGTGGCACATCCAGGGTCCCAGTCAACTCTCTCACTTGGAAGCCTGTGGCCTCCACCAGCCTGCCTCACTTTCTCGCCACTCTGAATCTGCTCTACAAATGCTTCTGGCCATGGAATGGGGGCCTCCTGGCTCTTGGGGTGTCTTTGGGGGTGAGGCCCAGGTGTATTTTTCATCGTAATTTGCAAGTATGGACACCCAGGAGAAGCTGCAGCACTGGGCACTTAAAAGGAGCTTACATCGTGGGTCCCTCATTTGCAAGCATTTCTCCCAAACTTTCCAAGACTCTTTTTCCTTGTCAGGTCTGATAAGGCTCCAAAGAGGTGGTTCTAAAGTTTCTGGGCATGTAATTCTCCTCTTCCTCCTCCTCCTCCTCCTCCTCATCATCATCATCATGACAAAACTAACATTTATTGACATCACAGCATACAAATACGTTAACATATATTGTTGAATTGCTAACAATGCAGTGGGTATTGTGCGAAATGTCTTACCTTATTGGCCTACCCTAGAACTCTGTGAGGTGGGTCACATTATTCACACAAAATAGCGATAGAGAAACCAAGGCATAGAAAAGTCTGAATTAGTTACTCAGGTCACATGGCCAGGAAGTGGCAGAGCCGGGTTTCAAATCCAGTCCGAGTTCATGGGCTTCTTGGGCTCCAAAACACTTGTTCTTACCATTAAATTGTTCTCTACGCCACTGGGTACTTTAAAAGGCTAAGCTATGCAAATGTCCCCCAGGTATTTTTTTTTTTTTTTTTTTTTTAATCAATGTTGGTCATATGAAGTACTTACAGAAAAACATCCTTTTGACGCTCTGCCTTGCTCCCACCCCGGCAAGGTGAGTCAGCCACCTCAGCCAGGTGAACACTGAGTTTGAGGCAAAAAAAAAAAAAAAAAATCAAGGTGTGTCAGATCAAGTGGATGTGGTATAGAAATAGAGAGGTACATGGGTCCCTCTAGGTGACATCCTGCCACCCATCAAGAAATATGCCCCAGGGCGGCAAATCTAAGATTATGACAAATTTCTACCTGTGGGGGCTGATGAACTGAAAAATAATTTTAAAAAATAAAACCAAACCAAAACAAACAAAACCAAACCTATTTGTGTGTTCCAATTCAAGTTCTCATTTCATTATTTGTCACCAGTGGTTCATAGGCTGGGACAGACAACTTCAAGGGCTTCGTACATCAGCATCTGGTTTGATCATCTTTGCTGAATGGTCTCTTTAGAAGGGATGGAACAAGCATATCTGGAACTGGGCAATTGTGTCATCTTGTTGAAACCCACAAATGTGCAGATAACCCTTAAAATGTTCCATGTTCCAGTTGTCAGAAAAATACACACACCGCCACACCAATTATAATCATAAATGGAAACATTCTCTCTCTCTTTTTTTTTTTTCATTTCGCTTGAAAACAGATGGCCTGGTCGGCATCATTATTTGTGTCAGTTGCATCAATAGTTTCCTGGGCTTAGAGACATGCGTAAATTGACTGCCGTGAATGCAAATTTTGTGGTAAAGGCTATTTACATTAGCAAAACTCTTGACTTTTCAATCAATAGCCTTTAAAGTGTCATCTGGATTATGTCTCTCTTTGGGTTATTTATTAGAATTCTTTCTGCTGCAAACAGGATGGCAGATTCACCTGTCTTTGGAAATAGGTCTGGAAGTTTCTAAATGGTTTATTGGCTTGGTCTTCCTACCCCCACCTCCCTTAGCACACTTTTTTTTTTCTTGATAGGTTGGCATAGTGACATATAAGACAACCTCAGGGTGTGGTCCGCCAGTTAAAAACAAAACTACTTCCTTGGTGAAATCAATCTGATGTTTGCATTTATAGGTTCCCTGAAAACTTTGAAATATTAATATTTGCTCACTAAACCCTGGCCCAGTGTCATTTGCTCACCACGTAGGGACCCCCATTCAACAGAAGCACTGTGCCCGAGACCTTGAAGGTCATCATTAGAAATATGCTTTTGAGGGCTGATCTTATTAAAAGGAAGCTGGTGTTTGCAGAACATATCCTACCTAACCTCTCTGCCTCTTTAGAACGCGTGAAAGATGCATTTACACCTCTCAACAACCCAGGAGGTAGAAACCCTTATACCTATTTTGCAGGTGAGAAAACTGAGGCCCCAATGAGCTTAAGTAACTGAGGGAGCTGTTACTTTAGGTAGCTGAGGGAGGTTGGACCTTGCTCCCTGACATTCTGCAAAGCTGTGCTTACCATAATATCCTTTTGATATTAATATCCCAGGGCCCTGGTTAAACATATAACTCATTGTCCAGACTGGGATGATTTTGAGCGTAAAAAAGGGTGCTATTGATAATTATGCTTGTCAAACATCATACATCAGGACAGTCCCAGACAACCTAGAACATGTGGTTACTGGCGTTAAAGGGATACGTTCCCGCCCCTCATTCTAGACCCCTGGAGTCAAACCTCTAGAGAAGTGGCTTGGACACTGTCTGTACAGTAAGCATCCCAGGTGACTCTCATGGTTGCAGAGTGGTCCCCGAACCATGGTTGGCTAGCCTAGAGTCACCTAGGGAGTTTATTAAAATCCTGCTTTGTGGAACCCACCACCCCGTGTATTAACATTTGGTATGTCTGATCTGGGGCTCAGGGTTGGCATTTTTAACAAGGATTTCTAATGTTCTTGCTACATTTAGAAATCATTACCAAGGATAGAGGGACTGAATTTGAAATGCCCCTTCCATTTTGTCACATTTGGGGAGACAGAAAAATCTCCATCTTAAGCCTATTCACTGTATTGTACACCTGAAACTAATATAACAAATATAAGATTATATACCAACTAGAGCAAAAAAAATAATACATTTAAAAAATTGTTTAAAATTTTATTTCTAATTTTAAATATAATTTATTTAAAATTCTCTTGTGAAGAATATAATGAAAGAAGGAATACTCTCTGCCTCCCTAGGCTATTAGGTGACCTCAGGGCAAGTTACTTTACTTTCTTGTGCCCCAGTTTACTCCTTTTTAGTAAGGGAATATTAATAGAAATATCCTGATTTAATTGTTTAACATATAAATTAATTAGAATCATGCTGAGCAGGTAGAAAGGGCTCACTAAATTTAATGACCATTATGCGTATGGTATATACTGGAATACTATATAGCCATTATAGTGCGTGCTGAAAAAATATTTTTAATATTTTTCTGTTTTCAGAATATTAATTCTTACTGTTTCAGGTACCTGTACCTGATTTTCCCCAACCTGCTTTGTGATTTGTATTGTGTTTCTGT
This sequence comes from Rhinolophus sinicus, assembly GCF_036562045.2. Taxonomy (NCBI): domain Eukaryota; kingdom Metazoa; phylum Chordata; class Mammalia; order Chiroptera; family Rhinolophidae; genus Rhinolophus; species Rhinolophus sinicus. Next base: position 24,609,444 of record NC_133760.1, on the reverse strand, counting down.
TTCTCATGACATTTTATATTAATCTGATTACAATAGAACATGTTTTCCAACTCTTAACCTCTCTCCTGACATCTCATCACCTGTTGTCACTCTGCTCAAAGCCAGTTTTGTTCCTTCTGACTTTGTCCTAAAATTCAACAAGGATAATTCCCTAAAATAATGATGTACTGAAAAATAGTAAGAATTAGTATTCTGAAAACAGAAAAAGACATCATTAGAAATATTTCTCTGGCATGCTTTATAATGGCTGTATAATATTGCGTTATATACTATATACACACATCATAGTATAGTTAGCCAGTTGTGTAATGTTGGATATTTAGGTTGCCTCAGTGTTTAGATACTATAATTATTTGCTTACATGCTTGGTTTTCTTGTTTTGATTAGCTATGATAACTTCCTCTAAATAAAGCTAAAGGAATGATTTTGAACATGGTAAATTTAATTCTGTTAGGAATGGAGTCTGACACATAAATAAGCAAGTTGTCCTCTAGGTAGCTGTGACTCAGGACTCACTCTTTGTTAACTCGATTTCCCACCCATATTTGTTCTAAGGAAAAACAAGGTCAAGAAATGGCTAAAATGAATACTTGCTAAACAATAACAAATAAATAATACTCTGAAACAGAAAAAAAAATGGGTCACTCTTTGTTTAATGGCATGGAAAAATAAAAAGCCTTTCTCTTTTATGTTGAAATCCAAGTAATGCCTTCTGAGGCGTTAGTCTTCAACTTCAAGGAAAGAAGAAGAATTTTTAAGCTGAAGATGGACTTATTTTGTGTGGCAAAAATAAACGTCACACAGAGCTCAATGATACTAACAAATGCATGTCTTCTTACTGCATACGTGTGTCCTGTTACCCCATATTAGTAGTTACACTATATATTTATAATTGATAGAGCGTGAAAACAATAGTGCACATTTCTAATTTCTGAACACCCCAAATTCATATTTTTGCATAGCTGTGATTACTTCCTAGGGAGAATTGACAAAAATGATTCTCTTAGTATTTGACAACATTTAACCTGCCGTCAACATAATCCCGCTAGCTATTTGTTTTTGTTTTTGTGTTGTTGTTTTTTTTTAAGCTCACAAATAGAGACTAACAGTGTGACTCGGTGTACCTATTAGAGACAGATATACCTGGGTGAATCCAAACTCAGTCATGTAGCAGCTATGTGACCTGGAGCCAGTTCCTACACCCAGCACCAGGTATGGCATTTAGCACTTAGAGGGCTCTTAACAAATGGTTCCTCTTATCGTCAGAAACCGGCCAGGTGATATCATTTGCTGAGCTACCTGCCTCAACATGGACCTTCCATGTGGAAGATCCGTCTTGGCTGGAGGAATACAACCTCCCATTTTGATTGCAGCCACACAGATAAACATCTGTGCAGAAATCAGTGTGAGGGGTGTGCAAAGCCCCAGGCTCCCTCAGGGCAGGATTCGGCCTTCCAATGAGCTCCCCACTGGGTCTCACCCAGCTGGTCACTGACAGCAGCAGTGAGCAGAGAGCCAGGAGTGTTGGTTGTAACATTTGCATAGCACGTTAGAGTTGATAAGAAGCATCAGCTGTAGACCCAAAGCAAAGCTGTCCCCTGGATCCGTTTTAATGGGCATCGGCGACTTCTGTCCTTGCACGACTGGAGTACATCTTCCCTGACACTGCTCCCAGCCCTCCCTATTATCGAGAAAAGTTCTTGTGTTTTGCACTCACTGAGCAGGGAACAAAAGCGGCAGGGGAAGTGTCAGAGAGAGATCTGAGCCGGGTTTAAAAATGATATGCTGTCAGGCAGCTCCACTGGGCTGGGGACAGTCTGGCCATTATAAAGGTCCAGAGAGGTTGCACAGGCAGCCGAAATTCCAGATCCGCTCATTTGGCATCGTGGTCCCTGCATTTCCCAGGCCAAGAGCTCAGGGATCTCCTCGTAACTCCTATCTTCTGCTCCCAAGTGGGCCACCATGGTCCAGCAGTGGTCATACTCAGGAAACCAAGTGTTCTTTTCTTCCAGGCAAAAGCTGTGGGTCAAAAGCAGTCACCTTTTTCCCTCACAGAGGAGGAAAGAGTTATATATATATATATATATATATATATATATATATATATATATATATAAATTTTTAAATTAGGAGATGAAGAAAATCCACTCTTTATTTTTTTTGAATATTGTCCTTTCAAGGATGTCTCTATTTGCATAGTTTGATCCTCTTCCTCTACCCAGCACCAACATTAGTATGACCTTTTCCTGCTAATTGGAAAATCTTACGGAAATAAACCCTGTCAGAAAATGAGAAGTGACTCCCCCTTTGGATGGCCAAACGACCTCAGAGGGGGAAAGAAGTTCTGAATTTCTGCTCCTTTTGCACACACTGCAAAATCTTTATTACTTTGGAGAGCCTTGGAGCTCAGTAATGCCCCTCCAGTGCAAAGCGGAGTAAATAAATTTCTTCTTATGACCACTTTGGAGAAACACACAACCAGATTTACTCAGCAGGGATAGATAGTGGACAGGATAATGAAGAGAGAATAAGAATATGATCGGGGTTTACAGCCTCTTCTGTCTCTTTAAAGGGTTTTAATCCTTCAGAAACAGGATACGGGGTCCATTTCCTTAAAGATACAGTGTCCCTTCTGGGACGAGTAATGTTATAAAAAGCTAAGATGTAACATCTATCTCGCAATATTGATTGGCACTTCAGTGCGATAAAAGGGGTTGAACCTAAAGGGGAAAAGAGGGAAAAAGGTAAGCGGGAATTACTCTTTGAAGAATTCAAAGTGTCCCTATAATCTCAGGCCAAACTTCAATGACAGAGAAACAAAAGCTCTTTGAGCCCCAGTGACATCCACCGGCAGAGCTGGATGATTAGGGCAGGTTTCAGGGACAACGGATTCACCTCTGCCAGGAAGTGACTGCTGTTTTAAAAGCACTTCTGATTATTCTGATGGCACATGCTGATGGTTCTTAAATGGACCCCAAATGAATCAGGCCAGATATTCCAATCCATTGCCACTGGCCCAAAGGCCCAGGTCCTCTCTCTTGAGAGGTGTTGAGTGAAATGCACCAGGGACACAGCAGGTTCACCTCAATGGCCCAGACTGAGTGAAGTTGGTTTAAAACCAGCTCTCTGGTTGTAGCCACCTTGACTCTCATCTCTGGTAGTGATAATTGCCTCTTTTCCCTATACATGAGGTCACCTTTGTGGAGCACTCACTGCGCATCAGGTATTCTCATTTAATCCTCATAGTAACTTCCGTGGCAAGGTTATTAGTCCCCGTTTACAGGATCGGAAAAGGAGGTCTCTTGCCTAAGGACAAACACCTTATAAGTGGAAGAGGTGAGATTAAAACCCATGTCTGCCTGAATCTGAAGCCCACACTCTCTCCCATTATTATGGTCAGATCAGGGTCCTAAGAGGGGCCCGAGCTTGCCTTCCTGTGAGTCTGCTCCTAACGCCCCACATCCTCTAAAGAACCCCCGATGTCCTTTTCTGATTTAGGCAGGACTCTAAGCATTGCCCCGCTTACTCGTTTAGGAAATTACTTCTCTCCACAGCCCAAATTCCCATTCTCTCTTTTATCCTTTTCCAGGAAAATGGAATGGTCATGACTGATTTAGAAAATGACACCTTACAATCCATTTCTGTGTTTACTCTGGAGCTAACCACTAACAGACACCAGGCTAACTCAGGTCTGCTCAAGAACGTAGGGCCTGCATCTAAGTAGACCTCTTCACCCAGAACGCAGCCTCTGTCTACGCAAAAACTCAGAGGTCCATGCCGTTCACCCATCCTAGGGACTAGGGACATTTTGTGGTGGTGTTTGGTTTGAGCCCAAAGCTCTTTCTTACCCTCGCTCACGAGCACCTTTTGTACCTGTCCTGTCTGACAGCTTCCATGGCCTGCTAGGTAGGTTGAAAATCTAACCCTTTGCCTTACCATTCTGGCAAGGCCCTTTGAAATCTGCCTGTTCAATACTTCTCAGCCCCTTTTCTCTGTGATTCCAAACATAAACACTCTGATCTCCACCCATAATGAACTTTTCATCATTCCCCCAAAACACAGCACCCCTCAAAACTTTTTGCTTTTGCTGTCACTTTGATTGACTTTCTTCCATGAAGGCACAACAAAAAGTCACCACTTCTGAGAAGCCTTCCCTGATTGCCCCAGCTTGAATCACATTACACACTTCCCTGCTTTGGCTTCCCATTGCCCCTTTATATTGTCTCTCTCCTTAGCACAACTTTTATATCGCCCTGTACAGGAATAATTTGTGCATATGTTGCCTCTCCTTCCCTCCACTGTGGATTTGTTAAAACAGGGACTGTGTCTTTTTCATCTTGGGGTAACTATGTACCTGCTCCAGAAAGGTACATAGTTCATTTATTTGTTAATGAAATAAATGAACGAGTTAAACAGAATTTCTAAAATCCCACTATCTGCCTAGTCAATGCTGGGCCCTAGAGTTACCAAGTCATATAGACAATCCATGACTTAGAAATCATTCCACCTTCAGGAAGCTCTGACACAAAGAATAGGACTTGAGTCTCTGCTGTGGACAAATGGAATTCTGCAGCAGATGTACAATACTGTGGCAGACACTGGCTAGCTATTCACTGAATCATTTTCTTTTCAAGCACATAGTTGGGTACATTTCCCAGCTTCCCTTGCAGTTAGGTGTGGTCATCAGACTGAGTTCTGCACAGTGTGACCTGCATCAATTCCAGGCAGGCCTGGCCCATGAACACCTCCCATTGCTCCTCTCTGCCCCTTCCTCATCCAACTACATACTGGAGGGGATTCCTGGGACCCGGGGGGAGGGCAGAGCCACAAGATAGAAGGAACTGCAGCTGCTGAGGAGCCCTCCCCGCCCCCCCCCCGCCCCCCGCAGAAGGGCTGCCCCGGGACCTCCTCAACCAGGCACACTAGCTTTGAGTGCGCAAGAAATACAATTTTAATGTGTTAATCTGCTAAGATGTTGGTGTTATGTGTTACAGCAGGCGGCCTGCCCTAATGGAGTGACAACTGTGTGTGTGTGTGTGTGTGTGTGTGTGTGTGTGTATGTGTGTGTATGTACACAAGATCTCTGAGGTTCACCATGTACTCAGGAGGAATCCCAGACAATCCAAGGTGTCTTGGCCCACATTCCTCTTTCACCTGCAGCTTCCAGATTCTAGTGTCGTATAGACACACTGGCCACTTCCATAGGAAGCCTGGCGCTCACCTTCCCTCTTTGGCAGCTGTCATAGCAAGTGCCATGCTAACTTGAAATGCTACTCTACAATGGGCTCGCGGTTGAGTTCTGGTTTTCGAAACTTCCCTGTGGGTTCTACTTTCTCTTTCTGCATTTGGCAAAGACCCCTTGTCTTGCCCCTGTGAGAGCTACAGAGCTCAGCAATGGGGCCTCCTTTCCTCATCCCTTCTCTGCAGCCGGAGGCACAGAGAGATGTATTTCTGGCCATTAGGAGTGGAGTCGGTCCTCTACCAGATGAGAAAAGTCTCTTGCTATGGTGTTTACAGAAAAACTATCAGTATCTCTGAATATGCTCCTTCCCCCAAACGAACGTGTTTTCAGGGCTCTTGTTTCAGGCTTGCAGGACAGTGCTTTCTGTTTTGTTTTGTTTCGTTTTGTTTTGAATAGCAGATGACAGAACTATGGTTTCAACATCTACAAATCCATGCAAAAATGATCATGGAGTCCCAGAATTCCAGAGGCACAGAATCCTGGGACCTCTGAGTTCCAGAACCTTGGAATTGTGGATTCAGGAAATCTTGAAAACACAATCCCTTTCAAAACAGTCTCTAGGCTACCGGTTTCTAGGATGGAACTTGGAGAGGTGTTCCAGCCTCAACAACCAGTGTCCATCCCCCCACCCCCATGCCCAAGGAGGTGTGGCAGGATGTGACATGCCAGATTCTCTAGTGACAAGTGTCAGGCAAAAGCCTGGTATGGCAGCCTGAGCACGTACTTGTTGCTTAACATGTTGCAGGGAAATTCAGCAGCGTTGCTTGTGGACAAGCTTCCTGGGGCATGCTACTGTTTCACTTTGTTTCACCTCAGGCATAAAGTGCAAGGACCCCGAAAATGCCAAGCCACCAGGTTTTCACCCACTGAGGTAAGCAAACCAGGATTCAGTCCAGTGATGGAAATGACACCCTTCCAGATGACACTACCCCCCTTTTGGCCCTAGTTCCTGCCTCCAGATCTGAGCTTTCTGGAAAGTGTCCGACCTGACCTCTGGGCAGCCGGAGACCCAGGCCAGTTCTTAGGGGAAGTGGTACTTGCTTGAGAGATGCGAGAAAGTGACAGAATCACAAAATGTCCTGCCAAGGGGCTGAGGCTGCCACGCCCTTGACGCAGAGTCAAATTTTCCTCTCAACTCCGGAAGGGTTTAGGTCCAATCTCTGGGCAAGAATGATGTCTTGCTGACTCTTCTTACCTGCTTTTGTCATCCTGGGACTTATCAGCAGTAGTCATCTATCCCACCTCTTCTAGAATTACAAAGTGTTGGAAGGGTATTTTGGTCCCCATGTTGGCTCGTAGCTGGGAGGAAAGAGGCCTCATGGCACAGAGGTGAGATCAGGGTGAGGAGGTCTGAGAGACAGAGGGCGATTCTTGACTCTGCCCTTTATTAGCTGTGAGACCTTGGGCAGTTTCTGAACTTCTCTAAACCTGAGAATTGTTGTCGGAATTACATGAAATAATAACAGCCAATATTCATGTGCTAGGAATTGTGCTAAGTATCACCCTAATTAACAACAACCTTATCCGCTAAGTATGATCTATCTTTTTTTTAACAGATTCAAAAAATGAGTCACCAGTGCCCAAGGTCACTCAGCCAAGAAGAGGTGGAGGCAGAAAGAAGCGAGCTTTCGCCCATAGTGACAGAGCAGGGCTTCTACACCTTGGCACTGTTGCCCTTTGAAGCCGGATAATTCTGTGTGGTGGGGGACTGGCTTGTGCCTTGTAGGTGGCATAGCTAGATGGCATAGCTAGATGCCAGTAGCACACACCTCCCATCCAGCTGTTACACCCAAAGATGTCTCCAGACATTGTCAAACGTCAGGGAGTAGAGTTAAATTATTTGAAAACCAGTGAAACAGATGGAGAATCGGATGGGATATAGGTATAAAGATGTGGTGCCTAAAATATGTATGTCATTATAATTCAAAATATGGAACCCCTGCCCTATAACTAATGTCAAGGGTTAGAGAAAGAGAGAAAGAGGGAGGGAAGGAGAAGGAAAAAGAGAGAGAGAGAGAGAGAGAGAGAGAGAGAGAGAGAGAGAGAGAGAGAGAGAGAGAGGCTTCTCTGACTCCAGGATCCTATGACAAAATCCAAATGGAAATGGTAAAATATGCAAACTCAGAGAGAAATTTTTCAAAGTATCCTGAGGTTATGACACTGGCAGTGGTGTGCACACAGCTGTCACTCACACACTGATCCTCATGAATCTTACTCTACAAAGCAGTCCCCAAGCTGATGGCACTGGTAGTAAATGACGCTTGCAGGAAAAGGGGTTCATCCGCGCAGCGCCTGTCAGGCCCTGCTAGGAGCCCTGCGTTCTCTACGCTGTGCAATCCTCCTATGAACCTTGTACGGTGGACCCTTATTTCTCTCCCTTTCCAGAGTGGGTAGCTGAGGTTCTGCGAGGGCAAAGAACTTGGCTAAGATTGTAGTCAGTCTGTGGCAGAGCCAAAGTTGAAATCAAAATCTTTCAGATGCTGATATTAACTCTTGGGGCCCCCAAAGAAAACACAGTTGGCCCCCAACTTTCTTACTGATAGTGTCTTGCAGAGGGGATGATGATTTGTTTACACTGTGGCCTCCTTCAGTGTTTTCTAGACCCACAAAGTTTTCTGAGGATCTTTGTACACCTGTCAGTGTGCCACGGCCTACAAGAAACCCAGAGATATACAGAGGGTGCCAAAAAAATGAAAAAATAAAAAAGTATACGCATTTTAAGAACAGAAAAAAAACTTAAACTTGTAATACTCAATATATACCAATAACAAAAGATGAATACAAGTCACGTTTGACGTCTGCAATTACAAGAGGTGCTCAAAGTGATTACCATCAGCGTCCAGACACTTCTGATTATGGCGAATTACTGCTTGAGCACCGTTGACCAAAGTGTCCACGTGTGTACATTTTTTTGGCACCCCCAGTATACAATGGAAGGTCAAGTGTGCAAGAAAATGAATGCAAGGACAGCAATGCCAGAGAAGCCAGGAGAGCAAAAGAGAAGGTGTGCAGGTCCTAGGACGTGTCTGTGTCGGGCCATTTCGTGTGCTGGGTGATAGTCACACATTCAACACTGCACCTTTTGGCCAAGGCAGGAGTTGGGCAGGAGCAGGTCAGGGATATTTCCCAATAGTAGAAATGCTGACTTGAGTTTTGAAGGGTGAAAAATGCTGGGGCTGAAGAGAGAGGCGGGAGGAAGTTGTAGCCGGGAAATGGACCTGTGTGAGAAAAGTCGGATTTGGGAGATAGTGAGGAATTACAAGCATTCCAACAGTCCACTTCTCCTTGTAGGAGCAAAGGGATTGGGATGGGGGAGGGAAAGCAGCAACTGCAATGCTTCATTTGTCCAAGGGAGAAGTGTCCTTGGGAACTGTCACATTGTTCTCCTTAGGGGCATGTTCATCCTACATTCTCCACTTTGTAAGATTTCTGACATCCCACTGCCTGGACCTGTGGACGAGGTAAAGCTGTCTCAAAAAGAAGAGAAACTTATTTTCTTCTAGTGGAAAAAAAGAAAAACAAAAAAGGGACAAAATACTTACAAAACAAACCATGTGTATAAGAAATACAGAAAGATAGTGTCAGGTTGGGGAAAAAAGGAGAAAGAACCTAGGAGCCAACAAAACTGGGGAGAGAGAGAGAGAGAGAGAGCGAGAGCGAGAGCGAGAGCGAGAGAGAGAGAGAGAGAGAGAGAGAACAACCCTGTTTGGGAAACAGTCAGAGTTGTTTCAAAACATTTTAAAACCAAAGTTGGCTCAAATATAAAAGATTTCTCCTTTCTTGATAAGATTACTTTCTTCCCCTCAACCATTTCAACAGTGCTAAAATAATCTTTACTGTAGAACAGTTAATCCAGAGTCTATCTTCTTGAAGCATCCTTACTAAAACTCCTGCGAGCATTGGCAGTGCTTGGAGCTGTCTCCCCAATATTTCACAATCTTCTCTCCTGGAAAATGCATCCCACATTCTTAAAATAGAATCCAATCTCTGGCTGAAGTTGGTGAGCAGGGAGTTGAACTCATGGCATGAGCAAGGAGGGGGGACCTGGCTGAGGCATTGCTCTGGCTAGGATCTGGGTTTCCCCAGGGATGGTGGAGAAAAGGGACAGCTGGAGAGGACGTGTCCAACCATCACTTTCCTTCTGGCCTCCCGGTTCTTTTGAATCCTTAGAAGCCTCTGAATTTAAACCAGTCTTGTCCCGGTGGAACAAGCAGAGTCTGGCGGAGTCCAGGGATAGGCCCTCAGTTATAACCCCCTGCTCTTTCCATGGCTGCGGAATTCTCACACTGCGGGGGCAGTGAGAGAAAGGAACCCGGAGTTTGGTGCTAGAGGACATGAGCTGGAACCTGGCTCTACAATCGGTTGATTTCCTTAAAGGAGCAGCCTTAGCCTCCTCTTCTGTGAAAGAAGTCCTACCTCCCTGAGTGGTTTTGATCATTAAATGAGGAAAGCACACAGTAGGGACTCGAGTATGATTTGTCTTATTCTCAGTTAAAGTTGTTTCTAGGACCCAGGAGCAAGTGGTTGGAAAAACTGCCTAAAGAGAAAGACCCCCGTGGTGGTTAATGCTGAGCTTCCGTGTTGCAGGGAGAGCTAGCGCCATGCCAACGACCCTGGCCTCCAGCCAGCAAGGTGGCCATGGGGGTGAGGAGGAGAACTGTGATGGGGGCCTCACTCTTGAGTATTTACTCTGTCAACATTCCCAAAGAGAGATGAGGTTCTGAATCAAACTTCATGGACTCCAAGTAACAACCCTAAGCAAGTAGTTTCTTACTATTCTTTCCCACAGCTCGTATTTCTAGGGAATTCTCTATGCCCCTCTCCTTTCTCTTCTCGTAGCCACATCTCCAAACACAATTCATACAATGACACATAGTCTCACATGCAAACATTCACATGTGCAGACACACGTGCTCACTCATACACTCACAAATGTGCACATACACACTCATATGCAATGCACGCACACAGACACACACACATACACTTACACCCTTACACACATGCACACACCCACACGCACAGTCTCATGCACATACCACACATCTCTCCAAAACCCAATTCTTCTTGCAAGCTCTCGGTTGTGACTAAAGAGCAGGAAACCCTCAAGTCCACCATCCCCTTTTCAGATGCCTTAACCAGCCTGCCCAGTTGCCTGGTTTTGTTGACGCCAACACGAGCAGCCCGTTTGGGTCTAAGTCTTTCACTAACTCTTTGGCTGTAGAACCTTGGTAGCCCAATTTTAAGGATCCTCAAGGCTTGCTCCCTGCCTTCCGCACCTGCTTCCCACATCCTCAGCCTGGTGCCTCGCGTTTCTGCAGCCTGGGGCCACATTCCCTATGGATTTCTGCCTCTGAGTGTCTGAGCAAGCTTTTCTGTCTCTTCCTTGTCTGTCTGGCAAACGACACCTCATTCCTGCACCATGGGCTCAACAGTCTTCCACTGAGTTCCTCCATGTGCCACATTCTGAGCTGGGTGTGTGTGTGGCAGGGGAGTGGAAGGAAGAGCTGATAAACAGACGTGTCACTGCCCTCAAAGTCACAGCTCTTTATGGCTTATCTTAAAACATTGCTTCCTTCTGGAAGCCTCCCATGATGGCCTCTCTCCCGCCCAGGTGAAGGCAGCCACTCCCTCAAGAATCCCTGCCACTTCCAGTACTACAAACCAACTTACGATTTCACCCCTAACCCTGGTGCTTCTTCAGCTCGCGAGATGCTAGAAGGCAGCTCCACCAGCCAACTGCATAAGGCAAGGTCTGGACCCTCCCTCTCCTTCCTTCCTTACCTCAGATCACCGCCAATCCTAAGCACATTACCTCCTGAACACCTCTCAGATTTGGCCTTCTCTGCACCTCCGTCACAATCATCCTGGTCTAAGCCACCACCATGTCTTACCTGGACTCTTGCAGTAGACCCCTCATCCTGTTTCCTGTAATATAATCTCCTCATAGCAGCCAGGGCAACTTTTTGAAATCATTAATGTCACTGATTAGTCCACCTGCCCTTAACTGCCTCCCCACCACTTCTGCCATCAATCAAACGTTCCTGGTTTTTCCAGCTCTGACATTAAATACCAAGACCTTCATTTTCTTCAGCAGCCCTGAGCCACAGCATGTACCCTTTCACTCTCTGCAGCACTGGTTAGTTCCTCAAACCACAGGACCTTTGCATGTGCTGTTCCCTCTGTCTAGAATGCTCCCTTCCCTCTGCTAATTCCTGCTTTCTATCAGTTCTCTGTTTAATTATTCCCTTTTCAGGGAATCCTTCCTGAACCTCAGGACTAAATCAGTCTACCCTCACAAAAGTCCTGACAACACTTGGGTCCAAGGCCATTTAACGGTATCCTCAGGTCCTAGGAACTCTGGTATCTGTGGATCCCTTCCTGCACTAAGACATATTGAAAAATAAATGTGATAATTGGTATAACGATCAATGTACTCCAGACTAGGCTCATTATTATACAGTCAGTATTATTATACTCATTCTCTCTTTTGATTTTAAAAGAAATTAAAATAAAAACATTTTCATCGGCCCCCTAAAACGTTTCATGGGCACTGCACCTCCAGTTTCTGATGAGTACGTTGACCCAGCTGGGTCAATCCTTCACTGAGCGTGGCACATGTGAAAGTTTGCCATTAAGGGAGTGATTTTCCTGGTTGATCGCAGTCTCTGCCTCTGAGCTCCATGAGGACGCGGGCCATGTCAGCCATCCTCACTGTCCATCCTCAGCAGCTAGCCAGGGCCAGGTGTCCCCCAGCTGAGCGTTCAGGACATAGACGCTGAATGAGTGAATGATACACTGGTCTTCCCTACCAGAGGCTGAGCTGGGAGCACCAGGGAACCACCGCTTCTCCTCTCCTTCCGGTGTCTGACACCGGAGGATGGCTCAGGCTCTATAGACATAGGGATGGACGTTTCCGCCCTTGCGCAGAGCTTGCTGGCCACAGCAGCGGTCAGCACCCCAGCTCCTCCATGGCCAACCTGCTCTGGGCTGGGGCTGTGAGCAGGACACTTGGTCTGAGTACAGAACACCCAGCCTCGCGCTTGGACACCACACGAAGGAATGCAAATGGCCTATTTGTGGACAGTGTCACTTTACCACCAGCAACACCTCTCGGGTATGTGGAAGGAACTCGAGGTGGCCATTCCGGGGCACAGCTGCCTCATTTTACGGCCCCTGGACGCAGAGGAAGGGGCAGCAGGACCAGTGCCCGGGGCCTTTTTCACCAACAGCTAAACTGTTTGCTTTTCATATACACGCAACATGATGAAAGCAGGGCTTCTGGAGGAGGCAGCTCCTGACGCAGGGTGGGGGTGCTGTCACAGTGGCCCCACTCCCAGCAGACTGCAGGGTGACTGCTGCCAGGACCAGCCCATGTTCCCACAGGCTGGTGTGCCAGGCTTGTCAGTTAGAGCGTCAAGTGACCAGAACATGACAGGGAGCGCGACCCTTGACCCCTCCCAGCTCACTGATCCTAAGCTGTGATTATTTTTAATTTTGATGACGTCCGTGTGGGAGAAGGCAGCCCAGCACAGCTACATGATCCCACCCAGTTCCAAAGACGCTGGCCGGGACTGTATACCTCACGAGGCAGGGCAGAGATCGGAGTCCTGGCGTCACACACATTAAGTGCTGAGTCCTGACTCGACTCCTGTTCACAAAATGGGGACAAGTCACTTCACCTGTTTGTGAGAATTAAGGGAGATCATGGACATGGGGGGTTTCTAGATGCCTGGCAGCCAGAGAGGGGCAATGAAGGCCCTGCTTGTTAACTTTTAAGTGTGAGGGCTTCGTCGTGAAACAAGAATGCCTCTCAGTTGTGAAGCCCAAGTTGACGACCTCATTCTCTCAGATGCTCACTCTGGAACACATTTCTGGGGGATCCAAGATTGAGGCAGCCCAGGAAGCAGAGATCGGCCTGGCTTTGGCTGGAAAGGTGATTCAGAGTCTGCTCTGATGTGAGTGGGATTTTCCCAGCAGGAGTGACCAATGTCATCCATGAGCACCAGGACAGGCCACCTCTGGCTGCCCCCAAAGGCCACAAGTTCCAGTGCTGGGAAGAAACGAAGGCTTTCAAAAAATGCACTTTTTCAGGGAGGCCTAAATAAGGCAGGATCAAGGCATAAACAGAGCCAGTGCCCATGGCCCATAGGCGTCCTGGGCAGGGAGAGGGAGCCAGGCACATTAAGAGCTCGGTATGAGTTCAGAACTGTAACAAACCTGCAGATTCCCACTCCTCTCCCTCCACACATGCCTCTGCCCCCCACCACCCTGGAAAGGGAGAGTCAGGAAGCTTTTATGACCATCGCTTTCTTTCCTAAACCAGGTCACCTTGCTGCCCTGTCCCTGAAAGGGCATGCTGATAAATCTTTGAACGAGGTCTCAGGAAGTGATGGTGGTATGAGTTCCAGTAGCTTACAGATAGAGGTGTTTGCTAATAGTGACTTAACAGGAAGTCCTGAGGCACACCGAAAAGTTTCTTTGATAGGATGTTGGTGTTTTGAGGCCACTGCTTGCTAAAGAATCACGTAGAAGAGAGGATAGTACTGTCCTGTAAGTCCATCAGACCATCCACTCAATGACCAGCAGCTGAGTGCCTATCCTGCCAGGGAAGGGGTGACACGGGGGGACAAAACCAGCCACAGTTATTGTCCTTGGGATGTGTCCAGTCAAGGAGGAGAATTCAGAGAGCAATTAAATAATCACCCCAATCAAGTCAAAAGTGCTTCTGGGATAAGTGCTACGGAGCAAAGTCACACCAATATCCCAGGTGCCCAGTTCTCATATTTCATCTTAAAAAGAGACACTGACATTTAGGAGAGATTCCAGAAGCAGGTGGCAGTGATGATGGTACATCCACCGTTTCACACACAGGACAGCTGGCAGAGGCAGGACCGTAGCCTGGCAAGGGAAAGGCCCTGGGATGTTAGGTTGCCCTCTTATGATAGGTGAAGGGTTGCTATGGATGGGGGAGGGAAAGACGCCGTGTGATGCTGAGTGGGACCAGAAGGAAGAACAGGAAGCAGTGGTGGAAGGGGGTGAGGGTGACTCTCAGATCCACATAAGGACTTTCTGACTCCTAACTCCTGGAATGGTGCCTCAGGAAAACAGGAAGCTGTCCCTGGAAGAGGTATCTGCCCTCGTTTCTGTATCGGTCACCCCACCTACGTGCCTGGGGTCAGAAGGAGAAGGCTATTCCATACATTTCAATGGCTCATTCCATCCATTCGAACCTTCTCACCTTTTTTTCTGGCTCCAGTTCTGCCACTTCTCTGTTTCACCTTTCCTGGGCAATCTCACCTGACCTGTTGTGCGTCTGTAACCTTCCAGATTGTCCTTGGATGATACTGTCCTGAGATTGGTTGGGACGTGGTGGTGGCTAAAAGAATGGGCTTTGGAGCAAGACAAACACAAGATGAAATCTCAGCTCCACCACTCGTGAGTCACGTGGCCTTGTACAAATGGCCTTGCTGAGCCTGTTTCCTCCTCTGAAAAATGGGAGGTGGGAACTAACACTACCTGCTCAGACTCTGTGAGGCATTAGATGAGATTGTGTGTAGATGCCCACAGGCTCTGGGAAAATAATCTACTTTCATTTTTCTGGGACAGCAATTAACCAGTTTGACTAAATTCTTTTATGTTTCGTCCAGGAGCTTGGAACTAAGCAGACACAACCTTGGAAGATCAAAATAGGGAAAGTTTTGCCTTTTCTGCTTGTTCTACTGTAGACATTTCCATCAAATGTTAGAGAAGAGGCAAGGTCTGTATTAAGCAAATGTAGAGCAAGGCCTTGGCCTGCCCTGGAAAGTAAATCATAGTCAACTCAAAAGAGATGATTCTGGACCACGTACCCACCCTTTAACCACCACTGTGTTGGAGCTACTCATGCCAGGAGAGAGGATTGGGTGAATCTCTTCCTAACTCTGCATTCAGTGACATCACCTTGTTAGCTTGAAACCAGCCATGGTGACTGCATTTACACCATGGCAATTGGCAAAAGCACCAAATCAGAGCCCCCACCACCCCTAGAGAGCTGGTTAGTAAGCATTTCCCAGCACACTGCTGCCTTCCACAGTAAGAAAAACAAGGCCAAAATCCCATGATTTGCCTTCAAAATCTTTGTGTTCCTAAGAAAAAGGAATGAGTGGAGCAGATGAACACCAGACCCCAGAGCAGCTCTTTCTGTCTCATGCTGACAGGCAGAAAGAACTTGTCTGACCAGGTTGGCACCAAGGCTCCTTGTCCCTCTCTGTTGTCTCCTCATCAGTGGAGCAGAGGGTACCTGGCTGGAGCATCACTTAACCTTCAATTGCCAGCTTCCTGGGAGAGTTCGTGGAGCCCTTCATGTGTATACTTAGAAAGGATGCAGGACTTGCCAGTACTGGGAAAGGGCAGCCCGTATGAAGCCCAGAGCCTAGGCTAGAGCCCGTCAATAAGTTACCATTTCCTTATAGGGACCAACGGAGGTCAGGCCTGGTGCTGAAGTTTGATTAGTAATAAGAACATAGCAGCTTAACCTCTAACATTTAGCACTCTCCCCCGGATCGAATTACTGATCTCTATCTGGGAGAGCCATGCTAGCCGGCTGCCTGGGAACATTACACCTCTCTAAAAGCTGTCAGTCTTGTCACTGTCTTTGCACAATGGAGCCCATAGCTATTTTTAAAGGACTGTGTCACCTTTCAAGAGAAATTGTGTCTGCATGGAAGATTGACCCTTTTTTTTTTTCCCCCCGGTTGTTTTATATACAGATTTGGTGTTCTTTCAATTCCCAAGGTGAAGGAGGGTGCTTAGTTCCCCACAAGCCATCATTGTTTTGATTTTTATTTTAGGAAAAAGGTGAAAGAATTGAAGAAAATAAAGTAATTGCCAAACATCCCTATGGTCTGTCAAAAAGAAGGGAATCAAACAGAGGGAGATTTGTCCTGCAACTAGTGGGTGGCAGGCATTTGACTGAAACAATCACTATTATGTTTAATCCTTTCCAAAATTCTGCAAGATAAGGGCTGTTAGCCCCATTTACAGATGATTCCAGCTAGCATGGCAGACGCTGGACTCAAACTCCCTGGGTTTATAATCCCAGCATGACTTGGGGGCCACTTCCTAGCTGTGACATGTGTCTCAGTTTTCTCATCTTCAAAATGGTGGCATTAACAGGCTTCCCTCCGCACGGAGTCACTGTGAGAATTCAAGGAGTTAATCCAATTTAAGTATTTAGACAAGTGCCTTGAACATAGTAGTAAGTGGCCCATAGATACAGCCTTTTATTGGAGGGTAGGGTCTAGTGACAATTACTTTTTAGGCTCTTTACTAAATCTATCACTCCACTTAATTCTCCTAGATGCCTTGCAACAGGCGTTATCTCTGCTTTTCAGGGGGAAGATAACAATGCTTGCCTCAATGATTTTTTTTTCCTTAGGAGGGTTAAATTGAGATCCTTCATTTCAAGTGTATGACTCAGCACCCAGTGTATGGAAAGTTCCCAGCACATGATAGCTGTTTATTAGTCATCATTAGAAACAGTCTTATCATGATGAAACTGAGATTTAGAAAGTTTTCGGATGAACTATAGGCATAATGAGCAGGTTGGCACAGGGAAAACATGTAGAATGTTCTGGAAGACTTGTCAAAGGCAGATGAGGTGTTCAAGTTAGATGCAGTGAGTAAGAGTATAAAAACCATTGATGAAACTCTAGACTGCATGCCTTTAAGTTCTGCTTGGTAAAGAAAGTGAAACCACAAGTTGCAGATGACCCATTATGGGTGTGGTTTACACCCGGGTATCACGTGGTTCTCCATCACAGACCCGCTCAAAGCAAACATCTTGCTCTTACAAAAGAGATCAGTGAAAGAGTGTGCTAACACTGGTATGTTTTAGGTTAAAGAGCAGTGTTTGTTATATTCTGGTGTATCAGTTGCTATGATTCTCTGCTTTAACCATGTTTTATGAGTATCCATGCAACTATTAATCCTGTTAGCCTTGCCTAAGGGACTCTGTAAATCATCTGCAAACCCCTTCCAGCTTCAAGACCTGTCCAACTGTCCCCACATCTTTCATTACTGTCCAGTTTGGATTCCTAAGAAGGAAGGAGCATGCAGGGAAGAAGAGGGGCAAAGCTGAGTGTATCTGAACACCTAGTAACTTAAGAATCATTTAGGAAGTTCCTAACTTGAGACATTAGAGATGCAAAGATGAACAAGGCAGGTAAGGGGGTTCCCTGCCCTTGTGGGTCTCTCAGCCCGGTGAAGGAGACATATTAAAATAATTGTAATACAGTGATATAGATGCTTACACGGAGGTCTGATAAAGTACGTGGCAGCATAATGGAAGGAATGGTTAATTCTGCCTAAGGTTGCTGGGGCATAGAGAAGAGGTTTGAGATGGGCTGTACAGGGTGGTTAGGAGTTCACTAGATAGAAAGGCATCTAGTGGCGCAAATGAATACCAGACCCCAGAGCAGCGATTTCTGTCTCATGCTGACATGCAGAAAGAACTTGTTTGGCGGAGTTGGCACCAAGATTCCATGTCCCTCTCTGCTGTCTCCTCTTTAGTGGAGCAGAGGGTACCTGGCTGGGTCCTCACTTAACTTTAAATTGCCAGCTTCCTGGGAGAGTTTGTGGAGCCCTTCATCTGTGTACTCAGGAAGGGAACAGAAAGAACAAATGCCTGGAGGGCGAAAGGGTGTGACCGATTGGGGGATGGCAAATAGTTCAGTATCGTTCAATGTAATCTGTCTAATCATTGTTGCTGAACTTCCAGAGCCCAGTGCTGTGCCTGGGATGGAGATGCACTCGGTAACTACCTGTTAAAGGAAGGGCTAATTGGTGGGTGGTCCCTTCACTACACTTGGCGATCAGGCACCCTAGCTCTCCTCTCAGAACTGCTATAGGTTTTGAGAGTCTGCTGCAATTTATTCTGGGTGGAGCAGGGGGTGACTTGCTTTCAGCTAGGCTCACTCATCTGTCGAAGGGTTGGTTGGGAGCCAACTGATCTAGGCTGGATTGGTGGGTACCAGAATGTCTTCATTCCCCCATCTTCAAAATGATGCCATAGTAGCCAGAGGCCGGTTATCTCAGAGGGGAGATATTTCTTAGAACCATGAAACTTTTGGCGAGGTACATGCTCCTTCAGAGTTACTCAGCATATACTGTTTCCAACAGAGAGCACTAAACAATGCTTTTCAAGACAACACCTGGACTGGATCAGCCTGTGCAGATTTGACCTTTGGGACCTAGTGACTCTTTCAATAATTGCGATCTGATCTACTCTGCCAAGTCCACTTTTTTCCTGCATGTTTCCGCAGATGTTTAATTCTGAGATCTCCTCTTCATCCTGGTTTCTCTGTAAAACTATTGAAGTATCTGTTATGCTTTTTTTTTCCTTCAGCAAAATAAATATTGGTTTACTATTGCTAAGAATACCCCTGGTTTACCAGCTATCATGCTCAAGGTGGCAAGCTTTTCCAGAGCCTGGGAATAGTGTTAGGACATTTATAATCTCAAGAAAGGAGAATAGGCAAATTAAATTCAGTTGTAAGAGAGTCAACCTTTAAAAAAAATAACTGCAGAGCAGAACCTCTTGGTACCAAATATCTTTTGGAAACTTAGGTAGAAAATAGAAGTTAAGAGTATAAGTAGGGTAAGGCCTATGAATAGAGGCAAGATTGCCTATGTTCAAATCACAAGTTGACCTCTTACTTGATTTTGTGACCTTGGATAAGTCTTGGAACCTTTCAAAGTCTCATGTTCTTTAGCAATAAAATTCGGTTGTTAATAATAATAATGATAATAATAATATACATTATAATAATATCTCCAGTTAGTGATTGTCACACATATTGAGTTTTCCTGACCTTCTAGACGCATAGTGAGATTATGCCTTCCTGTCGCCTGAAGTGAGGTTTAACCACGTGACTTTATTTGATTGATGAAATGTGAGTAGAAGTAAAGGGTGTTGCTTTTCTGATGGAAGTTTGAGAGTCAGGATGCAATTTTCCATGCTTTCTTTCCATCTCCCATAATAACTGGTAATCTCCAGATGGGGTTCTCAGTCAAAGGATCGGGTCATGGAATGAGAAAGATGTGGAACCAGAGACCCCCTCTGACCTGTGATGCACAGGCAGCATGAGCAAGAAATAAGCCAATGTTTATTTAAGCCATTAAAATTTGGAAGTTGTTTGTTATTGCAGCATAGCCTGGCCCATATAGAGTCTTACAAAGATTTACTGACATCATATATAGCCAGAACACTTCGCAACACCTCAGACATAAGGAGCGCTCCATAAATATTACTGCCATTGTCGTTACTCCCCATAAAAATGTTATGAAACACTCAAGGACTTTTTCCCTCTGTCTGACAAAGGATAATTTCCCCCTGAGCAATCATTTGTTCTTCACTGCACTTGATTCTCCCTGAGAGGCAAAGATCAGCTATGTAGAGACTGCCATCTTTCACACTTGGACATTTGTTCCATGTCTCCATTTTCTGTCAATTCTCTGGGTGCTTAACTTTGCTGAATACCCGTTTCCCTGAGGAAGTTAGTCCCCTTGCCCTGGCCACTCAAATGATAGCCTTGTTATTGGTGCCTTGTCTCACAGCGGTACCAGGTGAAGTCACCATGGGAAGGGCCCTACCTATCCTTCTTGGCTTGGAGGACTGCAGCTATCAGTAGGGCTGATGGGAGCGAGAAAGCCAAACAGACACAGTTACAGGGTTGCTTGTTGCAATCAGAACAGACTCGATGGGATCTAAGTTTTGAAGCCAAGCTAGGGCCTTAGAAAGTCGTATTACCTCCCAAGTGTTCTTATTAAAGGAAGGCAAGGTTCAGACTACTGCGTGCGAGGAAATCAGCAACTCAAGGGATGGGGCAACTACAGAGACAGTTAAGTGGTCCACACACGGGGAAAGGAGGAGGAGGGTTATCACATACGAAGCACCAGCTGTGTATGTTGCGTACACTGTCTCATTGTATGGGAACCTGATTCCTCCAATCAAAATAACTTTAGCTACCATTTATTGAGTTGAGCTCCTTCCCCAAACTGACTGACGTACATGAACGCATTGCTCATTCCTCATGCAAATTCTGCTCAAGATGTGTTATTAATTTTAGGCCTTTTTACAAATAAAGACATTGGAGGTCCAGGAGTGTTAAGATCACCCAACCAAGGGCTAAGATTCCAGCCTAGGTTTCTCAACCTCAGAAGCCATTCCCCATCTACCAGTTTTGACTTTCCTCAGATGTCCTGATGTCATCTGGGGGGCTTGTAAAAGTAAAAAAAAAAAAATCCTGAAGCTCCTCTTGAAAGATTCTGATGTAGGACATCTGTGGCAATGCCAGAAGTTCTTTAGAAAATTCCCCTGGTAGTTCTTATGGCTAGCTGAGCTCAGGCATCACTGGTTCACAGGGCTGGCTTCATGAGCACGCAACCTATGGGGTGACGTGCAGCCCCATGTTCAGCAGGAGCCTGGGTGTGGTTTCATACTCTACCCTCACAGTTCTGACGTTCTTAATAATTTTACCTCAACTTGTGCTTGGTAAGCGAAGTCCCATGTGACAAAGGAGCAGGCACGTGAGCAGAGGAGATACGCAATATGTATGTGTCCACAGTTCCTTGCCTCCCTGTTTGCATACAGCATTATCACTGCCCCGGGAGCACAGAATTCCAGCGGGCCCACAATGCGTGCAAGTTCGGTGAGACGCCAAGCAAGTCCAAGGTTAAGTGTGTAACATCTACGACTGAGTAAGTGAGGGTGCTGACAACCCTTAGCGGCCTCAAACGAGAACTTGCTTGGAACACAGAAAGAATGTATGACATTCTAAGAAACACAAGTGACCAAGGAGCCCTATCATATCCTGTCTCACTCATGTTACTTCCCTGTAATAGGCAACCACGTACGCTGCAAACGATGACAGAGAAGGAAAGGGAACAATTGGGTAACCCTTAGTTCCTTTTAGTCCTTCCTTGCTTGTCAGTAAGCCCGAGGTAGAAAGTGTTGGTAGAGTGTGTGTGTATCAAGAAGTGAAATAAAAACAGTTGAGTTGGTTTTGTATAGTGCTTCCATCATTCTGATAAGAATAAATTTCATATGAATGTATGAGCTATGAGATACAAGTTGTATAATTTTGGTGATTTCACATATGGGTTAAACAGTCTTATATTTGCATTTAAAAATGGCATTGATATGCATCCACTGAAGAAATGGACATTAAAATATTCTAAAATCTAAAAAAAAAAAGGTATTGAATAACATTAAGGTGAATGTTAAAACACTCTAATACTTTACATTTTTAATTTTTCATTACTTAGAAAGACATTCAATAGCAAATGTAAAAACACCACGGCAATTTGAGAAAGAGACCATGGAAGAAAGGCAAAGAGGCTTTATATTTTAGTACCATTAATGATATTTTCCTTACTTTTTGAATAAAGAGACCACATTTTTATTTTGCACAGGGCCCCACAAATGATGTAGCCGTCTTTCCTGGTCAAAATATTCAGATGATTACATTATGTTTCCATTTCTTTAACAAAAAAATATCTGTTTTGACTAAGGTAAATATTTTGGAAACACCGTCATGATCTCTACAGATAAGCAGTGGGGAAAAACAACTCCTAAACTAGTCCACAGCAGCTCATCCCCTTGACAACCAAACATGCTGTGTTTTCACACTTGTTTGCTTGAATATTTAAAGAAAAACAGAAAAACGCAAACGAAGTTTTGGGAAGCTTACAGTCAGCTCTTACTTAAACAACCAGCCTCCAAGTTCAAAGTGTTAAGGGAACCATGGTAGGGAGAAGCAGGGAATCATAGGAAAATTTCCATTGAGATTGTCAACGACAGAGGCTACCTGGCCCAGTGGAAAAAGCACAGATTCTATGACCAGTCAGTCCTTGGCTTGCGTCCCAGAGCAACCACTTAGTAGCTTTGTCACTTGGGACGCGTCTCCTGTCTGAGCCTTAGTTTTCTCACCTGTGTAAAGGGCATGCCAATACCCGTGTCGTCATATGATTGCTGTTCAAAAGGATGTGAAAAGAAACTTCACTCCCTGCCTGACACACAAATATGAAGCCTTTTTCTTCTTCCCCCCTTACCTCCACTAAAGGAAGTGGTCCTTTACTGTTGTTACCCCAGAAAAAATAGAGAGGAATGAAGTGATTGGTTTCCATCTGTGCAAATCTGCCAGGCCACCGGGAAGGGAGGGAGGTGGGCAGGGACGGAGGAGGGAAAACCTTTTAAAATGACAAGTGCAGCTTTCTGAAAGCCTGCATACCCTAGAAGTACCAGCATCCTTCCAGGGAAGTGCTGTCACCACAGTCTCTCACAATTAGTTTCCCCAGGCTCCATAACACCCTGAAAAAACCTTCCAGGTGCAGAACCTCGCTGGGAGGTAAGACCCTTAGAAACTCCACCTGTTTCTGGCAGTGCTTCTATGGCTCAATCCCCTGGGGTTCGTCTTTCTCATCTGTCAAGTGGAGACTCTAGCCCTGCCGTTAGGGGTACTGGGAGGACTCCAGGATGGAGAGCAGTGCTGTCCAAAGCAACTTTCTGTGATGATGGACATGTTCTATCTGTGCCGTCCAAGATGGCCGCATGTGGCTACGGAGCACTTGAAATGTGGCTAGTGTGACCAAGGAATGGAATCTTCAGTTTCATTTCATTCTAGTTCTTTTAAATTCCCATGGAAATAGCCACAAGGGCCTAGGGGCTCCTATATAAGCCAGCACAGTCCCAGTGAATGCAAAAGTCTACCGTGTCATTGGCACTCAGTAACCTAGCCCTTCGCCATTTTTTTATTCTGCTTCTGCAAGATCTTTGTCCAACCAGATTCTTCTTTGGGTCTTTCGGCTCTCAGAGGCCTTTCCAGTGGCTAAGTGCTTTCAGAAGAAGACAAAGTAGGACCAGGCACTAGCCTAGGCCAGTCTGTGATGCTCTGGGTCATCGCACACACACTCCATTTGTCCAACAAGTGACAAGTGCAGAAAGATCCTGGCTGCATGGCTCCCCACAGGCCTCCTCCCAAGCTGGAGGCTTCCCCGTTTGCATGCTATTCCCTGCTTTCCCATAGGGGTGGAGAAAGGAAACTTGGCTCCAGAATGAAGCCCAGGATCACACAGGCTGGGAACCCTTTACAGAGCCAGGTTGGTTTCCATCTTGTTTGGGAGCCAACTCTCGCATCTTGTTGAAGCTCGAAAAAGCCGCATCCCCAGTTCTTGAGGCGTCAGGTTTTATCTGCTTAAAAGCATCCGTAAGAGAAGGGAATGGCAGGCATTAGGATGGAGATGGCATCTAATTTTAAACGATCAAGTCTCAAGGCCTTTTCTAGAGCTCAGGTTCCACGAGTCTAGGAGAGTGTATTTTACAGAGCAATCCATCTGAAAAGAGTGGTTTTCAGCACGTGACGATGAGAAGAATGATCTTGGTTGGTTTTCACAGAGGAGACTCAGAGGTATTTGTGAAGTGTCTACTGTGACCTGAGCACATTTCTGAAAACATTATATTCCTTCTCACACTAGATGCTAAGGTCTTTTTCCAGATGGCCTTAAAGTCCCCACCAGTGTGGCCCGTTACCCTTTGGTTTCATATCCTACTTTCTTCTCCTTTCCTTAGTTCACTTCAGTCACAATGGCTAACTTGTGTTTCTGTAACATGCCATTCAATTTCCTACCTCACGGCCTTGGCACACGGTTTTCTCGCTGATATCCTCATTAACTGATTCCTCACATCTGTAGTCTTTGCTGAAATGTCAGCTTCCCAGTCCAGCCTTCCTTGACCTTCTCTCCCAATGTAGAACTAAAACCCCTCACCTCTCACTTCTTACCCCATTTCCTGCTTTACATTTCTCCATTTAACATCTCACTTTTAATGCACCATGGGCTTTTTCGGTTTGTTTATTGTCTGTCTCCCCTATTAAAGAACAGGTTCCAGAAGGCTGGGACTTTTATCCACTTTGTTCTTTGCTGCGTCATCAGCACCTAGAACAGTGTTGGGTATATAGTAGGAGCTCAAGAAATGTTTGTTGAATGCATGAATTCTCTCTCATTTATTCCTCATCGTCAGTGCTTCACAGCTTTACAAACAAGGCAACCAGAGCTTAGAGAAGCTAACTGCAAAAAGTTTCACAGCGAATATGTAGAACTTCATTCATTAATTCCTCCAACAAATACTTTTTGAGCATTCACCCTGTACTGGGAGCTGGGCTACAGGAATGAACAAGACGGATGACATCTGTGTCTGTTTGGAGCTAACATTCTAGTGATTCTGGTGATCCTCAGGCGCCAAAGTCTGTTTCATCCCAAGGCCATATTTTTCTACTGCATGACACTGCCTTCCATGTTTAGCCAAACACTTTTGTGTCTGGTAATACTAGGCCTGCCATTCTTGAAGGTGGGAGGATGCGCAGATATCACAAATCCTGCAAGAAAGGACATGTATTTCCGTGATGATTAGCTCCTTATTGGTGTGTTTGCAAATATTTCCTTTTCTTTATTTTTTCTGTGATGGCCTCTAGAATGCTGATACTCAAAACGTAAGAGCTCGTGTAGCTAGAAGTGACTTTGGAGAAACGAGAGCCCAGCCTCTCACTGACATTTGGAAAAGGAGTCATTCAGAAAGCAGCCCCCAGTCAAAGGCTAGAGGGCACACTGACAAATCTCAGCCACCACTGCAAATGCTTCCACCCTCCACGATGGATTCAAGGCTTGGCACGTAGGGGCACCACAGCTAATCTCAAATTATGAAGACTTTGGACAAGAGAAGACTGCTGTGACCTGAACCCCAGCTGGAGTGAAGCAATCACTTGAAAGGGAACTGAAATTCAGCAAATGCTGGGCCTCCAAATCCTCAAAGATGGCCTCCTCCACAGGAGCCCTCTCCCAGCCTTCTGCGGCTGTTCTCTTATTGGCACTCTCTGGAAATGGCATGGGGGTGACTCAGCCGAGAGAGCCCGAAATAAAATGCTGATAAGAGGAGCTTGACTCACCCACACAACTAGTTAGTGGGTCAACCAGAGGAGACTTAGAAGTCTCTCTCCTCCAAAAGTTTTCTTCCCCAGGGGTTACCTGGAAAAAAAAAAAAAAAAAAAAAAAAAGGATTTATGCCACATTTCTATGTGGGAAAGGAGTGGTGTTAAGAATGTCCCTCGTGGCTGGGAACAGATGGAGAAATGACGTTGAAAAGTAGCCGGTTTTGAGTCTTTCCTCTTTGGACTGAGATAGGAGATTATCTGTTGATAGTCACAGTGGGCAAAGAGGGATAGACAACCAGCTGGTGTTAGAGAAGCCCTTAAGCCCCAACTCTGGAGCACTTAGTGTGCTGGGTTGGGGGAGGTCCATTGGTAATGACACTTCTGGACATGCAGAGGACCTGAGTAGATCTTATCCTGCCCACACTGAAGCTTGCTCAATGGTGGCCAAACCGTTCTTGTGCTTCTTGCAAGGGCACCATATCTGTCCTCCCTGGAGATAGAAGCATCTATAAGGAGCAAAACCCAAGCAGAGCCAACGTCTTATCTGTGGCATAGAAAGGCAGTGCCACCTCTCCAGGATCTTAGAAGGATCATCCTTCATTCCTTCCACGTTATCATTCCATATTCAATTCATCAGTGAGCTCTGGTGTTTGTTTTTGTCAAGAGAATAGATCAGATTTACTATCATATATCAGATTACATCACTACTTTTCTGTTGTTACCCTCACTGTCTTGACTGAATGATTGAAATACACGCTAGAATCCATCTCCCCAGTTCCACTCCTGCTCCACCCACTCTCCCCATAATTCAGTCTCTACATAGTGTCTATAGTTATCTTTCTACGGAATATTCACTAAGTCATAACTCCCTGACATTGCTTCAATGATTTCCCATCTGTTTGGGGTATCTGCTGCTATGTAACAATCTATCTCAAAATACAGTGGTTTAAAACAACCACCACTTTATTGTTACTCTCAATTTGTGGGCAGAAATTCAGACAGGGCTCAGCTGGATGGTTTTTCTGCTTCACACAAAGTTGGCTGAGGTCACTCGGGGGTACTCAGCTGGTGGATGGCCCAGTTTGGAGGGTCTAAGATGGATTTGCTCACAATTTTTCGTGCTTTGATGGGGTGGCTGGAGGGCTGGGCTCAAATAGAATTGTTGACTAAAATGTCTACATGTCATCACTCCAGCATGGCAATCCCAGGGTCATCTGGCTTCCTACATGGTGGCTTAGGACTCTCAGAGAGTGTTTCAAAACAAGAAGTAGAAGCTTCTCCTTCCTTGAGGCCAGGGGTTGGAAACTGGCACCATTACTTCTGCCATATTGCCTTGCTCAAAGGACTCAGAGAGCCTCCCAAATTCCAGGAAAGGGGACACAGATGCCAACCTTCCATGGGAAGAATGTCCAGGAATATTTGGCCATCTGTAATTTGCCATACAACCACACTCAGAAAGACATCCACTTTCTTGGCTGACATACAAGGCCTTCATAATCCAGCCCTTGACGGTCTTCTACTGCTTTCTTCCTCTTACATCACCCTCTAGCCACATGGGACTCCTCCCTGTTCCACAAACACAGCGATCTCTTGCTTCTCACCTCAGAAACTTCACACAAGCTGTTGCCTCTGTCTGAAATACCCTTCCCCAAATGCTTTCCATGCCGGCTTCTCCTCATCATTCAGATCTCAGCTCATGTGCCCTTCTCACACTGGTTGCCCTGACCAGCATATTCTCCTAGTGAGCCCCTGCGCTCAGCCCACTATCATTCAAAGCATCCAGACTAGAATGTTCTAGAAGGTCAACAGCTCCCTTTTAGAGCTTGAAGGAACTAGTATGTGGCTCTAGGGAGGTGGAACACATCTTTTCCTTGGACAGAGATAAGTTTAAATTCTGCCTATTGGTAAATTGTTTACCCCCATCCCCTCCCAAAGCTTCACTTTCCTCCTCTGTTTAGCATGGATAAGCAACATTCACCTCAAAGTGCTGTCATAAGAAAAAAGGAAAGAGAGAGAAAGACAGAGAGAGAGAGAGAGAGAGAGAGAGAGAGAGAGAGAGAGATTGCCCATGTGTAAGCATTTATGGAGTGCCTGGACATGGAAACGTTTCAATAAATATTTGTGAAAAGAGAGAGAAAGTTTTTTCCCAACT
This sequence comes from Rhinolophus sinicus, assembly GCF_036562045.2. Taxonomy (NCBI): domain Eukaryota; kingdom Metazoa; phylum Chordata; class Mammalia; order Chiroptera; family Rhinolophidae; genus Rhinolophus; species Rhinolophus sinicus. The sequence goes on along the minus strand of NC_133760.1, from coordinate 24,582,083 downwards.
GCAAGGCCAGGTGTAGGCTATAATTTCCTTGTTACTAGACATTCTGGTTTGGCCTCTGAGTTCTAGATGTTTTTTCAGTTTAATTTGAGAGCAATAATCTCAGCCAGCCTAGGTCAGAGATTTCGATACACGCCATTCCTCGTGAGGAGAGTGAGGATGGGGTAACCTGCTCAGAGTAAACAAGCTTAGGAACTGTAGGAACAAACACGTAACTGGCAAGAAAGATTTTTCTTTTTTAAATAATAGATGCTTAAAAATGAATCCAAACGAGAGAAAATATACCCACTGAATAGGGGTAAGTGTAATGTCTACCATGAACTGTGATATATGTCTGCTCTGAGACCAGCTCGACAAAAGGCCAAATTTTCTTAAAAGCATGTTAAAATATTAATAGATATCTGAAACAGTTTTCTTGCAACTGCTGCCAGTCTTCAGAAAGATTACATCAGACTGGAAAGAACTAGGAGAGACGTTGTAATGTCTTAGCGGTGGCGATCTACTGGGGCACCTCAGACTCCACTTCAACAGGGCAGAGGCTGCGGTCTGGCGGGCAAACCCCCAACAGGCTCCATCGTGTGAATCAGAATTATTGAGAAATTTCAGATTTGACCTCAAGAGCTGTGATTCACTCCCTCCAGCAGGTTCTGTGATTCTTTACGCGGCCTACAAAGGCCTGCTTGGTTTGGCTCCAGCCTATCTCGCTGGCCTCTTCTCCCACCAGGGCCCCTCTCGGCTTCCACCCCACAGATTTTCTTTCCAGATGCTCATACTTAACCTAGTTTCCCTCCCACTGCAAGACTGCCAGCCTGCTCATGCCTCTTTCTGGAACATCCTTCCCCCCCCTCATGACGTGTCTCCTCCGTATCTGGATCTCTGCTGGAGAGTGGCTTCCTCTGGAGCATCGTCAGACGCTCCCTGGAAGTTGTGTGTAGGGCTGCCATCACCTTCTCTTTGTTCTCACATTAGCAGCTTCTCACAGACACCTCTAGCCTCTGTTATAAACTCTGTCAGGGCAGGATGATATCTCTTTTCACTCGCCATTGCATCAACAGCATCAGGTAGAGTAGGGAACCCATAAATTACTGTGAGCAGATGAATAAATCCAGGAAGACTGTCCAACACAGCAAGAGAATCAAGGTCATCGTCATGATTCTGAGAGTTGGGGGAATCCGTTGCAATGTCTGATGGACCTTCTTGGTTTGGTCTGCCAAGGAAATCTTCAGTCTCTTTCATTGCCTTGTCAGGGAAAACACATCAAGGAAGGGACAAAGCAGTGTGTAGAGGTCCCCTGGGACCTTTGACCTAAAGGCTTCTTGTTGGTGCTTGTCTCTCTCATGTCCCGTCTGTTCTTTGACAGCTCTTTATCTACCAATTACCTTCATTGTCTTTCCTCCAAAACCTACTGGAATTAATGGTGCCATTTTTCCAGCTGCCCAAGCTCACAATCTCACTGTTCTCCTTGGCTCTTCCCTCTTCTCTCACCTTCTGCAGCCAACTGGTCACTGAGCGCTATTGAATTTTCCTTTCAACCTCTTCACTACTGGCTCTTTCCTCTGCAGCCTTTGCCTCTGCTTTCGTTCACCCCCCTACATTTCACTCCTGAATTGTTGCAATTGCCACAACAGCCTAGTTATTTACTTCTTACAATGACCCCTGCAGGTTATCCTTTTTCCTGTGACACCTGGTAATATTTCTAAGTTACAAAGCATCCACTCAGTACGTATTTATTGATGATGCTATTATAGGACAGCCACTGTGAAGGCACTGGGAATGTAAGGCCATTGTGACCTCCCAGAAGAGACAGGTGTGTAACCAATGGCAGAATTCTAGGGGGAGGGAGTGACTGCTATCACAGAGGACTAAACAAGCCCAGTGATGGGGAAGTTGGAAGAGGTCATTTACTCCTTTCCTCTCTCCTTTCCTCTTCCCTTCCTTCTACTCTGGCTGTCTGTCTCATTCATTCATTCATTCATTCATTCATTCAAAAAACACTCTCTGGTGACACACCAGATAGATAAGCCATGTTAGACACTGGGGAGGTGGGGGTGAGTATATGCAAATGAATATGATATGGAACCACCCCTGAAAGGGCTGACTGCTTGGTGTGCCTGTGTGCACATACATGTGTGTACACACAAACTCCCCCATGCCCACACTTGTGCACAGCATGTTGAGTAGGGCCAGCAACTTGTATTATCTTCTAACCCCAGTACATATCACAGAGCTGGGACAGTGTAAGTTCTTGGGGAACATTTATGGAATGAATGAATGAATGAATGAATATACATGGTAAAGAGTAATGGACTTAGTGTGAAAAGTCAGTGAACATTTTCAGAAGAATCAACCTCTGCCAGCAGGAAAGTTTTCATGTCTCAAGTTAAATTGAAATTCCCTGTGACCTAGAGGCAGATATCTCTAGGGTTCTGCCTACACGAGAGGGGTCCAGGCATTGATCCTGTTCAGCGAAGAAGACAAAATATCTCCTTGTCTCCTAAAGTCTGTGTTCACATTCTCTGTCATGAACACCCCTGATGCACAGGTGGTTGGTACAGAGGCCTCACTGTTCCAGAAGAGAGAGCAACTGGGCTCAGTGATTCTATATGGATTTGATGTTCTTTCTCCAAGGGCCTGGTGATGATGGTGATAGTGACATTGGTGAAGATGGCAGCTGCTTCCTACATGCCTATTACATGCCAAGCACTGCCCTAGGCCCCTGTTTGGCAACCAAGCAAAAAAGTAATTATAAGCACCACCTCACAAATGGGAACCCTAAAGCTCAGAGCAGAGACAAACAAAAAACAAACAAACAAAAACTTACTGTAGTTTACACCCAATCAAACAAACACTGCTTTCTCTTCCCTGCTGCATTTTGGCAAATCCAGTTTACTTCCTCATGGTTTCCAGTCGCTGAACCCCAAATGTACTGGGAAGCACAAAATGATGGTGGAGGGAGGGAGGGCTCCATAAGCAATCATGGAAACATGGATAGAGTCAGAATATATAAAATCCTGTGCTGGAGATGTGGGTTAGAAGAAACATGGGTTACCAAGGAATCCTTGAGGATGGAAAACAAGTCAACCCTAAAATTCAGTTTCTGTATCCTGAAAAATCTGTCAGCAAATTTCTTTCAAAATATTGATATTGCCTGGGAGAAGAGTGAAGCAACAATTACTCAGGTATTGGTGGAGAGGGGGGAAAAATAAAAAGCAAAAAATCAGAAAAAGAGAAATGTAACTCCTTCACATGTATTAGGATTTTAGTTTTAGTTAGATTTAATTTAGTTGGGTTTGGTTTTTTTGTATGTTTGCTTTTATCCTTTAGTTTTATTCGAGGTTTTCTTTGTATCTATCACACAAAGAAAAATAGGATAGGGTCAATCCTGATCTAAATTTCTTGAATCTCCTCTGCTTTTGCCTTTGATAAATGGAGTTCTAACTATTGTTACTTTTCTTTTTTAAACATATATAGTTTTTCCATTGGAAAATTTTTCCATTGGAAAATTCCCTATGACCTGGGAATGCCACCTCTAGATAAACTCCCACAGAAGTGTCCGCATATGTTCATCAAAGACCATGGACAAGTATAATAGAAGCAGAACTGTAATTGTGATAGCCCCAAAGTGGAAAAGTCCATCCACCATGAATCCTACAGTCTCAAAATGGAACACTGTACGGCAATGCAAACAAACATACTATAACTACATGCAACTGCATGGATGAATTTCAGAAGCACAATATTAGGAGTGAGACGTCCCTAGTAAAAAGTACTTCACTTTTTATTCAATTACTATAAAATCCCAAACCAGGCAAAACCAAGCTGTTCTGTGTCTTGATCTGGGGCATGTAAGGTACAGTCACCCTATTAAAATGTATTGAATTGTTCATCTATGATTTGAGCACTTTTCTGTATATTACACTTCAGTAATACTTTTAATGAAAAATAATCACACATTATTAAAAATAGAAATAGCAGTAAGTAGACCAAAAGAATAAATATTTATCCATGACCTGACAACTAGAGATGATCATTGGGTTGGTTTACATCTTCCACGTCTTTTTACATTTATTTTTAATGCATATACCTTATAATCACATTATTTCATTTGTTGCATAACATTAAATCTTTTCTTATTGTTGAGCCTTTAGATCGCTGTTATTATAAATACTGTCACAATGAACAGCTTTTTCATGCAAGGAATTTCTTGAATTAATATTATTTCTTCAGTTTAGAGTCTCAGAAATGGAATTACTGGGTCAACTGGTATATATTTTTTAGATGACATTTAAATAGTCAATACCTGTTTTAATTTGGATTTGAGCAAAAATTAAGTGAGCCCTTCTCTTAGGACAAGTGCCCTGGCTAGGTCCCATAGAATACAATTTTCTCCTTGTGAGGAGGCATAGGCTTTTAAAAAAATCAGATTCATCTTGCAACAAAATTAAATGATTGGTAATGATTTTAGGATAATTTGAGTAACAGCTTCTCTGGATCACAGATGCTGGCGTGAGAAGTTTCTCCTCTCTCAGTGAGTGCGGGTAAATAGCCTGCCAACTCCAACAGACTGATTGTGTCTGCCTGGAGAACTGTGTCGAGAAGAGCTCTGAGGCTATGTTGGCTGGAGCATCACGAGTATTCTGATCCATTAGTGATGCCTGATCCATTAGGATGCTGAAATGGGGGTGCTGGGATGTTGGCCATGTTTACCAGCCCTCTTTCACAGTATACTGACAGTCTACTTTGCTGATGCAATTCTTCTGTCATTGTCTTTATGTACAAGTTGCCAATGTGGAACTGCCTCACAAGAGTATATCTAAGATCTGGGCAGGAGCAGAAGGTGTGTGTTTCTTGCTCTGGTTTAAATGCAAGCACACGTGCACACATGAGTACACATACAGATACACACACACACACACTCACACGCATACCCAGCAAGAATTGCTTTAAAATATAAGCACACTAGCTCAAGTCAATTAGTTTGATATGAAATCGTGTTATGTTTTCTCTTATTTTCTAGCTAAACTTTACTGGGTTTTAGCATCTCTTCATGAAGCAAATGATTTATCCTGGATGTAAGGAACAGACCACTTGCAATAAGTGAAACTGGGTAATCCAGGGACTGAGAGTCTTGGGAATGTCTTCTTGCTTCACTTGCTTCACTTTTGGGGTGAGTGGGGGAGATGCAAGAGGGAAGACGCATCCTAGGTCTGAATGTCTCTCATGCCTATAACTACAGCTAAAGACCAGCTGTTCCCAGTTGAGGAGCTCTGGGCTTGAGTTGGCTTTTATCCTATCAGCTGGGAGATGCCTTACGGAGGCCTCAGTGAGCGGCAAGGAACAAGTATGTCTGCGCTCAGAGACCCAACTGGGACGCAACCTCAGTCCAGGATGGGGCAGATCACAAGCTCTCTAAGATTGTGAGAAAAGCCAGAAGAAAACTAACATACAGTCCTGCTGTCCTTATTTTGCTCCCAGATCTAGGGAACAGACACACGCTCTTCTTAGGCAGTCAAGGGCTTTGCCACCACACCCCTAAATGCACAGAGTACTTTCTAGTTCCTTTGGCCCAACCACTTTATTTTCTTATTACTTAATGTGTTTCGTCATGGCTAATATATCTCAAAAATCTGTTCCATATTGGCTAAATACAACGTGGGCTTTTCCAGTACAATTCCACTTGAATCTCTGAGTCCATTACTTTAAGTGGCTATATATTGACTGCTAATCCTCAGTTTTCTTGTCTACAGGACAAAATAATACCACCTACCTCAAGGGTGGTTGTACGTCTCAAGGGGGATGACAATGATAATAGTAATACTATTAACAATAGCAGTGGCTGGATGGAAGGTTTCTTAGGTACCAGGAATTGTGTTAATCATTACCTCATTTAATTCTCCCAATAGCAAGGTGAGAGAGGTATTATCATCTATATTTTATAGAGGAAGAGACAGAAACTCAGAAGGATTAAAAAATGTTGTCATGGCTCCCTGGCTAATTAGACTATGTCTCCTCCTTGCATTGACTGCTATCATATGCTCTTCCCGGAGTCATATTTTATGATGCCTGCATCTTTAATAGTGTACCTGGAACAGAATAAATACTCAGTGGTCTCTGGTAAATGATTAGTAGCACCATTACCACAGAACAATAATTCTAAATCCACTCCCCATAAGTAGCTTCAGCCCCAGTGTACAGATGGGGAGACTGAGGTCAAAGCCTCAAAGCTAACAACATATGGCAGAGCTACACACCAGTTCCAATCCAAAGCCACACATCGACCAGCCATTGGCCCTCACTTCTTGTTTTACTCTGAATCTTTAATAACCTGTGCAGTGATTTCCTTTTGTCACAACCTAAGTTGCTTACCTGCGTGGCGAGGGGCAGCCTTAAGCTTGCCAATCACTCTGGTCTTTCTTTTCATTTGGAATGTAATGGGAAGTATCTGTGAACAGGTCCCCCTGAAAAACCTCCTGTCCCTGGGACCAGAGCTGTACCTTGGAAATCCTCTGGCCTCAAGGGTTGGCAGGGCCCACTCATGCTCTGGTCCCCAAGGCTAGAATGGAGGCATATGTGCATACTCACCTCTGCATTCAGCAGCCAGCAGATGCAGCTAGAGATCAATGATAAGTAGAAATGAACGGTGTTCGCCTGCTCTCCCTACGAATCATGTGACTTCCTATTAATGGTATCTCTCGTCTTACCAAAGCAATATTTCCTGTAAAGGGTTTAGACTAATTGTGGTTTTAACAAGGGTAACATTATGCATTTCTGTGAGACTGAACAACCATAGGTCAGACAGTCAGACGGTCAGTCTGGAAAACAGATCCATACTCTGAACCTTTAAGGCTGATATGAAGCCCAGATAAGTGTGTTTGTGATGTGGAAGTTACCCCGGGAAAATATAATGGGAAAGAAATGAACTCTGGACAGGAGTGACTGCTTGGCTAATCATGATTCCTAAAAGATGGAGCCTTGCATTTTTACTGGGTTTATAAATGTGAGAAAAGCAACCTATGAAGATTGGAAACCCTAGACTCTAATAGATGACTCTAATAGATAAGTCCCCTGCCATTCTTGGCCCAAGGAGAATCAGGCAGATTTGTGGGGGCTGTCACTCTCTCTGGGGGTCCCACACTCCACCTCCGTAGTTACAACACAGATGACGCGGTTGCTTATGGCAATCTTTTTCTTGGAGAGAGTTCCTCTCGGCTTTGCTCTTTGTCAACAGCTTGGAAGACCTGCAATCATTTTGTTCTTAAGAGAGGCAGAGGCTGCCTCAGAGAACACATTTTCTCTGATTGGCTTTTTTCTCCGAAGAGTGGAGATGTTGTGATTGAACTCAGAGCCCTTGAACTCAACCCGCACCTTGAAAAACAAAATGAAGACAAGAGAAAGGTTTGAACTTCCTCCCTAACCCACATCTGGCTCAACAGCCCCCTTTTTCTGTTAAGACGTCAAATACGATATGACAGGTTACCATTTATCACTTAGACATCCTCCACTGCTTCCTTTCCTTTACCCTGTCTCTTCCACTTACTTTAGGTCAAACTAAGACATTTCTTACAGGGGAGCTTTCAACTTGGGTGACACTTTCCTGATTCTGAATCTTGTTCCAAAATGCCACAAGCAAAGTTGCCAGCCTAGAATATCAACATGTCAGAGGGTTTCCAGTGTTTTTTAGACACAACTCAATCATTTTTCTTCCAGCTGATCTAGGAGCTTCATTTGATAAATGAGTGTCTAATCCTACCAGAGAAATTCAAAACAACCACCATACAACACTAAAATCCGCTTCCCTCTCCCCCTCTGACTGATTATCAGAATGTACATATGCATCGATTTTACACAGGATCTGTCCAATAAAACATTCTGCAAGGATAGAAATGTCCCACATCTGCGTTGTCTAATATGGTGGCCACCAAACCCCTGGGGCTACTGAGCAATTGAAATGTGGCTATTGAAACTGAGAAACTGAATTTTAAACTCTGTTAATTTTTACTAACTTTAAGACTAAATTTAGATACACAAACAATGTACAGTAGAGACTGATAAAAATGATCAGACCTCGAACTGTGCTATTGATGGAGAAGTAGTGAGATTTTTTAAAAAGAAAATTGCATTTACCCATTCAATTGTTTTCTCCAGCCCCAAACACTGGGAACATGTCCCATTTGCATATGACCTCATTTTTTTTTTTTTTGGCTTGAACATAATAACTCAGAAAAAGCTAAAGTTGAAGAAAATGCAAAATTCATAAAATGGTGCATTTCTGTTGAGGTTTGGAGCAAGATAAACACGAAAAGAACTAGGCTAGTGAGGGGGTTAGGTAATGGGACGCAACTAGAGTGGGAACACTTTGAAAAATAGTACTAATAGGATGGGCATTCTGGGGATTGGGCATTCTGAGCTCAGGGTCTATGCTCTAGCATTCATTCATTCATTTGTTCATTCATTCATTCAATATTTCCTAAATCTCTACCGCATACCATGTACAATGTCTCAGTTGCTTTACCTATAAAAAGAGTAGAAGTAATAGATAATGCCTGAATAGATAATATACATAGTATACTTGATGAACTGTAAACCACCAGAGAAATTCGAACCATTGGTATATTGGCATTTTCTTTAGTCTTTTCAACTAGGAAGAAATGTTTAAACTGGAAGGCGTACTCAAACTGCAATTGAAAATTCTGGATTGGGCTGGGAGTGAGGTGAGGACAAAAGATAAAGAATCAATCTTACCATTTTCGGTTATTATTTTTAGATGGTTCAAATTCATGTATCCAGATACATGATATCCTGAGATAATGAAAAGATTCACAGGTAGCAATTCAAGAGGAAGGGAAGAATGAAAGAAAATCATATTTTTACATGTCTTGGTTTCAAAAGGGAAAAAAAATGAAGAACGGGCAGATTTCAGGAACAATGATGGTAAACTTTACATTGGCACAATGTAACAATGGAATATTACCCAGTTGATTTTGAAAAAAAAAGGGAAAACGAAAATCTAGTCTCTCAAGGAAATGGCACAGCAGAAATTTGTTTTGATCTCAGGAAGGCATGTGAGTCTGTTCCTTGGGAAACACCTAAAGACAAGCTAGAGAAATGTAAAAGGACGAGAGAATTAGCAGCAATGTGAAGCTACTTAACTCAAGAAAGTCCTCACGAATTAGTTCTTTTGACCTCAATAGAAGTGACTGTAGGGGTGCCACAGGACTCTATGTTTGAGCTGGTTCTCTTTGAGAGCATTGTAAGTTTGAATAAGGATTTAGAGATGTGCTCATTCATTGAATTTGCAGTTGGTACAAGACTGAAGGGAAAGTGAGCAAGCTAAATGACATAACAGGATTGAAACACATTTATACAATTTTGAAGACAGACTAAAGAGTATCAAGATGAAATCTATCCATGTCACATCTCACATGGATTAAAAACTGTTTTTCAAAATTATCAGATATAGAGAATCCTGCTTGAGAAGCCATTCATGTGAAAAAATGCCCCATGGGTGGGGGTTAGCGCTGAGGGTAAGACAGCAGTGAGACATAATGTTACTAAATCTTCTTCCAATTTAGGCTCAGGTCAAGGGCGAGAGATCTCCCTGTGTTATGTGTGACCAGAGCTGGAAGGAGGTTAGGACATTATTCCATGTAAGCATTATTGGAAAAATATTGAGGAAATCCACCTCGGAGAGGTAAAGATTCAGAAGGTGTATGAGTCTGTCTTCCAATGTATAGATGAAGGGACGTGATCGCAGGGAGCAATTATACACAAAGATGTAATTAGATGGGAAACTGCTAAGGCGGTGGTTCTCAGGATGTGGTCCTGGAACTTGCAGCATCAGCAGCACCTGGAAACTTGTTAGAGATGCAGATTCTCCCACCCACCCCAGATCCACTGAATCAGATATTCGGGTTTGTCACCAAGCTTTCTGGGTGATGATTCTGATGCCCGCAGAAGTTGGAGAGTCATTGTGCTAAGGTCAGATGCTACCGCTCCTTGAATTCTCATTGGCAAAAACTTGGGAACATCCCCCACCTCCCACCCCCAGCTTGAAGCTCTGGCTAAGATTCCTGGAGGGTGAGGTGGGGAGGGAATACAGGAGGGTCAACCATCCCCTTCCACGAGAGAATGAACAGTTTTTAAAGTGCCAGGCTTTTATTTTTAAAGGGTTCTAGAGAACAGATGTAGAACCAACCAACAATTAAAGGCTAAACAGCACATGGTACCTATTCAAGAAAGAAATGACAAGCTAACAGTGAAAGGTTTTCGACCATGCTATAGTGGGTGATTTCCTCATAAGGATGTGAGTCCTCCATCACTGGAGGGGAAAAAAAATGGCAGGTATTTTGTAGTAGATTGTCCTGCATGTGGAAGTTTGGGTCAGCCCGGATGAAGATTTATTCTAGTTTAATCTTTTCTGTCTTAAAGTGAAGACTTTACCTATGTCTCAAATCTCAAATCCCCATGGTTGACCCGTTCATACCCACTCATGTTACCCCCTCCCAGGAAGCAAAGCTGAGCCCCAGGCTTTGTGGAATCTAAACCCAGTGAAGAGGAGACTCTGAGCGCTCTAGCATTTCTCCGCAACAGTTCAAGAGCAAATTCTGACTTTGAAGCTGGTTGTAGTAACAGAACATCAGCCTCATGGAAACAAGTCACTATTCCTATTTCCTAGTTTGTCTCTTGCTCGGTTGCTGAAGCTAGGCCGGAAGCCCTTGCCTGGGCACCCAGGCAGCCTCCTAGGTCTCCTTCTTTCTGATGAGACTTATCAGAAAGGCACTGTGAGACCTCTGGCTAAGGATCTTAACCCCAACCCAGCCCCTGACTGTGTGATGTCAGCAGTCACTTATTCCTTTGGCTGCCTCATCTGTAAAATGGGGAGAATCAAACTAGTCAGTGAAGGTGGTGGGCAGCTATGGTTATAATAAAAGGCACAAGGATGCTTAAGTGTATAGAACCCCAGCCTCTCCCCTTTCCTCATCTGCCCACGAGGTTTCTAGGGTTCAGCTTCTTCGCTCTGAGTCAAATTGCAGAATTGAAGAAACAAAGCAAAGTACCATATAAAAGGGAATGGAAGGGATGCGGAAGGGTACTCAGAAAAAAAAGAAGATGGAGAGGTAGGCTAGAGCTTACAGGAAAACAGAGGAGGAAGAAGGATGGGGCTGCTGGCAGGATGAGAGGGCTTTGGGAAAGTCAGGTGGTTCAACACGTGCTTCTGCGTGGTATGTAAAATAATTCTCCCCTGGCTCCCTCTTCACATGGCTTCAGTAAAGGCTTACATTACTGCTCGAGGAGCTTGAGGTCAGGGGGATGTTCTTTTGCACTGGATACTGGCCTCCTAGCAAGGACGCAGGTGAATCTGATGATCATTTTATGAGGTCCATCCAACTTTTGTAGGTCTGTCTGGGCTGCAATCATTCGAGGTTAACCCATGCTCACTGTCCATCCTCTGGACTTCAAACATACAGTTATGACCCACTTATAAGACTATTTGAACATATTTCCAGTTGGGGGTTGACCAGTTGTTCATCAATGACAGTAGATCCTGCCAGCAAAGTGCTAAGGCCTGTCCCATGTTATGCAACGGGGCACAAGAAATATCTGAAGAGCACACTGGAGTCATATTCAAACAGTTATGTCCCGACTGTGGATTGCTGGGGACATACCTTAGAGAAATGGTCAGCAAAGATCTACAGAGAGCATCTACAGCCATAGGCCAGAGGGGAATTTCACATGTACCTGCCTAGAAAGATTGCTGAGCATAGATGGGGTTTTTTTCCCTTTCCAAAAGCATTTACTTTAATAAACACACTGAGATGAAATAATGATCATGTCACCAGTGCATAAGAAGGATAATCAGATATTAATATACAGCCCAAATAAATTCAACTCCCTTTGAGGGAAATGGCTAATGTGCCAATATGTATGATTCAATTTAACTTATAAAGGGAACACAGTTGCTCAATGCATTACACCAAGAATAGTGATTAACAGACTGTCAATTCTAATATGAATTTTAGAATTGTGAATTTAAACCTTCACTCTGCCCAAGTGAAAGTGTAAAATTCATTTCATTTTTATGCATAAAATTCTGTTACTTATTTTTTTCAATTTTAAACTCGAGATGTTCTGTGAGAAAAAAAAGTAAGAAAAGGATTGAAGGAAATGATAAATCCAAGCCTTCTCTTTTAATATATGCAAGCATCTATTTATGTTTTTAAAAATAAGATTATACTTTATACACCATACGCTTAACTTGGTTTTGTCATTCATTTATTTAATAGAGATTTCCTGAGCACCTACTATGTGCCCGACACTTCAATCTCTGAGAGATTGAAACCGTGAGCCTACCCTCAGAGCTTAGAGTCTAGGAGGAAAGAAAGTAATCAAGTAGATAAATAAGTATATAAATGTATACACACATTTAATTTTTATTGTATGTATGAAATATATAATCACAAATTGTGAAGTATGATGGTAGAAAGGAATAGGAACAGAAAACAGAATAAGGAGGAAGAACTATTCAGGAAGGGGGTCATGCTCGGATGAGACCCAAAGGACAAGCCAGCAAACACCAAAGAGCCAAACGAAGACAGTGTTTTAATCAGAGAGATGATTGTAAATTATGATAAATAACCCCCCCCCCCCATTTGGTTGGTATTATTATATGCCTCACTGTACAGAAGAGGAGACTGAGGCTCAGGGAGCCTGAAGAACTTTCTCAAAGTCACACATGAACTGCTGTAAGAGCTAACCTAGCTTTACAGTTCAGCCATTGAGCTGCTCAACAGTTTAACTATATCCCATAGCTTCCAAGGCAGCTTTTTCCCAGAATAAATATTTGCTCAAAAAAGTCACACCTGTTGTTTTCGGTTTTGTTATTATTACCTTCCATTGTAGGAAGCATATTCTCCTGACCATTCCAGAAACCAGCAACACCCAGCAACGGCAGAACTCGTCTCTCTATGGCCCACGGAAGGATGAGCCCTCTGTGAATAGGTCCTGGGTACCACCATTCCATGGGCCATCCCACATCCCTGCCCTTTTAACTCTTCCCATAAGCATGTCTAAGAGATAGAAAGTCATTCTAATATACAAAGGGCCAAGAGAGGCTCTCTTTTGGATATCTATTTATAGCCTTACTAGCTAGATGGAAATCCATCCTTAAGATCCCAACATCCACTGCTAAAGAAGAAAAACAAAAACCACCAGGTCAAAGCATGAGTCCCGGTGGGAAGTTATTAGTGGCACCTTGGTAGTAGTACTCTAAGTCTGGTCCATCATTATCTATGAACCGTCAGTGCATGTGGGATAAGGCAATGGTTATCAGTGCATTCAGTCTAAGGCTGTGTGCATGTGTGCGCGTGTATGTGTGCAAGCTTTCTTACAAGTAATGTAATAATGGGAACTTATGGATCACCTGCATATACCCTGATCTTTCAGGACAGTCCGTGTAAGTAGGCTAAAGAGAACAAACGGAAGTTCTAATGTCTCGATCAAGAGTATTTGTAATTCATACTGTACTACTTATACCACTTGCTACTTATAAGCCATTCAGATAACTTAAACGAAACCACATACTATTTAAGATTGGCAAGAATTAGAGAATACCCTCATCGTGTGAGGATTCCAGTGAAGGAATTTAAGTAATGTCTTACTCATTAAAATCCTTGAGGGCAGAAGTTTTATTTGGTGACTCTCCAGTCAGCAGAGTACATCGTAGATTGGAAATAAATAATAAATAGTAGTAATTGCTTTCTGAATGGGCAAGAACACGAGCTTCTAACTGTGCTGAGATTCTTATCTGAAACCTCCTACAGTGTTTTGTTAAGGGACCCATTTTAGACGGCTGTATTACAGGGTCCCCTCTCCTGTCTTCACTTCCTCCTCCTTTCTCAAGGCTTAAGTGGCATAAAAGATCTATGAGGCATTGAAATAAATAAATGCATAATTATCTTCATTTATAATGCATTAAATTCAGTTACATATATCTGCCTAAGTTATGTGTGCTGGTCTGGACTATGGATAAATAGCATGCATGCATTTTATAACCTTTACAGAAAAGTTCGTATTTCTTAGCTGTTTTGATTTCTGCGTTAGAGCACAAGTAAGTCATGCAGATGTTTAAAAAGCTTGCTGTCTGCTCTTAAATGAATTCTTCACCATATTACCTCTTCTTCAAGTGGAAGAGTCTCAGAGTGAATGTACCTGAGATCATACATAACATACATGATATTTTCTTCAACAAATAGCCATTTTGTTGTCTTATTTTTCCTGAATGTGTATTAAATCTATTTTGAAAAACCAAATCAACGATAACGAACGATGGGGCAATCTGCTTATCAGAGCAGAGCTCTCTCTGTCTATAAGCCATTGTTTGTTTCCTTATCCCTTTCCAAGAAACAATAGCCAATAAAATAGCATTAAAAACAAGGGATTTTTAGGAAGGACTGAAATTTGCTGATCTCTACATAAACACAAAAACATAATGGACAATTTAGAATATCGTGAAGGGAAAGGAAGAATCCATTGTCTACATGGATTCTGGCATTTGTGTCTTTTACACACATTCTCACAACAACCAGTCAGACCAGCAGTGGGATCTGTCCATTTCACAGGTGAGAAAACCAAGGCCCAGAGAAGCCACCGGCTTAACAGCACCCAACTAACTGTCACAAAGCCAAAACTCAGCTAGTTTGATTGCAGTTCATACCTTTCCCAAGGTCCCATGTCCTAGAATGGTTTTACTACCTTATCTTATTATTATTGTCCTATAAGGAGACCCTTTCAATTTGAGTCTCAGTGGTATAAAACATGGATCTAGTTCAAAAACAATAATTCACCTTAGAAAATTGATTGCATATAAGACTGTCACCCATGTCTGGTTGTGGTGGGATGGGCGGGGGTGGCAAACATGTGAATGGATTCCACCAGCAGCTGATAGCCTCCTATTTTCAAAACGGCCAATGGTCAGACTCCATTCAGCTCTTACCCCATCACTGTGGGGGCCTCTCCCACTGACTAAAGATTCCTCATCTCCTGGATTTATCTTTACCTTGCTAAAGGAAAAAAAGAAATTAAGTTTGGGAGAAATTAAGTTTGGCCTTTCAAATCTTTAGATCATTTTTCTCATTTGGGGGAGGGAAGCAGAAAAATCTTCACATGGCTATTTCACATGGTATGCGTGTGTGTGTGTGTGTGTGTGTGTGTGTGTGTGTGTGTGCCTAGATGTGTGTTGGTCACGTGGGTGAGCATATCCCCAAATATTGGGGGTGAAACTGTTGGAGCCGAAGTATTAAGTGGCCTTGGCCAATTTGTATGGTCTCCTTGCAAGCGGGGTTTATTTTGGCAATACTGCTTTTCTCCCCAGTTTCCCCTGACCTCCCGTATTACTGTCTGTGGATTAATTTTTTTTTACTGAGGGAGATACTTAGGCATGGGCTGGAGGAGATAAGTGATATGGTCAAATCACTACTGCCAAAGCTCGAAATTCCTGACCACTTTAATAGCTCTGGCTGACCTCTAAATGAAACGCCACCTTTGGTTATTAACATGTCTCTCTCTACTTTTATGATTTTTCGGAACATAATTTGTCACAGTTTTTATCTGCACAGAGCAAGCTTTAAGCTTTTAAAAATGTGAGTTATCTTTTTACAACTGCTAACAATTACACATCACGGAACAGACTGCTCTGAAAACCAATTATGAAAAACCGGCATGGACTCCACATTCAGCCCTGGAGTGTGCCTATGCCACTCGGAATTATAGATTTCTGAACTCTTGCCACGGAGCTGCTGGTGCTGGGGAGCTGGGAACCAGAAACTCAACTTGGAAATGGCTTGTGCGATCCGGGAGATAAGATAGGGGCAGGGAAATTAATTGTACTTGTTCTGTATGAGCAACTGATAACTGGACCACAGGGCTGTTCCAGATCTGCACGTGCTGTGTATGTCGGGGGGAGGGGGCGCTTCCGCTGGAGGGGGGTTTGGCTCACACCTGGGCACCCCATGCTGTGTTTCAAAGGCAACCTGCCTGTCCTGAGATGCTGGTGCGGTGTGGTGGGGGCGGGGTTCTGGGCTACTGTTTCAGCCTCAAATATTAATGCAATTGTGGGACAGAGTGCATTGTCACAACGCTGTGCCGGCTTTCAGCATGCCGCCATGCTCAACTGTTTGTCCCTCCTTCTTGCTCTCACCTGTGGACTAACTGAGAGGAAGTGTCATATGCCATCAGTGTAGCATCGGTATTTCACATGGTTCAGCGTGCAGACTCCAGGGACAGACAACATGGCTCCAAACCCAGTGCTCCGAGACCTTGAGCACATTGCTCAACCTCTTTGTGCCTCAGTTTCTTCATCTGTAAGATGGGGTCAAGAACCCCATGCCCCTTAAGGATGGCTGGAGAATTATAATAAATAAGCATTGTAAAGCACCTGGATGAATGTCAGTAAGTTATTCAGTTATGTTAATTGTCTTGTTCATGTTTTTTATCCCTAGATACCAGCACAGAGCTGAGGGGTGCAGGTCCGAAGCACAGCCAGAGACATAAGAGGGCAACAGACTCCACAAGCATTGCCTTCTCACCATTTTTATTAAGGTGAAAGGGTTTTATTTCGTCGTAGTTAAGATGATAATAAAGAGTTGGCAGGAAATGATGTGAAAGCGAGGGGCAGCCTTTTCAATTATGAGATTGAAAGAAACATCTGTGGTCAGATCATGAAAAAAAGCACAGCACCTTCACTCTCTGGGCATGGGGCCCCTCCTGGATGCCCCCACGTGGAAACCTAGGCAAGCTTCTGGGTCCAGTGCTGCTCAGTAGAGGTGCATGGAAGGACGAAACGGAAAAGCCATGACTTTCAGGTTTTTCCATTCTTAGTGCCAAAGTATAAACATCTGCTCCTCCAGGGGGCTTATGGAAAAGCAAATGTGACCTCCATTTCTAGGAATAAGGCAAGACTTTTTGGTAAAAGAGAGAGGAGGGGAGAGAGAGAGAGAGAGAGAGAGAGAGAGAACAAAAGTAAGTAAGCAAGAGAGTGGAGAAAGCCCCTAAACCACCTAAGGTGTGCTGCTGCTTTCGCATATTGTATTGTTTAAGCCATAGTCAACCAACACAGTGCCTAAGATTTTTACTGACAAGAAGTTTACAAAGTAGGATTAGAATTTGTTAGGGAGAAAGTGAGATGTGGAGAAAGCCTGAAACTAACCCCAGTCCCCATGCTAGCCAGGTGGCACAGCTGGGACCCGAGCCCACAGCCATCTGGCTATCTCTAAAACTCACCCTCCTTCGGCACGTGGGAAACCTGAAATGCCTACACAGCCTGCCACGTGCCAAACTAAGGGATGCTCCAAGGAGAACCACCGCTACATTGCCCGAGCTCATGGTTGGGGGGTGCTCGGCTTCTCCTATGGCTAAGTAAATGGTAACACCCCAATAACAGAGGACTCATTCTGGGCCTTGGCAGCTCCTGCCTCCCTCTTCAAAGAACAATTAAAGGACTCTCTTCCAGGAAGTGATTTTTTATTTTCTCCTTTCCAGGACCACTGTCTGCCTCAGCCCCAGGGGTAAAACATTCCCTTTGCTCCCGTCTCCCTGGCAGGAAATCTATTCAGAAAGGATGTTGATTATCCTCTTCAGCACTTATTTCCTTTACATTATTTTGATTCCGTTATTTCTCATTATGCTCCCAATATGTTTTGGCAGCCAGGACTTGCAGATGGGAACAAACAAAGGTTTCTACAGTCCTTGGGCTGTACCCTCAGACTTGACTCTGCAATGATTTCTTTGGGGGCTAGCCATGCCCTTGCAGGTCTGGGCTAGTGGGCTAGGGCTCATTTGCATGGTTGGCCAATACCCAGGGCTGGTCCGGTTTCCAGAATGCAGGATTCATTGGCAGGATTGCAGAGGTTGGGACACTCTGCCTCATTTGATAGAGTTAAGACCGTGCCCCTAGGCTCTCCCCAGATGAAGACCACAGACCTCGCCCTCTGCACATTTTGTTCCCTGATGGACCTTCTGCCCAACTAGTCCTCTGTGCTCATTCAATTTCAGGGGACTGCTCACTCCCAGCCCTCTCTTTGGGGAATAAACACAGCTCCAGCCCTGGGACCCAAGCAGCCCCTGTTGTGACAGCTCCCTCCTTTCACCCCAGGGGACTAGATTAAGGGAGACCCTAGACTGATTGGCAACCTGGTGACCTGGGACATGGATATCCGGCCAATCAGTTCCTCTCTCTTCTGGCCACTTGAACTAGGGCATGAAAAGTCTGAGCCAGCAATTCCAGGATATAAAGTAGAAAGGAGTGTTTATGGAGGTGCTCGATGCTGGACCACGTGAACTTATGAGGACACAAAAACAATAAGCAAATAGAAGAAGGTGATGGATAATCATGAATATAATAACAATTGTGGTAACGCTGACATTTTTGAGTTTTTATGGGTTCCACACACAGTCCCTCGTTTTACTTTCACAGAAACACGCTGAAATAGGTTTGTGAAGCTCCCTGTTTTCATAGATAAGGAAATAAATTTACTGAGTGCCCAGTCTAAAGCCCACATTCTTCACCATCATGCTCTCTATATGGTCACTCCTGAAGTTCTCAATAAAGAGAAGAACAAATCAAGACTCCAGAGGGAAGACACATCAGAGCCGGAGCTGGAGAAGGCCTGGCTGAGAGCCGCCCCAGACCCCGTCCGGTCTAGACTCAGCCTAGGAGAGAAAACAGCCCCCTTTCATTCTTGCGGTCACTTGACTGGATCTCTATTCCTGGCAGCAAGGAGTCAGACTGAACATTTTCCTCCCAGACTCTGTTTAAAAGTCTTTTCTTCTGGGAGGCTCTCCCTGACTTCCTTCTTATCCCACAGGCCAAATTGGTTCGTCCCTCCCCTGGGCCTCCCCCAGCAGCCAGCTCATGCATCTTTTACTGCCTCCGTCTCACTGCATTTTGATTATTTGTTTACAGCTCTGTTTCCCCAGCCAGACAGGACACATATTCTCCGGCTCTCAGCACATAGCATAGAGCTAAATATATAGTAGGTGCTTATTAAATGCTTATTGAATTTATGCATTCATCCAACTGATATATATTGTGCCAGGAATCGTTCTAGGCCAGGAGATTGCATACGATCTATCGCCCATGGGCCAAATACCAGTATGGCCCTTTGTCTAAATATGGCCCTCTGTCTGTTGCCAATAAATAAAGATTTATTGGAACATAATTATGTTCATTCATTTACATGCTCTCTTTGGCCACTTTCGTGCTATAATAGCAGAGTTGAAAAGTTGTGAAAGGGACCATACGGCCTGCAGAGCTGAACATATTTACTCTCAGGCCTTCACAGCAAGTGTGCCATCCCCTGTTTTATGCCAGTGGTTCCCAAACTCGTCTGCACATTCGAATCATCTGGAAAACGTCAAAACACTATTGACCGCATCTCACCGGTAGAGACTGAGATTCAATTATTCTGGCTGTGCTTTGGGATTTATCACAGATGCCCAGGTGATTCTACTGTGCAGCCAACTTCGAGAACCACAATTCTACACAATGAGGTTTGCTCGTCATGATTGTAGCCATTTAGTATTTAGAGTAAAAATAGCAAATGAGTGATTAGCCAAAATAATTAATTAATTAATCCAGGCTTCAAAAAGCCATGGCCATCTGGATCCATTTTGTGGGAGGATGAGGGCTCAGAGCTGAAGTGGACAGGTGGCTTTCCAGAGCTGTACTACAGCTTCAAGGCTCGGACAAGAAGCCACCAACTCGGTCTTCATGTCCAGGGCTCCTTCTGTCCACCCCACAGTGGCCTCTTGTCTCTGATCCTACTTCACCCAGAGAAAATGACAGGAGTGGGGCTGAGACTGGAGCAAAGGCACACACACAAGCCACCCAATAGAAGGACCTTCAATCATCCTTCCAGAAGCACTTGGTGCTGATAGCATTTTAAAAGCCCAGAGACGTGGTTGACTTCATAAGATAGATAAACATGTTAGAGCTGAGCGTGATTTGTAAGTTTAGGGGAAATACCCTGTGGAAAGTTGTGACTGTACCAGGGGTGACAAAAAAACATATACAAGTGGACACTTTGGTCAACGTTGCTCAAGCAGTAGTTCGCCGTAATCAGAAGTGTCTGGACCCTGATGGTAACCACTTTGAGCACCTCTTGTAATTGCAGAAGTCAAACGTGACTTGTATTCGTCTTTTGTTATCAGTATATATTGAGTATTACAATTTTAGTAGTTTTTTTCCTTTCTTAAAATGTGTGTACGTTTTTTTGGCACCCGCTGTACATAAATGTGCATATGTACTACTCCCTTACTAGAATGCACGCCCCCTGAGAGTGGTGGCTTTGTTCACTCAGCATCTAGGATAACACCAGGTACATAGTAAGGATTCAAAGAGTTTGAATGGGTAGATGGATGGAAAGAGGGAACCCAAAGCAGGGCCCTGCACTGGTAAGGCTATAATCAATTCAGTATTTCCCCAGCTCCTAGACTGTGCCTCAGGGACATAGCCATGAACCACAGGCAATCCATGAGCGAAACAGACCACAAACATGACACAGATGAAGAAAACATCATTTCAGTTCTCCTGGTCATAAGCGTTATGAAGAAAATAAAACGGTGACATGTGATAAAAGGGAATTATTTTAGATAGGATAGTCTGGGAAGGACTTTACAAAGAGGTGACATTGAAGCTGAGACCTGAAGGGGAAGGAGCCAGCTATGAATAGGGCTGGAGAGAAGGTGGCCCAAGCAGAGAAGACAGCAAGGAAGGCAAAAGCCTGGAGGTGTGAACATGGTCCAGGATGGAGGCCAGAGTGGTGGGCATCGGGAAGCGTGCTTTGGGAGGAGGTTGAAGAGGCAGCCCCAGCCGGAATTTACAGGAACCTAGAGGCCAGGCCAAAGAGTTAGATTTTCATCCTGAGGGCAATGCAAATGGTTATCAACAGGTGGGGTGACATGATCCAACGTGCACTTGAGAAGATCACACTGCTGAGCAGCATGGGTTTGGCAAGATGGAAAGTAAATATACTGGGTTGAATAGTGTGCTCCCAAAGTTCACGTCCACTGGGACCTCAGAATGTGACCTTATTTGGAAATAGGATCTTTGATGTAATTAGTTAAGTGAGATCATACTGGATTAGTGTGGGCCCTAATCCAAAAATGAGTGTCATTATAAGAAGGCCAAATGAAGACACACAGGGAGGAGAGAGAAGGCCACGTGACCAATGAGGAAGAGATTGGAGTGAAGCTCCTACAGACCAAGGAACGCCAAGGATGGCCAGCCACCACCACAAGCTCGGGCAAGGCATAGGACAGATTTTCCCTCAGAGGCTCCAGAAAGCAACCAGCCTCACTAACACATTGATTTCGGACTTCTGCTCTCCAGAACCATGAGAGAATAAATTTACGTTGTTTTGCACCACTAAGTATGTGGTAATTTGTTACAGCAGCACGAGGAAACTAATACAGTTGGGGAAGTGTGGTGAGAGAGAAGAAGAGAGTAAGAAAGAGAACTAGAGAGACAAATAAGAGGGGGTAAGACAGAGGAGAGATGGGAGTGAGAAGAAGGAAATTAGACCTGGCTGCGAATGCTCCCTGGCTGTTTGCGGACTGGATGATTCCCACAACTGAAACCTTCCAAGGAGAGGCTTTTTCTCAATGTCTTGGAGTCTTAGAGATACCAGCTCTGTCTGTACTTAGTTATAAATTAAAAGAGGAAATGACCCAAATCTCCTGTGCATGGAGGATTCTAGGCACTGCTCTGAGAACCTGAACTACTCCAGAGAAGTGAGTTGGTCCTGCAGGTCAGGTCCCCCTGAAACACAGGTCAGGGCTGGGGACACTGGGAGGCCACAGGCCTGGGGACTTGGAAACAGAAGCCTTCCTGGTCCCCTGGGCCCACCTCAGGTCCATATGAATCATTCCCTGTGAATTGCTGTATGGTTAAACAAAACAAAATAAACACATGAAAAACCCTGAGGTTTAAGCAGATTCAATTAGGGGTTTAAAGCTCCAGAGGAGAAAGGGATGCTCACAGCAAAAGGAGTTTCACTTTCACAGTTGTACGAAGAACTGGAAACCACAAGATGGGGAAAAGCTTGATTCCATTTTTATACATCCCCCAAGGCGCAATGCAGTCTCCTGAAAAGAGCCTCTTTTGACCTTCTAACAATCTCCCACTAGGAAGGCGTTGTAGTATAGTGGTTAAAAATGAGGGTTCTAGAATGTTCCGGTTCAGATCCCAACTCAATGGGTGTCACACGACCTCTCTGAGGCTCAGGTCTCTCATCTTTAAAATGGGCCAGTAACAATAATTCCTTCATAGGAGATTTAGGGGTTTTCAGCAAGAGAATGCTTCAAAAACAGTGCTTCCCCAACTTGGCTATACTTTAGGGGGTCATCTGGGGATCTTTAAAAAGTACTGATGCCTGCCTGCCACCCCCAGATAGTCTGAATTTATAGGTCGGGGTGATTTATTGCTTCCTGGGTGCTTCTAATGCGCAGCCCAGATTGGGAACCCCTGACCTAAAGCACTTATCCCATTATAAGTGCCCATGATCCTCAGCTCTTGTAGGCCGGCATGGCCCTATGTCCATCACCCAGTGATGAAGTGCACAGGCGCTCTGGGGCCAGCCCTGTACAAATATCTACTACTCTGTGGCCAGCCCTGTACAAATATCTACTACTCTGTGGCCATGTGGCTACACAAGTCATTTACCCTCTCTGAAGTCAGTTTACTTATCTGTAAAATGGGACTAAAATGCGTATACAGGTCAGTTGCCCAGATTAAGTGAGCAAATGAGTGAAAGACATTTACTGAATGTCCTGACACACAGTATTAAATAAAAGGCATGATGAGAATTAATAATTGCTTTGGTTACAATTCTTTTGCAGTCAGTCTGTTCTACAACAGCAAGGCCACAGACACTGAGCCTGAACCACGGATTTCTTGCCCTTGGAAAAGGAAACCCAGGGTTCCGTCCACATGTGAAGAGTTTGAGGCAAATTAATGTTGCTTTGTTCTTTAAATAGTGCCGCGCCCGTGTCTTACTCTGTTTATCTGCCTGTTGAAAGCAATGGTGTAAATAATGAAGCCGTGTGATATTTGAATATTTCTACTGCTCATATTTTTCATTCTAATTAAAGCCAGAATGTTCCTTTTTAGAAATGAGTATGAATAATAAAACACCAGCTGCGTGAGAATAATATTGTAGTTTTTTTTTTTTTTTTTTAAGTGTAGGAAAAGACTACGTGCTCATGGGAGAGTAGGTACAACCTACCGGCTCTCTTTTCAGAGAAGACGGACAGACTACGTGTGGAATTCCCGAGCCCAGGACCTGCTGCTTCCTGTCCCTTCCGGGCCTCGGGATTATCAGAGATCTCCTGGGCGTGGTTATGGTTGCTGATAAGAGATAGCCCCATTCCTTAGATCCAGAGTGGTTCCCACTTCCCAGTGGGACAGCCCTACCCAGTGAAGACAGGACTTCCTTTAGGGACCCTAAGAGTTTATTATAACCTGTGGCGCCCACGGTGTCCACAGGTTGCATTAGGTGACCACTACGGTTCACCCAGTAGAGGTGAAGAACAGGTCTGGCCCCTGACTGAGAGGCAGATGCATGAGTTTCCTAGCGCTGCTGCGACAAATGACTGCAAAATCAGTGGCTTAAAACAACACAACTTAATTCTCAGTTCTAGAGGTCAGATGTCCGACATGGTCCTATTGGGTTAACATGAAGGTGTCAACAGGACTGTATTCCTTCTGGAGCCTCCAGGGGGAGAATCTGTTCTCTTGCCTTTTCCAGCATCTAGAGGCTGGTCTCATCCCTTGGCGTGTGGCCCTTTCCGCCATCTTCAAAGCACATCACTCTAACCTCTGGCTGCCATCACCTCTCCTTCTCTGACTGACCCTATGTCTCCCTCTTTTAAGAACCCTTGTGATTACACTGGACCCACCCAGATAATCAAGAATAATCTCCCCCTCTCAAGTTCAAGCAATTGGTAACTTTAATTCTAACTGCCACCGCAATTTCCCTGTAACATATTCATAACATATCGTATCCTTATTCACAGTCACAGAATCCCCAGGGATTAGGATGTGGACATTTTTGGGATAGGAGGGGTATTTTTCTGCCTAGAGCAGAAGAGGAATGGAAAGACGAGGGAGAGAATGTTCCCTCCCAGGGCACTGTACCCCCACTCTGAGAAGCACACACTGTGCCTATTGAGTTGTCCGTTCCCCATCCTGGACTGTGGGCCCCGGGAGGGCAGGGAGAAAGACTTTCATCTGTCTCTCCATTCTTCAGTGCTCAGCCTGGAACAGGTACAAGAGATAGATGACTTGACCAAACCTACATGACATTGACAGGCAGTAGTCCCTGAGCTTTGCAATTCACAGGCCTGCCCTTGAATTCTGACTCTATCCTTCCACAATTGTAGGACCTTGCCCAAGTCACTCATCTTCCAGGGACCTCAGATCCCATATACATGACATGGGGAAGGAGATAACACCATGGGCTACGGTAATGATGAAGTGGAATAATCCACATAACGTGCTCCTGAGAAGACCAAGCACACAGTTAGTAAGCACTCAATCATTGCCAAATCATCATCATCACCAGCCACCCCCTTTATCACATGCCGTGGAAGGAGGGTGCATGGCTCACCATTTCCTGATGAAAGACAGTTCAGCTAGGTTGACTGGAAAGATATTCCCCAAACTGTGGTTCCCAAGTAGAACCCAAGTCTCCCTAATTTAGGTGAACATACCCAGAACCCTAACAGTATGGGCTCAGCATCGCCAGAGGGCAAAGAAATCTGGCACCAACTCCTTGGCGTTGTTTACCATCTTCCAACCAATTTAAGAAAATCAGGGGTTAGTCTGTGGATGTGGTCCAGTCAGTGGTCCCTCTCAGGGGTAGGAGACAGTGGGAGGAGCCAGTGCTAAGATTTCCAGGGACCTTAGGCTAGAAAAAGCCCCCTAGTGGAAGGCACCAAGAGCAAATAAGAAGGTACAGAGTGAGGCACCTGACCACGTTACCTGCACTTTGGGTAGAAGGAATGGCCAACGCAGGGTGGACATTCATGCCAGTTTGCCTGTGATGGTGCCTGTATTCTGACATAATTATTAGTAGCCCCTACTTTCATCTCTACAGGATCCTAGTTTAAATCATAAATTATATATTGAAGCTCACCTGAGTCAATACCTGCCCACATGCAACATGGACGCTTGCAAAGCCATCATAATCACAATGACAATCTCGATTATACATAGTTGTGAATAATCATCGTTGTCCCTGAGATAAGTCTGGAGCAGTGAATTTCACCTGGGGCTGTTTTGTCCCCAGGGAACAGTTGACAATATCTAGAGACATTTTTGGTTGTCAGAAGTCGGGGTGGGCGTTTGCTCTTGACATCTAGTGGGTCGAGGCCAGGAATGCTACTAAGAATCCTCCAAAGCCCAGGCAGCCCCACCAACAAACAATAATCTGTCCCAAAATGTCAGTGGTGCCACCATTGAGAGACCTGAGCTGTGAGCATCATTTTGTGTTTAGTAGTGGGAGGGGGGGCCTGAAACCAACTGTTTAGGTTCAAATTCTGACTACAACTCTTGTTAGCTGGGTAATTGTGCAATTTTTTAACCTCTCTCAGTGTAATTTCTTCTTCATTGAATGGAGTAAGGGGAGTCTCGACCCCATGGGGTCATTAGGAAGATTTAGTGAAGTAATCAGGTTGTGCTCATAGCACAGCTGGGCTTATAAAGGTAAGCATTACACACATGAGCTGGAGTTTGCTGTCTTGGCAGAGTTCTTTCCCATGTGTTATTTCATTTGCTCCTCAGTTGCCTGAGCTCTAAAATGGGTAGAATGACACTTTACAGGTTTCCTCTCGGGATGAAAGAGGGGACCTGTGTTAAGTTGTCTGTCAACTTAAATCTGACTATTCCAGACAACTGTGCAAAGTGAATAGGTCAAATATCATTGTCCCTGCAATGTAACTGGAAGGGGATCCGACAGCCGGAAGTAGGAGCCAGGAGTCCTGGCGCCCAAGCAGCATCTTGTCCTTCGCTATCTTGTTTGTGAAACCCCGGCAGTCGACTTTCAACCCTTTTTTATTGAGAATGAATGTTAAGAAATGTGCTAGAGTATACCCAGGGGAAGGAGGAGCTGCCACGTCCAAGCCCAACTGCGTCCAAAGTCTGGACGGCTGACCCACCCGCTGCAGGGAGAGGCCTGATAAATACTTCGAGCCTCCTGCCACAAGGACTCTGAGCCCGCTGATAAGGAGGCTCAGCCCTGCCTTCAAGGAAAACTGCAGATTTCACCAGGAAGTTGGGAGTTTGGCTCCAAAGAGGCCTTGGATCTCAGCTTCTATAATCACGCAAGGGCCTGGGACAGTATGATGCGGGGTGCTCATCCATCTTCCCCAGTGGGTTCATCCAAGCAAAGTACATTTCTTTATTTCCTTTTTTGCTCCCTCAACCACCTATGGTGTTAACTATGTTTCAAATAAATTCTGGTTTGGTATTTTATTGAGCACCTACTATATCCCAGACACGGCTGGCCATTCCTTCATTAAACTCTCTCCAAAAACCTGTGAGGAGCATTCTGTACGTCTATCTCATCACTCTGGCCCAACTGGAAAAGGAATTGCAGCTCAGAGGTGTTAAGAAAGTTGCCTAGAGTCACACAGCTTCCAAGTGGTAGAACTGATATTTAAATCCAGCTTCTACTGACAAAGCACTTCATCTATTTTACTTGGAGTAGGGAGAGTGCCTCACTTTGAATTGTCACTCTTATTCTGCAAAATAAGCCACCCCAGCTTAAAACATTAAATTAATTGGGGGAAATGTATGGATGAGTTTTAGGGGGTTAAAGGATGCCAAGATGCCACTTGGACATCCTGGCATGTGCCCTCACAGAAATAATACTGAAGATCAGTGCAGAAATCTCTGGGGCTTGTACATGCAGAATGTGAAACAAAAGTAGTTGGAACAGAAGAGAAACCAAGCAATCAGTGTCTGTAACGCGAGAAAGAGGTGACAGCGTCTGGGACACATGATGTTGGGGCAGCAGTTGGGATGCTGACGTGAGTGTCTCCAGTAGGAACAGGTTTATCCAGGGCCATCGATAATGACACACAAGTTTTCTCTGCCACTCATGAGTGACCTCCGGGGCCAGGCGCTGTTCTAGGCTTGCTACGCGCCCCCCATCAGTGTGTTCATTTAATCCCCACGAAAGCCTCACCAATTGGACATTACTGCTTTCTCTACTTTACAGATGAGGAAACTAAGGCCAAGGGAGGTTACATGACACGCCCACAGATGCATAGCTACTAGTAAGTGGCTAGGAGCATAGGCTGTGGGGCCAGAAAAACCTGGGCTTGAATTTAGACTCTGACACATACTAGTTGTCTGAGATTTTGAGCAAAATTGCTAATTTTTCTGCGTTTCAGTTTACTTGTCTGTAAAATCGGGGCATGGGGGTCCTCCCTTCTTAGGCCCTTTTGGGCAAAAGTGAGGATGAGATGAGATGATAAATACTAGCTTGACACAGTATCTGGGGGACAGGAACAACTGGCAAAATAAAAGCTGTTAGCCAGGGCTTACACCCAAGGATGTGTGTGCGTGTGTGTGTGTGCGTGCGTGCATGCGTGCATGTGTGTGTGTGTGTTTGAGAAAGAGTGAGCAACAGCCAGCAGCCAGTAGGCCTGGGAGAGCAGGATAAGGAGAGACACTTTCTTGTGCCGTAGCCTTGGATGGTTCAGGCCAATTCTTAACCCTTTCAAATCTATGCAGGTCTTTCCAGATAGGGCTCTCACACCTGCAAGCCAAGCTGGCCACAAGGAGCGTCACCAGGAAGCCCTGGCGTAAGGCTGGCCTGTGCGCTCTTGGCCTGCTGGGCACAACTGAGGGAGAGGCCGAATGCTGGGTGGGGCCTGGCCAGGCTCCAGCAGCAGACCTGGCGCCCAGGCTGAGGCCAGAGACAGGCCAAGGTCAGCCAGCAGGGCTGGAGGGAAAAGGTTGGAAGTGCCGGGGGTGGGGTCGGATCAAGGCCAAAGGGGCCCTGCTGCCTGGTAGGGCGGGTTTCTAGACCCACAGGAACTGGGGCTCATGGGTAGTGACGCAAGATGACGGCACCTCTTCCTGCACTTCCCGAGAGGGCCCCACTGGCGACACTGTCCAAGCCTGGTATCCACAGGAGGAGCCCTGAGACATCTTAACCAGCATCCTCGGGATGAGCCCTGAGCCCAGGAATGGGTCTGAATCAAGCCTGTCTGGAGCCTTTGCTTCTGTGACCACTCACGGTGACCCTGTTCCCGGAGAGAAAGGCTGTGGGCAGACCTGTGTGAAATCCTGGCTCAGACACACCCTAATCTTGGATGTGGCAGGTAACGTCACCTGCCGCCCCTCAGTGTCATCATCTGTAAAAATGAATAACTGTAGTAAATGCCTCCTCCTGACCTCGTTGTCCAGAGTTGAGCATAATAGCCGGCACATGCTAACACGTTAGTTCAATATTCGGGATTTACGAAGGCAGCTGTGTCCCGCACTAAAAGCAGGGACTCAAGTCTCATTCAGCTCCCAATTATCCGTAACTAATAGCGACCCTGGAGCAGCTCAGGGCTTGTGGAGCAAATGTGTGGGTCGGAATCATCAGCTCTCACCTAGGACATCAACATAAGCGGACAGAGAAGGAAGCTCTGAGTCCCCGACGGCCTCTGACTTAAGGCTCAGCCTCAGGACTGTACCATCATCCGGGGAGCGGGGTGGTCCTGGTCATGAGCCAGACTCTCTCACCCTCATCCCCCAAACTCTGCACACGCCCGCGGCCAGGAACACCCTCCCTGGTCACACCTGTGCCAGCACTGCCGCCTTGAATGCTATTCAGCTTAGATTCCAGCTCCTCGGGAGCTGGCTTAGAGGACCACTGGCCTCTGGAGTCTCAGAAGCGCTGTAACCTCCTGAGCTCACTCACTCGAGCTCCTGTATGGACCGTGAAACCTCAGGGGCAGGGGCACTGCAGAAAATAGGGCCTAACATGGAATAAGCACGTGACATACATATTTCTGAAGGCAACAACAAATGAGAGGGTAAGGGAGAGACCAAACATCACCATAGAAATCAGAGGTTCAGGGCCCCATGGGGGTCAGATGTATTTCCCAGAATGTCTTTCTTTGTGGCTTGGATTCCTGGGGAAGATGAGAGGTGCTTCTCACCTGGAAAAGTCAAGAGCTCGGGCGAAGGAGGAGAATCATACAGTAAACTCACTGCCATCTCTGCAGTGTGGACCACACATCCTCATGCGCTTCAAGAAACACTTGAAATGGTTTTGAAGCACTTTCCACCAGGATCTGTTTTCCTTGTTTGTTAAACCTCACTGCTGAAGATGTCTGATTCGTCAGGGCTCTTAAAATGCATTTCAGTGTCTGGATTTTTTTTAAAGAAGATTTTTCCCCTTTAAGAGCTGGCAGAAGGTTGCACTCAGAAAGGACCATTCTGTGCTCAGGGGGCCCCCAGACCATTACTCTGCTTACATCATGGGGGGCCGTGAAGTCAGTTAATGACGCACATTGAAATGAGAAGTGCTGCGATCTCTCCTTTTTTTTTTTTTAGCAGCCTGAGCACTATTTATTCTTAACTGTGAGTAAGACTGGGGCCATCTCCCCCAATGGATAACAGCAAGGCAAGAATGGAATTTTCAAAACCAAAAAGGGAAATCTCACGTTTACATGGAAGTGTCAGCTAGGCTTCCTGCTTTCTAGCACAATCGAGGGGTGGCAGCTAAGGAAGCTGTAAATCCTCAGATATATTTATTCACATTAAGGATCCCCCCCACCCTTTTCTCTCTTCTCCCTGAGGATTTCCACATTCATTCTTCATTTCTTTCCTCATTCGACATGGACTCATTTAACACAGGTAGTAGCATCTACAGACTGCGGATACTGTTGGTTCACAGGTAACCACATAAACACACACAAGTGCCAGTGTGTCAGCATCAAGAGATACCGCGGCCTGAATGCCTTCTCTAGAGTCCCTTCTGAGAGTGGGTGGTGCTGTGGACACAAAGGTTCCAACACTCCCAAACACAGCCCTGTGGGGGTACTTGCATCCATGTCAAAGCTGTGAGCTCCTGTCACCTAAGGACCCATCGGCACTCCAAGGAATTTATCCTGCAGCCGTGTGGGAGGGGGCAAAGATGAAGGCATGGAGGGCCCATTTGGAGATAAATACCCTTTGGCATGTCCACCCACATTCCAGCGAATTCTATGCAAGAGACTCTGGGCACGTACGCAGGGACATTGCTACACCCCCTGGTGAAGAAATCCCACCGACCAACTGCATTGCAGAAGCTACGTTTCAAATGAGCTCAGAAATTAAAGACTTCTGGTCAGCAACTTGGAGTGACAACAAACTGACAGCATTGCAGACTCTGATTCGTGACACATTCATTTATCCCCCACCCAGGATGGCAAGGCCCCTACACTCCTTTTGTTCTTTAGTAAACATGGTTCCTGAAAGTCACTCTTTCCCTTGCTTTCTTGTCTCGGGGAGAAGCACATTCTTTGACTTACACCATATATCCCTTGAATGCCAATTGTACCGTCAGCTTTGTTTTCCCAAAAATGCCAACATAGCTCAGCCCTGAAGAAAGCCTTAAATGTGGACAATTCACCCAGGTCTAACTTACGACCTTAATTGTAATAAATGTCTCCTTCCTTTGGCTTAGCAAGAATCATAACTACCAGTTCTTGGGCTCTCGTTTTATCTCACTGAGCCCTCGTGAAAATGCTAGGAGGTCGGAAGTGCTGGCCTCTTTGTGGAAAGGAGGAACTTGGGACTTTATGTAGCAGACATTGTCCCCCTCAGTTCCTCCTAGGCTTTGCCATTTAGGTGCCACCATCCACACTTCCAACCCCTAGCTTCATCATCTGGCTGTGACAGCTCACGCTACCCAGGTGGGCGGCAGGCGGAAGCCATGGGAACAGCCCTCAGCCAATGACTGGCAGGAGTTGGTCTATCAAGGCCCCAACTCCCTCGCCCCTCAGGTGAGAAGGCACGTGTCCCACGCTGCCTCCCAGAGGTCCTCGGCACGACAGGACTACCTCCAGCTGCCCACAGTGGAATGTGCTGGAAGATATGCCACTCATGGCATCCTTCCCTTCCCTGTTGCTGGCTGAGATCACCTCACACATAAATTACTGCCTTCCAATCCTTGTCTCAGGGTCTGTTTCTGGCAGAAGCCAAAGCAAGACAGAGTGGTCAGGCAGCTGGCCTGAGGTGCACAGGAGTGAGGATGACACAGAGGTGACTAGTTTCCCATGCCCCACAATGCCTATGTTTGCAACCACAAAACAGATGTATTATTACCCTCCAGTCCCTCAGACCTCTTTATGTGTACACATATCCGAAGAGGCAGAAGGCACCCCATGCCTTTCCTTGGACAGGGGGACATCAGCTCTAGAGGCCAGGCACAGGCGCTCCCAACTCTTCGTATGGTGCTCTCAGCAAATGGAGGCAGCTGACTTCTGGAGCGGCCAGGAGATGAGGCCGCCAGCCCATCCCACCCAGCTGGGAGAGAAGCACCTAACTTTTCGCGATTTGCTCAGCCCATTTCCAACATGTACTAATATGCGAGGTTGGCACCAGGGAGGGCGTCGTCTGGCAGCGCTATCCTTCATATGGAACATTACGCCGAGGTCCTGCACAGTCTTGAACATTAACCATCCCCTGGCACCCATGAAGAAGAGCTACGGGTTTTATTAACCTCTGTGTCCTGGACGCATTGCACGAGGAGCGCCATCATTAACCCACCTCCAGACGGGGGACAGGGGCCTGTTTCCTAGCTCTGCTCCAAGAGCGCAGGCCCTACGAAATGCCTTCAATAATTTAAGGAAACTACCAAAATGTGACCATAAAGGATATAACTTCACCTCAAGGATGGCGATCCATAAAGATTTTGTGATAGTAAAAACTGTGCTTTGTTCTGTTACAAGCCCTTTGAAAGTTTCTGTGTGTGTGTGTGTGTGTGCGCATGAAAGTGTGTGTGTGTGTGTGTGTGTGTGTCTGTGTGTGTGTGTGTGTTGGCGGCGGGAGCTGGGGGGTGAAGTCATGTAGTCATGTTCCTGCAATTGGGATTTAGCTGAACTCACGGTTTAATTATTCCTAACATCATGGCCATAGCACGACCCATTAACAACAGCTCAGCCTGCGTTAGGAAGTCCCACCGGTAATCTCAGAAACACGTCGTATCACTCATTCTTTCCCCATGTCAAAGATTTTTTTTTTTTTTTTCCAATTCCAGACATACAGCTTCATTATAAAAATGGAACAAGCACAAAAACACCCCCTATGTCCTGACACAATGTGAATTAAACACCGATCCCGTTCCGTGACCCCACAAAGACTGGTTGCTTGTGGGCTTCGTTTCATGCAGTTTCGGTTATGCTTATGCTGGTCGATCCACTTTTAATATGCACCCCTTCTACCGGCTTCCAACGTGCCACCGACAGACCAGGAGAGGGCTGGGTTATTTCAAGGGAAGGCGGGAGGACCAAGGATCCTAGGAGAGGAATTCTTTCTCAGAGGGAGATAGACCTTTTTCTACGGTTTTATATATTAAAAAGCTGGTGCCATAAAAGAATGGGTAATTAAATCCGTATAATAGGCTTTTTACTTGAAAACATAAAATGGGAGGGTGGGTGGAGTAATGGTTAAAAGCACGGGCTTTAGGGCCAGAAGAGATTGTGTTGCGGCTCTTCTATTAACTTGACTTTTAATAAGTCACTTAAAATCTGTGCGCCTCAGTTTCCTTGCCTGTAAACTGGAACTTAAAATGATATATCAAAACCTTCCTTCCTTCCTTCTTTCCTTGCTCCCCCATTTTCACTTCCTCTCTCCGCCTTATTCCTTCACCCTCCTTCCCTAGATCTTTTCTTCTTTCCCTCCTTCCTCAAACAACATATTAAATGTCTACTGTGTGCCAGACACTAAACTAGGGGCTAGGGGTACAGAGAGAACTGAGTCTCTGAACCCGAAGGCTTCATTCCAGCCTTTGCTGGGAAGATCTGATGAAGTATCATATAAAAAGCACTTTGCAAATTAGATGCGGAAATATGCATATTTTTATTATAAGTGTAGACGAATGCATATGTTATTTTTTTTAACACTAGGATTGCTGATAAACCAGAGTTTTCAAATTGTGCAAGCCTCCACCCACTGTAAGGGTGGGGCCAGGGGGTTCACCACCTAGACTACCACGTGACTAGCGCCCCCTGGAGTTGTGCAGTTTGATGGTGCTGGAGGAAAGACCAAACAAGTGCCATCCCAGTTCCCTCCCCACTTTCAACTGGGCTGTAACTCTTTTTATCCACTTTATAAATTGGACTTGATTCCAGGGGCCCACGTCAAACAGAAAAACAAAAAATAACATTTGAAATCCACAAGTTCCTGGGGTTCAATCAATGCCCTTAACTGAATTGGCAAACCAAATGATCATATAAAAAGAAGCAGGGTTCCCCCCGCCTCCAAGAAACATGTACAAGAAAACTCTCAAATATCTCTGTCCTTATTCTGTCCACTCAGAACATTTTCAATTAAAAGCTGAGGGACATCTGTGTTCCAAGGCTGCCAGGTGTTTCTGAACCTCGTGTTGTCCACGGGATCTGAGTTCAGCTTGCTCTGTAGTTTGGCTCTAGCATTTCCCATGACAGGTACCAGTGTCTTAACACCACAGCCACTGGGCTTTCTCTGCAGGCTCCAAGCCCACCCACGAGGAGGGATTTGATTTACATAGAGCAGTAATAACCCTAGGCAAACCCCAGCTCACCTCTGCAGCTCTTGGCATTGTAGAAAGTGATATTCAACTCCCCAAAAGACTGGCTGCAGCTAAACTTTGCAGAGGAAGAAGAGGGTGGAAACAGGGACAGGAGAATGGGCATGAGAGGCCATTCTCTACTCTCAAGGCAAGACCAGTGTTGTCTAATGGAACTTTCTGCAATGATGAAAATGTTTTGTAATCTGAGTTATCCAATACCACAGCGACCAGCCACATATAGCTATTGAGTACTTGAAATGTGGCTACTGGGACTCAGGAACTGCATTTTAAATTTTATTTCCGTGTAATTAATTTAAACTTAAACAGCCACATGTGGCGAGTGGCCACCATATTGGACAGAAGAACTCTAAACACAACCTCAAGCCTCTGTGAGTTAAGTCAGCCCATTGCCAAAGGCATTCAGTTCCTAGTTCAATTCACCCATACAGTCAACAAGTAATGAACGCACCTTCAGTATGAGTCATGCTCTGCACTAGGTACAGAAGTGGAAGGAAATATAGTTAGACAAGTTCCTGATCTCAAGAAGTTGCTTGCAATCCATTGAGGGAGTGAGTGCTGGTGACCAGTAATGTTTAGCTGTGGTGACATGGAATGAGGGCTGAAAGGAAAGAGCACAGGAAATGCAGGAAGGCTGCATGGAGGAGGCAGAATTTAGGCTCCTCTTAAGGACAGAGTGGTTCATTTTGAAGAGAAAGGGAAGAACATTCTAACAGACCAAAGAGCATGGACAAAACCATGATATAACTATAGATTGGGGATAACTTATAGCAGGCTGAAATGGGGGCCGGTGGAGGCAAGGGGACCAGAGATGACCTTTTGCAGGGAGGATGAGATTAGACACGATGTCCTAGAGAGTTTGGATCTGACCTGAATTTAGAATCCTTCGATTCTTCCGTAATTATTGGTCTTAGGGATCTTTACCTACTGTCAAATGAAATGCCCTCATTAGCTTACTTTCCCCATTCTTCCTGACCTTCAAGGCTCTCCTTGAATCCTGTCTTCTCCGGAAGCCTTCTTTGATTTCACCTCTTTACACCAATTCTTCCCTTTTCCGATTATGGTTTCCACGCTACGGTCCCTGTTAGGTGATTTTCCGCTACCTTCTTGGCTTTGTTTGCCGTGCAGGTTGCCCACAAGACCTCAAAGTCCTGGTGGCTGGGACCTCACTCACCATTATCATTATTCTTTGTCCTCTATGTGTTCAAGGGCAGAGTAGGTACTCAATAAATAACCTCTATTTGTTAATTAATTGGGTTTGATGTATCACATCCCTATTAACTTGGACCTGGAGATTAGTCTACATATTTATAATCCTTGTGTTATCAACACTTCAGCTGGCTCCCCAGCACCCATACCCTGGGCCTTTGATTTTTGATAACCAACCTCAGAGTTATTCAAAGAGGCCTCTGAAGTCTGCCCAGCAATGAGCATTGGGGAAAGCCCTGGAAATCCTTGCTAGGGCAGAGAAAGGTGAGAGCTCTCTGCAGGTGTCTGACCAGTTCTCTTTTCATCCATGTCAACCTGGAGACCCTGAGGCGAGGAGTGATGGAGCCTATCTATGAACTGAGCTGAGTCACGCAGCCAGTCTTACAAGATTTATCTGTGTGATCAAGACATCTGATCAACCCTAAATGCTATCTTTCTTTATTTCAGTTTTTGATTTTTTTTGTTTTTTTCATTAGTTTCAGGTGTACACAGGATGTGGTGTACAGCATACAGAATGGGGTCAATGGAATTGTAACAGCTAAATGCTGTCTTTATTTACTAAATTACTTCTTGGAACTTTCTAGACACACCATGAGTTGGGTGCCCCCAGGCTTTACCTCATGCTTATCTTTGTTATTCCCCACCTCTATGCAATTCCTCTTCTAGGTCTCCCCTCAGGCCCAGGTACCTCTAGGTCATTTTCCCTCTCAAGCACCCTATCAGCCTTGGGCACTGTCTTCCTGTTCCCACCCACCTTCAATCAAACCTATCTCACAGGGTCACTAGACGGTTAGAAGAGATGATGCCTCAATGGCATGAAACGTTTAGTAAATGCTGGTGGCTGTTGATACTATGACTACGTGAATAATTCACTTTGTGTTACACTTTGTTTTTTTTTCCCTTGTCCATATTTAGCACCCAGCAGAGGCCGCACGCAGAGTGTGTGTTTCCTGAATGAGTGAAACATAGCTTACAGCCTCAGATGAACAAGCCAGGCCTTAACAGAGGTCTGTGACCTAGGGTAACTTAGAAATCAAGCCTGAATACACAATAGGACACAGATGAGGCTTCAGGGATGCCAGTGCAAAGAAGACAAGTCTGAAAAGGTGAGATACACATGTTGCTCAAGAAAGGGTCAGCTGACACGACCGCAGGGATGGTCAAAGGGCCACCAGCTGTAAGCAGGCAGAAAGCAACCACGTGGAGATTGGGGAGAAGGCCGCTGTTGACTTTACAGGCCCTCTATCCCTCTTTTCTCCGTTGTGAGGAGCACATGATGGGCATTAGCAGAGGTGACTTCAATCCCAGCCCCATTGCTTAAATATCCCATGAAGTATTTAAGTTCACGTTTCTCAACCTGGGCACTATTGACATTTGGACTGGGTGATGTTTTGTCATGGGGGATGTCCTGTGCGTTGCCTCTACCCTCGTGGCTGTAGCACCTTCTCTCCTGACCCCCAAGTTGTCTATAATTGTTCCCAGTTGAGAATCACTGCTCTAAGCTAAGCCTTGGTTTCCATAGCCGTGAAATAGGGACAAAAGGCCCTATAAGGCCAAGCAGTTGTTAGGATCCCAAAAGAGAACAGGTATGAAAACGCTTAGCCAAGGGCTTGTGCAGGGCTTAATGGCCAAGAACAGAGGAAAGACTACCCTCCCCCACCCACACCCAGTGAGTTCTGGGAGGATGGACAAGAGATAATAGGGGAGGAGGTGATCCATCAGTCCTTGTCCTGAAATCCCACAAGAGTCAGCAGCTCATGGACCTCTCCTTGCCCTGTAGGTATGTAAATATGGGAATTATCAGGGCCAGCATCTGTGAAAGTTAAAGCAGGAAGTCCTTACAGCTTCCTGTAAAAACACAAGTGACAAACTTGGATAAACAGCAAGTAGAGAAAATATATTCCTGTATCATCACCAGCCCCCCACCAAAGTTCTCTCTCTCTCTCTCTCTCTCTCTCACACACACACACACACACACACACGCTCCCTCCAATAAGATGCAACATAAAATAGTTGTCACGACCCTCCGTTATGGAGTCAGACTTGGGTTCAAGTCTCAGCTCTGCTACTTATGAGCTCTGTGACTTTGATCCAGTTACTTTACCTCTCTGAGCCATACTTTCCTCTCTTTAACTCAGGGATACAGATGGGTCCTACTGCAAAGGGTTATCATGACACTTAAATGTAGCAACATAGGTAATGTCCACTGTGGGACCAGGTGCTTAGAATCTAGAAAATACTCAAATAATTGTTCTGTTTTTTCATAATAGAATGGTCAGCAGTCTTTCCTAAGGGGCAATCCCAACGCTCCCCTTGGAAGGGTGGTTGTTGGGACTGACGCATCACCCACTAAAGCAAAAAGCTCAGCAAATGGAGCCCCAGTTGAGGGGAAGTCAGCAGATGTGTTGGAATGAAAAGAGGGTGGCCTTGCGGTCAGACACAGGGCAGTTCAGATCCAGACCCCACCACTTACTAGCTGGACAAATTCTCTCCTCGGTCTGAGCTCACAAGTCCACCCTTTCTGTACCTCTCAGGCCAATGCCAGACGTGAGCATTGCCTTTGCCAACTCTGTGGTTGTAGGTGTTCATCTCACTCATTCTCACTTCCTCATTCAGCAAACATAGGCTTGACTGTGAACCAAGTACGAGGGATACTGAGGTTAATAAGACACGAACCCTGCCTTCAAGGAGTTCACAGTCTAGTGACAAAGTCAAAGCCTCCATGAGAAGGAATGGCTAAAGCAAAAGGCACAAAGAAGGGTGGGGTGGAAAACCGAGATCCGAATGCAGCTGTAATGGTTGGGAGAGACTAAGTTAAGCTGCAATAACAGAAACCTCCAAATCTCAGCCCCTTAAAACAGCAAAGATAAGCATGCACATAACATCCACCGTTGGACCAGGGATTCCTTTAGACAGTTTGTCCTGTGTTACCTTAGCCTTCTAAACTGTTAAAAACGCGTGGCGCCCCCACAGCAATAGGGTGTCTGTAATCATTGAGGCAAGGGAAAGAGAGGTCAAAGAATTCCACACCCCTTCATGAATGTTTCCACCTGTAAGTCACATCTTTTCTCCCTTCACATTTTACTGGACAAAGGAAGTCACGTGTCCACGCCTCACCTCAAGGGGCCATGTGCCCAGAAGGAGACGGGAACCAGAAATGGTGAACAGTTCTAACGTGGACCCCAAAAATGGATGAGGTCACGGCAACACTGAGGCCCACATATGTAGGCCTGTCATTAGTTGTGCATTCTTTTGTTTCGTTAGCACTTAGCACAGTGTCTGACACAAGACAGAAACTCAACAAATTCTCGGAGAAGGAAGAGAAGAAAGGGAGGGAAGGAGGCAAAGAGGTAGGACGGAAAATTACTGGGTGGTTCGGGATTTGGGTTGTTAAGAAACTTCTCTGTCATCCAGGGACAGAACTGTGTGTTGGGGAAGAAGTCTCTTTAAATTAGGAACAGTTCAGTGTGTGGTTGAGCAGGGGCCTAGTTCAACGTGGTCAGCAGGCAAACCCTGGATCCCTTTTCCTTCTGCAGCTACAAAGCAGCTTGTGTCCTAAAGGCCTGTAGCCTCCAGGCCACGGAGCACTCAGCTCTCCCCTCAAGGCACCCACACTCCCTCACTTCTCCCTGGTGCATCTGAGAAAGAGCAAGGGCTGTGGAGTCAGTGAGACTTAGATTTGAGTCTGGAACATTTCCCCTTTCTAGCTGTGTGCCTTGGAGCTAGTTACTTGACCTCCTTGAGACTCAGTTTCCTCATCAATAAAGCAATGGGGTCTCTACAGTCCCAGACCCTTGAACAGATGTTAGCTTCCCCTTTCCCTCAGGGGCCACACCCTTGAATCCTTTGGAGCTTCATCTTACAGCCCTTGGAATGCCGCACCCTACAAACATCTGAGCTTCCCACCAGCACCGCCCATGGGTGAGGGCTTCCCTGCCTCCTTTCAGCACAGCGCCATGTGTCTGGGTATGCAGAGCACAGCACCTGTCCTCCTCCCAGCAGCACTGACAGAAGGGATGTACCCAGCTCAAGGCAGGTCACAGCTGCTGTGTGTGCCTGAGCTGCCACACGCTGCCCAGGATGGGAGCAGGGGCGATTACTTACTGCTAATAATTATAGACAGGGACACCACGGGGAGATGGCTGAGCTGCATGCCTGGAGCCTGGGGCGGAGGGCTCCCAGGACTGGCTCTGATTCCAGTGCGATCTGGAAGGCTTCTTGGGGATTCAAGGGACCTGTGTTAAGTCATCCCCATTCATTCATTTACCCGTGAGTTATTGGGCAGAAACTCTGTATCAACATGTCAGGGCGACAGAGATGATTAGTATGATAAACACACTTCATTTTTGTAAATTCTTCGAAATGTGGCTGCTTCTGTTTCTCTTCAGGGTGATACAAGACAGTCAGAAGAATAGAAAAAGGAAGTGGTTTATGGTTAAATTGAGACCAAAAAAAATCAGGAATTTATTTTGACTTTCATAGCAGCATATATTTTATTGAAGCTGAAAGGTTTAAATATTATGCAAGCAGGAGTCTCCTCTCCCTTCTCCAATCTTACAGATGAAGAAATAGGACCCAAAGAGAAGAAGTGATGCAGACACAGTTCCCAGGAACCCAGTGCTCCAAATTCCCAGATCTGTCCCTGCTGCTAAATCTTACATCAGGGGCAAGAAAGGAAAGTACCACCTGAAGGGACCACAGACCTGAAAGCATCAGACAACCTGGACGTTTTTGCCACTTCCTCTCTGCATAAAGTTGGGCAAGCCACTTGACTGGTTTGTGACAGTTTTTAATGGAATAAGGAGAGATAATAAAGCTTTATATGGAGTTGTTTTGGAGGACCGTAAACAGTGTGTTCCCTACTCGTGAAGTATGACAACTGCTATCATAATCATGCTTATTTCCACACCAGCACACTGGCTTAATTTTCAAGTTAGAAAACTGGAATCCAGGCAAATACAGTCTTTTCAAAATGCCAGAATTTCCAAGGCTTGTTAAGAGCCAAATTCACAGAGATCGGAAGGATGCTTTTCCTCTGCTCTTTTAGCAAAAGTTATTAAGCGAGGGGAGCACCGTTCCCATTTTCATCTCAGGCTGAGGAGGTGCCTACGGCCCCTTTCAGCAGACGGGAGCATTAATAGAACGTAATTCTTTAATGGACTCTGGGTGCATTTCTTTCTTGCATCTTGAGGTCTTTAAAAAGCCTGTGGTGAATTGCACTGACATAAACCTTTTATAGAAACAATCAAATATCGCTTGGTAAAATAATTAGCATAAGAATAGCACAAAGTCAGTCTGTCCCATACTTGGTGCCAAATATCAAAAGGGCTCCTGCCAGCCTCTGTCCCATCCTATTTTGGTGGTGGAGGCGGTGACTTTTCTCCCTCTCCTAGGCAGTTTCCAGAGTGAGGCAAAGGTCTGAGGTGAGCTATTGGATGTGTTATGTTATTCTGGGTTGGGAGGCAGATGATCCTGAAGTGTCAGGGGACAGAGGATGACGGGGGGGGGGGGGGGGGAAGGAAAATGGGAGCAGGAGTTTGGGTGTCCCCAGCTCCACTGGGCCTGCCTGGCCAACTTCCCTTTCGGTAAGCAGGGTGGTCATCCATGCCCTCCCTATACGGCTCCTAACTTCCTGTCTGCCTTTCCAAATGTTTTCTCTTGTTGACCAAATATCAGAAAGTTGGTTTTGTTTACGACTGACTTACGGGATAAAATACCGCAGGAAAGGAGTGCCTCCTCTCAGGTCCAGATAAGACGCTGCCGACGAGCGCCACACGACCCCGCGCACACTACTTTCTATGATAAAGCATCTGTCATTTAACCTGGAAATGGGAATTCCTGGACCTGGGAAATTGCAGCGGTCCTCTGCTTAGGCCTCACCCGGAGAGACCCCCTGGATGGATTATGCCCGCCTCTGCACATTTTCTCTTTACTTGCACCTGACCCCCATGAGAGGCAACAGACAATCAAATTATTTAGCTAACAGGGAAAAAGAAAAGACTCTCCACGTTCCCACGTTTCCACATCTCAAACATGCAACTGGCCAAGTAAGAAAACAACTAACAGTTTTATTTGCCAGCCTGAAGCCTGGTGATTCTAGCTCACTGTGTCTCCAAAACGCTGGCTCCAGCCTGGCTGAGCTTGAGAGACCATCTCCTTGTGTCTCCTTTAATTTAGCTGATAGATATGAAAACGGGTTGAATTTTTAAAGTGAAATCGTTTTCAAAGTAGGCATTTCTCATTAGCTGGGGGCAGTTTGCAGGCTGGGACCTCGCTGTCAGCTGGGAGCAGTCCCAGAAAAGAGAAAATGCCCTGTTCTACCACACAAAAGCTCTGAATACCTGTGCCCCACGTCGGCTGGGGGTGATTACTCACTCATTCTGTTGTGACAGACAGAAAGGGAATTTAGCAAACCACGAAATTTCCTAATTAGCGCACTGGGAATTCTTCCGATGGTAATTTGGAACAAAAAAGAGGCAGCCCTGTGGTGAGGGGGGTGAGGAAAAGGGGAAAAAAATAAAACGAGGGAGGTGGGGAAGAGCAAGTGGTCTGCTCACTGTAGGTGCGGAAAATGGTTAGAAGTTTCTCATAGGCGACAGAATTTTTTTTTTTTTTTTTTTTTTCCAGAGGCTGCTGCTCACATATGGCAACATGCTCCCCAGGCGCCTACCATATGTAAGGACACAAGGCTTTATGACTTATTGTCGGTAAGATTTATGGAGATGATATATGATCAGTAATTTTTCATCTTCTCATCTCCGGAACAAACAGGGAGAGGCGCAGGCCCCTGGCGGGATGGCCTGGTGGAGCCGCAGGAGCCCAAGCCAGGGCC
The DNA here is from genome assembly GCF_036562045.2 of Rhinolophus sinicus. Taxonomy (NCBI): domain Eukaryota; kingdom Metazoa; phylum Chordata; class Mammalia; order Chiroptera; family Rhinolophidae; genus Rhinolophus; species Rhinolophus sinicus. The sequence goes on along the minus strand of NC_133760.1, from coordinate 24,540,215 downwards.
CCAAACAAACTCGGGCCCTGGCCGGGCACTGCTGCCTCCCCCTTAATAAAGGAACAGCCTGTGGTAACAGCAGCCACAATTTATTTGATTAAAATGGGTTACTCTGGAGCTATTTTGCGGTATGTTAATGAGTGCTATATCATAGACATTTATTAAATTAGATTTCATAAATGTCAGCCGTGTTTGCACAGGAAATGCACCAGTCTAAATGTGGACCGAACGTGGAATTAATTTCCCCCCTCAGGAGAAGGAGCATTCCTGCTGGGGCGAAGGTGTGCTGGGGAGGTGCGGACATGTGCCCGGCTCAGATGGTTAATATTAGCCCTGGTCACACACAGCACTTCTGGCTCCCGGCCACCTCCCAAAGAGGGAGGATTCGAGGAAGCTGAAAGGAAGGAAATAACAGAACTCAACACTTCCTTGGAACAAGCCTTCAGCTTTCAGTGTCACAATATTTCACCTTTCCCTTACATGAGAATCAGCACAAATCCGTGGAGTCCGAGAAAACAGTACACAAGAGGAAATGGAAATCTGCGGCGAGAAGCAGCCTGGTTTTGGAGATCAGTGATTCTTTGGCATCGGCTAAGGAGATGTCCTCATCAATTTTCGTGCATTCCGACTGACAGAAAAGAGGAAGTTATTGATGAACGCATTTCAGACTTCCAGATACAGACATCCTCCGCCTGCTCAGTAGTCTCCACCTCTTATCTTCCATGTCTGCTCTGGAAGCGCTAGGTCTGACATGTTCTCCTTGAAGGAAGAAACTGACCAAAGAAGAACAGCCCCCCCATGAAAATGAATTTGTGGAGCCAGGGAGATTGTCATGGCAGATGCCATAATTTACAGAAAAATCTAGATCGAGAAACCAGCTTCACAGGCGAAGAAGCTTTAGAGGGGCCCTCTGTGCTGGCATTGCTCCTGTGTGCGTCACCATGCTCCACGAAATTGATTAACCAGTCCTAGTTTGTAAACGTTGTTTCCTTTCCTCGTTCACAATCCAAGGCATTTTAAACCTCCTGCAAAAAAGTATTTTCTGCTCACAGTTTTAAAGGACAGCCCTCGAGTCAGCAGTGAATTCCAAGAAGTTTTTTAGAATGTAACATGGGATTTTTAAAAACCCATTGGGCAATTCTCCTGCATCTTCTTCAAGAGAAAAAAAAAAAAAAAAAAGTAAAAGTGACCCTGGCTGGCACCTGCAGAACTGCAGCAATCCAATCACAGGCCTATGGGTATGGGAGATGGGGTAATACTTTGCGTTCATTCTGACAGAGGCACTTGGAAAAAAGAAAATCAATAAGATTGATCTTTCAGCTGTGCAGTTTATAGATGTATATCAGTGTTCTTAGATGGCAAACAAGTGTGTGTCACTTTATATGTGATTTTGCTGGCACGAGGCCCCCAAGGGACAGGGCACCCACTTTGGGCAACAGCAGCCACAAATGAAAAAGTATGAACACAGTCACATTTCCGAATGTGGTGGCAACTCGCATAACCACCCTCCCCACGCAAAGAAAGGAGATTAGAGCACAGGGCTTCTTGGCTTTGTCAGATTGGAAGACACAAACCTCTGAAGAAAAAATGATAGACATTCCGACAATGCCAAAGAAAAGGGAAAGACAAGTTAGAGAATGTGGCAATGTCAACTCTGAATGGCAGCATGGGAAAGTGAAAGCACTGTGTCCGTATATTGAGGACAGAGAATTCTCCAGGAAAAAAACAAGCCTGGGCTAATGCATTGTTTTGTTCTGCTTTGTTTTGTTTTCATGACCACTCATTTTGAAATCTTGGTCAGCATGTTTTGTAGCTGCTAAAGAAGAGCTTAAAAGAAGAAGTAATTTCGTCAATGAAGCCAAAGTCAAGTGCCCTTTCCTTTCCACATGGGCCAGATTGTTTTCTTCTGTTTCTGTTAGTGTTCCGATGGAATGAAATTCCAAGAAAGCAGGCACACATTTGATACACACAAGACTCTTCTTAGGGGTCCTGGCAATTCTAGAGTCTTGGGTTACAATGGCAACCCTGATTTGATTCCTGCCTCTACTACCTACTGCCTCTGAGACCTTGAACTGGTCAAGTAGACTTAATGAGCCTCTGTCTCCTCCTCTTTCAATTGAGGATACTCTTCCTTCCTGACCTTTTAGAGTATAGGAGAGACTAAGCACCTGGGCCATACTTGGTCCACATGCCAGGCTCAGTCAATCTTAGTTTTTATTCATATTTCCATCACTTTTTGGCATGTTTAGCTTTGGGATGAATATGATTTAAGAGTCATTCACTCATTACTTCATTTACTCATTCAATAAATGTTTATTGAAGACCTATTCTATGCCAAGGGCTGTTGTAGCTGCTGGGATGCAAAAGGAAACACAAGAGGTTAAGTCCCTGCTCTCAGGGAGACAGATATTAGTCAACTAAACAAATACATAAGATAATTTCAGAGCTGGAGGACATAAGACAGCTAGAGTGATCAAGGGCCTGGAAGGGAAAACCAACTAACTAGGGTGGCCTATTTAGGGCACAGCCAATGACCCTGTGAAGAGCTGACATTTACACTGAAAAACAAGAAGCAAGCAGCCAGATAAAGAACAGGAGGAAGAGTATTCTAGGGTAGGGTTGACCAAAAAAACAAAAACAAAAACAAACAAAAAACAAAAACAGGACATCCAGTTACATTTGAATTTCAGATGAGCAACGACTTTTAGTTTAAGTACGTCCCAAATGTTGCAAAGGACGTTGGGAAGAATTATTGCTCACCTGAAATTCACATTCTCTCTGTGTCCTGTATTTTGTTTGCTAAATCTCGTGAGCCAGTTATAGGGGTCCCGAGCAGCAAGGACCAAAGCACTGAAGTGGGAATGAGCTTGGCTTGCCTGGGGAACAGAAAGAAGGTCAACACGTCCAAGGAACAGGAAATGTGGTTTCTAAGAGGAAGTCAGGGCCCCACCACAAAGGCTTGGGAGGCTATGGTGAGGAGTTTGGGCAAAGGAAACCTCAGGACTTGTGTGTTCAATCCATGGAATTATCTGGACCATGAGTGGCAGCAGAACTACCACCAGAAGTTGGCGAACTACAACCTGTGGGTCATAGTCAGCCTGCCACCTGTTTTTTGTAAATAAAGTTTTATTGAAACAGAGCCACACTCATTTATTTACAAAATGTCTATGGCTGCTTTCCTGCTACATTGGCAGAGTAGAGCAGTTGCAACAGAGACCAAAAATCCCACAAAACCTAATATATTTACTATCTGGTCCTTTACAGAAAAAGTTTGCTGACTCCTGAACGATTTTGTCCCAAGAATCAAAATGCAGCAGCTCCTTGGAGGAACCAGCAATCTAGCCGTATTGAGTTTTTATCTCCCAGTCCAATTCTTTGATTCCTATTCAATCAGAAATTAAATGTATAGATAGATGTTTTAGAACAGTCTTATCTTCAGGTCTTGAATCTGGTATTATTGTGTTTCCCTGAAAATAAGACCGGGTCTTATATTAATTTTTGCTCCAAAAGATGCATTAGGGCTTATGTTCAGGGGATTTCATCCTGAAAAATCATACTACAGTTTATTTTCCAGTGAAGTCTTATTTTTGGGGAAACACAGTAAAAGGAAAAGAAAACTGATTTGATTCCCTCGTGTGGTTGCTAACATGATTAAGATTCATTAGCTCGCTACGACGCAATCATAAATGAAGACATTTCTTACTTCAGAGGCTTTTGGCCATTAAGACTATTACTTTATCTGCTAAGAGGTGCAGACGAGACATCAATATGTGCTGTTAAGTATTTATAATTTACACAAACTACATAGTGGTCAAAGCAGGGCTCACGCAGAATGATCTGGTTGCAAGGTCAGCTATGAAAGGAAAGGGGTAAGATGTGTAATGCGCTGTTCCTCTTAAGGAAAACAAAATAATAATGAAGTTCTACTGAGGCACTGAAATATAATACTTTAAAAAGTTAATGCTAGAAAGCAGAAATAAGGCAGCATGGTGGAGGGTCAACAGATCACAGTAAGAACGCAGATTCTCCCATGTAACAATTGAAGCAAAGTTTTGTAACCTAAATCTGGGTTCTTTCTCAGTAAAATGGGAACGATCCCCCCTAGGGTCAAATGATGATTTCTATGAGTCCTGAGCACTTTTGCTTTCATGAGATTCCCCCTAGATAAAAGATATTGAATAGTATACATATATTTTTATCATGTAAGTAATGATATGGTATTTGTCATGAAATGATAAGGTATTTGTCTTTCTCTGTTTGACTTATTTCACAGCATAATACCCTCTAGTTCCATCCATGTAGTAGCAAATGGCAATATTTCATTCTTCTTTATGGCTAAGTAATATTCCACCATATACATATATATATACACACATACATATATATCACTTATTTATCCATTCATCTATCAATAGACACAGGCTGCTTCCATATCTAGGCTATTGTAAATAATGCTGCAGTGAACACAGGGATGCATACATCTTTCCAAGTTAGTGTCTTAGATGTGGATTCTAAACAAACAAATAAACAAAATGGAAACAGACTCATAGACACAGAGAACAACCTGATGATTGCCAGATGGGGGGGGGTGAGGGTCTGGGTGAAAAGGTGAAAGGATTAGGAAGTACAAATTGCCAGTTACAAAATAGTCATGCGGATGTAAAGTACAGCATAAGGAATATAGTCAATAATACAGTAATGACTATGTATAGTGCCAGGTGGGTACTAGAATCATCAGGAGGAATCATTTCATAAATTATATAAATGCCTAACCACTATGCTGTCCACCTGAAACTAATATAATATTGAATGTCAACTGTAATTGACAAAAAATAGAAAAAAAACTTTTTTTTTTAATTTTAAAAAATAGGGGAAAATATATTTTGTGACTGTGTTAGTATAAAGATGAATATAATACAGTGGGATTATCTTGATTTATTCCTTCTGATTTTAAAAGAAATTAAAACGCTTTTGTGGACTCCTCAAAGTGTGCTGGGTCCTAGGTGGTGTGTCTGCTGCATCTAACCCAGAAGTTGGCCCTGGCCGCACCTACTCCCAGGAGTGTGGCCAGGACTATAGGAGCTCAAGTGTGTAAAAGCAACTTCCACGTAACAAACACTGCATGGCTGTTACTGATTATATACTGATACACACACCTTTCAAAAATCAGAACGCGCATGCTATAGCCAATTTGTTGAATGATGTCTTTAAACATAAAATACATTGTGTTGCCCTCCGAGCTCTAACAGCCATACATTTTCATTGCAGAACACAAGCATACACAAAGATAAACACACAAAGAAAATTTAAAAATCACTTATAATCTACCATTGACCAGAACTAAACTCCTAATGCATTACTGCAATGCCTTATGCTCTTTGTTTATACAAAGGTGATGTTTTTTGTTCTAATATAATTGAAACACACTTTTTTTGTCATTTGTTTTTCCCCCACTTATCCAATGACGACAGAGATTTGTCATATCAATTATCATTTACAATATCAGTTTAATGATATTATAATAGCCCATCTTACAAATGCACCCATATTTATTTATATGATCTCCTCTCATTGGACATTCCCATCTGTTTTCTTAATTTACCATTATAGACGATGTTGTGATGAAGAATCTTGTGGCTACGTCTTGCACATAAGTCCAGGATGCTTTGGTTATTTTTTTAATTTTTAAAATGAAATTCCTGTGGGCTTAACACTCTGGTGTGTGGCCTCCCTGGATAAAAAAAGCTCTTACTACATAGTTTGGCGAAGGAGATCCACAAAAGTAAAGAGCACAATTAAAGTGTGCCCAACCACTCTTAGGCACACTGGACCCTTGGGGACAGAAAGTTCCTGTTGACCACAGGGTGGGAACTGGGTGGCAGAATGAAGAAGGCTCCTCATTCTTTTCTTATTCAACTTTAAAACCTAGTGGTTCTGAAAGTCAGTTGTTAATAATAATAATAATAATAAAACTTGTTAGTTACTGGGCACCACTAATAAGAAAAAAAGTTTATTTAGATACGAACCATCAACTGTGAATCTTTATGTTTGTCCTCATTTTACTGCAGTCATGAAATGACTGGATTGTGAGTCCAGTTCTACCACAGCCAGGCAATGGTGTACGAGGTCCTTGTGCCAAAGTTTCTTCTCTATAAAACTGGGGAGGTGGGGGGAAATCACACCTACAACCCATAAGAATGGCAGGACTGAATCATATAGGACTGTCATGTTACTAGCACAGTGCCTGGTATGCAGTAGGTATGTAGTAGGTATGTAGTAGGTGCAAAGAACAATGAGGCCCTGCCCACCTTGCTCAGGAGAAGAGTCCTTTGCGAAGACTTGCCCCACCAATCTGAATATAAAGTAGATGACATCGTTGAAAAGCTTTTGAAAGGTGCTGTGATAACTGACATTAATCCTGTACTTTGCAATCTTATATCAAGGAATGAATTCATCTTTTGTTGCTTTGTTTCAGAGTTGGAAAAGACATCTGGCCATTTGAGGGAAGGTAAAAGAGGACACTGAAAAAGAGGTTCCATAAGATTGAAGTTCCATTAGTAAGAGCTACTACTCAATTCCAGGAGAGTAAACTTTCTTAGGAAGAAGTTGCAGAGTGAATCTCATTATTCCCATTTAACAGAGAAGAAAATGGAGGCTGGGAAAGGTTGGAAAACTTGCTTCCTGTCACAGAGCCCATAAATGCCAGAAGCAGGATTACAATCCAAGTCAGTCCTCCCAGTGAAGCACTTACTGAGTTCTTACCATATAATGAGCACGGTGCTCAGTTACCTGCCTACCTTCTGTATACTTCTAGATATTACTAGATACTTCTAGATACTACTAGATGCTTCCTCCTTTTAGTTTTTTAATTGATATATAATTGACATAACATTATATTAGTTTCGGTGTACCACATAATGATTTGATATTTGTAAATATTGCAAAATGATCACCACACTAAGTCCAGCTAACATCCATCACCACACATAGTTACAAAATATTTCTTGTGATGGGAACTTTCAAGATCCACTCTCCTAGCTACTTGCAAATATGCACTACAGCATTATTGACTGTGGTCATCTTGCTGTACACAATCTCCCCGTGACTTATTCATTTTATAACTGGAAATTTGTAGATTTTGACTCCTTTCACCCATTTCACCCACTCCACACACCCCCGCTTTGTGCAATCACCAATCTGTTTTCTCCATCCACGAGCTTTTGTTATTGCTGTTTTACCTTTGTTTTTGTTCGTTTGGTTTTAGATTCTACATATAAGTGAGATCATACAGTATTTGTCTTTCTGTCTGACTTATTTCACTTATCATAATGCCCTCAAGGTCCACCCATGTTGCAAGTGGCAAGATTTCATTCTGTTTTTTGATTAAACAATATTCCATTGTGTATGTAGACCACATTTTCTTTATCCTTTCATCTGTCGATGGATACTTGAGTTATTTCCATGACGTGGCTATTGCAAATAATGCTGCAATGAACATCTTTGCGAGTTAGTTTTTGTTTTCTTCAAGTAAATGCCCAGAAGAGGGGTTGTCAGATCATATGGTAGTTCTAGTTTTAATTTTTTGAGGAAATTCCATACTCTTTTCCATAGTGGCTGCACCAATTTACACTCCCACCAACAGTGCCTGAGGGGTCTTCTAGACAGGATACTTCTGGGATACTAGGACACGTCTAGGTATTCCTAGGTACTTGCTACCTACTAGCCCTGAGCTGTCCAGTGTGGCAGACACTAGTATTGAGCACTAGAAATGTAACCAGTGCAATCGAGGAACTGAACTTTTTTATTTCATTTAATTTTATAATTAAATTTAAATAGAATACTTAATTTGGTTATTGGCAGACCTTTAAGTATGTTTGGAACAACTTGGGCAAGTGAACCTACTTTTTCAACTGTAAATATTATATAATCTACATACAGATCAAGCATCTCTGATGAAATTTTAGCATCCAATAGGAGAGGTGCTATAAGTTATATAATACACACTAGACCTTGAAGACTTAATATGAAAAAAAGAACAAAAAATCTGGTTCATAATTTTTATATTGATTACATGGTGAAATGATAATATTTTGTTGGATATATGGGGTTAAAGTACATTATTACAATGAATTCCGCCTGTTTGTTTTTACCTTGTTTAATGTGACTAATAAAACCTTTGAAATTACATATGGATATTTGTTGTTTTACATGACCCCACCTCTGTCACCTTATGCTTTTGAAATCTTACTAAAAATTTTCCCCAAGATCCAGCCCTGCCCCATACTCAGTCCCAAGGTGTCAGGTGAAACCCTGCCTCTAGCTTCAGAATAAAACATGTGACCCAGGACTAACCAATGAGAAAACCCAATTTCCCAGGTGTTCGAGGGTAGTAAGTCCCCAAACTCAGCCTAGCCAATTAGCTGTTGTTCCATCCTCATGGTCACAGGGATTCGTTCACAGAAGGACATGTGTCCTAGGTTAATCTAGACAAAGTGAATCCATAGATTTGGATGGAACGTTCATGCATATGATTCTTTTCCCTCTAACGTCTGCTAGCAGGAAAGATGATATGAGCTTGGAACTACCAGAGCCAACACTTAGCAACTAGAATGAAGTCCTAAAATAGAGCTTACACATAGAACAGGCATTTCTGAGAGATGCAGATAAACAGTCCTGATGACATCATTTGTGCTCCTGGATCAAACCACACCTGAAGCCAGATACACCTGAATTAGTGATTTGCATGAGCCACTACATCAGCTCATTGTCTGCTCAAGCCAACTAAGCTGTATTCCTGTCATTGGTATCAAAAGTCCAGAGCGATGCTCTCACTCCTTCTAATCTGTTGTGAGGACAACACAGAACACTGGGTAGGAAACTCTCAGGAAATTAAATGTTGTTACACATTTCAACTACCATTGTGGTTTTAGAAGAGAAAAAATAAACATGAAGAATGGACAACCTGAACGCATCCCCCAGTCAATGATTCTAGATGCAAATCAAAACTGTGTTTGGAAAGAGCCTTGTGCAGCTCACTGAGCTCCGCCCACACGTTGTCTCATCCAGCTGTTACTGGCACACTTCGGTTGTCCACCTGCCGTGTCCTGGACTGCCCCAAACACAAGCTGCAACTCCAACTGGGCTTGAACAGCACCGATTACCAGCCATGTCTACCTGGTTCGTTGAGCAAATGATTCTGTTGTTGCTTACTCATTTTCTTTCTTCATTCATTTGCTTATTTATTTTGAGGCGGTGATGTCAGCTCCATGATTGGGGACTGTGTTTGGAGAGCTGGCACGCCAATGCTGCTGGACACAACCGTTTGAACAAGCCAATCTCTTTCTCAGGTTACACCATCAGGAAGGCTCCTTCCCCCCACCTTGAAGGTCCAGCCTGAAGGCCCGCTCAAACCTCTCTCTCCATTTTCTTCCCCTCCACCTGCTGCTTTTCTGCCTCTCCTTTTGGGATCTGCTTGCCCAGGGAAGCCTCTCCTGACAGCTCCCGGCTGGTCTCTGCGCTCCCCTCAGAACTCTCCATTCCAGCCCATAGTACACTTGCGTGTAATTGCTCTGTTTATTTATCTAGCTAGCTTTCCATTAGACCATGACCTCCTTATGGGCAGGAATCAGATATTATTCAGCTCTGTGCCTCGAGGACTAGGTCCGCAGTGGCTGGAGCCTTGAAGATGATTAATAGGTATAAAAAGGAATAAATGAATGGAATGTGAGTTAAGGAATAGCTGCCCTGATCTCACAGCTTCCAACTTGTCTCAAAGCTTTTCTGTTGTAAAGCAACTTCCAAGAGGTTCAATTTAAAAAAAAAAAAAGAAGAAGAAGAAGAAGAAAGGAAAAAAGAGCTCTGAGTGAAATAGATGAAGCATCTTTGAAGTACCTCTGCCTCCTCCACCTGCATCCAAAGGCTTGGGGTGGAGGAGTGTCCGGTCCCCCATGAAGCCCTAGAGAGGGCATTAATCATCTGAGGCAACGGACCAGCCTCAGAGGTCTTACTTACCCCCAGGGGCCAGCCAGCACATGCGGATGGTTAGACCTATCTGCAGCCATCTCTAGCTGACAACCAGCTCAATACTCAGCTGTGTCAAGGACAAATTTTGCATGGATCATGGTGCCCAGGTGCTGCCTTGGAGCCCTCAAAGTGGCATTTTCCCATTAATTGTTAACTTGGGAGAATGGCGGTGTGTGTGGGGGGGGCAGACAGGGGGGAGGAGAGAGAAAGGAAGGGAGGGAGTGAAAGAGTGAAAGAGAGAGAGAGAGGGAGAGAGGGAGAAAGACAGAGACCTGGGAAAGGGAGAGCTGTCTCCTCCCTAAAGATCATGGAAGGGTCCACCACCCTGGGCTCGCCAGAAGCCATCAGAACATGACACAGCTGCCATCAGAACATCTCCAGTGATGGACAGGGAAATGGAGCCTCCATGGAATGCATGAATAAGCTTCTTTGGAAATAGTTCAAGTCCATCATGGGCAAGAACAAGGCTGAGATGTCCTATAAACAACACAATGTCTTTAAGTGCATATTAGAGCTAATTAAGTTGGAAACAGGGACATTTACATGCTTCTCCTTGGCATATCCTTGGGAGGGTTATCTGGGTGGGGTCTTACTCAGGAACATTGTCTCCCAGAATGAAGAAATTCTCTGAGCCTCATGCTGGACTGGCCTCTCTCTGGACAAGTTCAGATTATTCTGTAATGAGTCAACACAAATCTCTTGCCCTCTGGTGTGATACCTGCTGGCAAAGAAAGAACAGACTGGTGCTGCAGACACGAAACAGGGGACCGCTGGCGAGGACATTGCCTGCCTCCTCGTCTTCTCTTTGTCTCATCTGCAAGGCTTTTTTTGTCCCTTGGCAAGAGGCCTCCCCTCTGAGAAGCACCGCCCTTGCCTGATGCCACAAGATTAAGCAATTTGCTTTTAATTAGGACTGCAGTCATTTCCAAAGGAAGCACGGGAGAGAAGGGGAAGTAGGCTGGCTCGTTCAACTTTAAGTGGATTCGATGCACACGGTAAATTCAGCCCCCACTGTGGGCAGCCAAGTTGAGCAGCTTATCCCTTGTGCCCTGAGCAACTTACCCAGGTCCACAAGCATCTACTCTTCTGTACCAGTTAACAGAGATGTCAGAGGGGGGTGTGGAGAAGGGAAAACCACAACCCCTTGGTTCCCTCTGTATCTGATGCTGAAATTCTATCCAGACAGTAGATCAAGCTGGCCTGTGCTCTCCCACCTGGCACTGTGGTCTAGGGAACATTCAAATACTTTTCCCTCCAGTTCAGTCCCCCAGGAAGGGTGTCACCATAATTTGCAGCTCTTGCTGGGGGAATCCAAACAGTTTGCTGGGGGTGGGAAAGAGAGGAGACAGGGAGGGAACGCAGGCTGTGCGGTGCTGAGCCCGCCAACATCTCCCACCCTAGTGTTCTGGGCTGGGGACCAGTCTTTCTGTCTCACTCTGATTCCAGACCAGGCGTCCACCAATGGGCCCTTCGCTCGAGAAGCCAAACCCGGGAGCCTCGACCCAGCTTCCTGCTTTGGCTGCCTGCTCCCTGCACCAGCACATTTTATGAAGATAATTGGAAAGGAAAGAAAAGGTAGCGGCTTTGTTTACAATGCAATTAACATCTGAATAATTTACTACGAAATACGCTGGAGCTATATACAGCACATAGAGCCCGCTCCCTTTTTAAAGCCAGCTTGAAATCCACAGCGGTGGTACGATGCCTGTTCCCTTCCCCTGGGCTGAGTCAGGTCTCCATTAGACAACCAGCCACTGGCGTCAACACCTCCTCTCTTCTGACAAACCCGAACTGGAAATTTTCTCTAGAAGACGCCACTCCCTGCTTTGGACCTGCGTTCAGCATAACGGTTTCTATCCATGGCTCCGGTGCCCCCTCATTCCTGGCCTGTCTCACCTTGTCCTCGCCTAGAGCCACTCCACATCCAGATGGCCCCACTGCCGGGCACCGAGCACGTTTTTTTAAAAAATGTCTGTTGAATGAGAGAGGGAGAGGCCAGGCCTGATGATAGTCAAAGGGGAGGTTGGCTCGCAGCTCCCAGCTTCCTCGGCCCTGACCAAAGCCAAGCTTGGAAGATGCTAACGTTTGGATGAGTTGGCAGGAAGAAAGCAACTTTCGAAGTGGGCCCGACAGGGGAGACGGTGCTGTCTGTATGAATAGGACTCGCTTACCCCTCCAGCTGGCTCAGATTTGTGCTTCTGGTTCAACAAGTAAGCACAGCCCTGCTTCATCATGCTAAGTGTGGCCTGGAGCCACTGTTCTGCTTCCAAACACATAGCTTTGCTTTGCCCACTTGCCTTGGCCTTGGCACTCTTTCCTCCCACCCTCATTTTCCATCAAACCCTCAGGTTGCTCTTTCTTTCAGTTACAGCTTTTTTAGACAACAGACATCCAGAGCCCATCCACAGGAGACAGGAAAGATGCTGCTGGATGGACACCCACATTCCTTTCTACTGCTCCCGATTTCCATCTATGATACCGATCTCCCTGCCAGGCCCAGAGGGCTCAAGGGAGGCTGGGCCATCCACAACCGTTCTTCTGCTCTGCTACCAAACATTTTAGGAAGTTAATGATACTTTGGATTTTAAGTGTGTATGTGGGTGGGTTAGGACAGTGGGATGTTCTTGCAGGGGACATTAGGACAGGGAGTAGATGTCCCTCCTTTTTACTCGCCCTGAACAAAGTGTCTTAAATCCAAGTAGGTACATAGTTCATCCGTTTGTTTTATAATTTTGGAACAACTGGCCCATGCAGCACCTTTTTTTGAACTAGAACAGGGTGTCCTGCCTCCAGGCAAAGGGAACACCCCACCCCATCACACAGCTCGGTGACTCGTATGCAAGTTGGATTTCCATCCTCACTTGGTCCGTCAGCTGAGCACCTTTTTGCAGTGCACAACCTACTCAACCATACAGAGCAGCCCAGGTACCTCGTATAGGAAAGCAGCACGGTGGTGAGATGTGAGTCCTGAATTCTAATACACAGGCTGAGGGTCACAGTTAAAGATCAAGGGCTGTGGAACCAGCAGCCTGGATTTAAATTCCACCTGGGCCACATACTAGCTGAGTAACATTAGATAAGTTATTTAACTTCTCTGTACCTCAGTTTCTTCATTTGCATATTAAGCACAAAACAGATCTTAAGAGTATGCATGTATTACACAGCTTCTTAAATATTTAAATATTCCTGGGCCCTTCACTCATAGATAACTTTGGGCTAATCCTGTCATCTCTCAGTTTGTTTATATTCAGAGTGATTTTATTGGTGGTAACTCTTAAAAGTTATAATTAAAGACCTTCTCCAAAATCTGTGAATATGTGTGTTTCTCTTCCCTAAGGTACTCTAACTTGTATTTTCTTGAGGCACCACTTTTGCAGACCTTAACTGCTATTTTATTTGTATCACTAGTAGTGGCAGTTGAAAAGATCAGAGCTTTTCTGCACAAAGAAACATGATTTGATGTTACTTCTTGTGAGTTCCTGTGTGAGGTGTTCCTCACAGAGAATCACAGGGTGGGGATGACGCATAGCAGGACTTTGCTCCCTTGCCAGATGTCATGGGTTGAATTGTGTCCCCTCAACCCCAAAATTTACAAGTGGAAGTCCTAGCCCCCACCAGCTCAGACTGGGGCCGTATTTGGAAATAGGGTCATTACAGATGTAATTAGTTAAGATGAGGCCACACTAGAATAGGGTGGGCCCTAATCCAACAGGACTGGTGTCCTTATAAAAAGGGGAAATTTAGACACAGACACTCACACAGAGAGAACCCCATGTGAACATCAAGGCAGAGACTGGGTGATGTTTCTACAAGCCGAGGAACACCAGTGACTGCCAGCAAACCACCAGAAGCTGGAGGATGGGCCTGGAACGGATCCTTCTCTCCTGCCTCTCAGAAGGAACCAGCCCTGCCAACACTTTGATCGCAGCTTCTGGCCTCCAGAACCGTGAGACAGTAAAGTTCTGTCTTTTAAGCCACCCATTCTGTGGTCCTTTGTTATCACAGCCCTAGCAAACCAATACATCAGGTAAGAGTTCCTCTTCCACATTCCTGAAGCCCACAGCCTGTCATGGGGCCCAACTCTAGGCCTCAGCAAAGCTACACATTTCCTACCTGTCATGGCCCTCCTGCAATAGCTCAAGAATGGTCAAAACTGTGATTCTTAAATCCTTGGTTGCCAAAGGGTGACTGTGATGCTTTGTATTCTTCTTTTTCCACCAAGGATTTGAAGTAGCTTAAGGGAAGCACATAAAGTAAGACAGCACAACGGATAAAAATATGATAGTAGGACCAAAAAATATACATAAATCTAATTAGAACGTTCGTCGAAGGATGGGGTGGGTGCAGGTGCATCTTCCAGGGTAATGAAAACGATATAACTGATTGTATTTTTCTTTGTCCTCTGGCCAACGGGAAGCTCAGAATCACATTTACAGCTCAACCGTTTCTTACATTCAAAAGCTCTGGGCTTCTGGGTGGCAATGATATGCCAGTCCCATAGGGGACACAATGCTTTTCTAGTCTGTCATTCTAAAATAATGGGAATGAGAAGGAAACCTAATTCCCTTCAAGAACTAAGAGAGGAGAGAGACATAACATCCAGTGATGATAGGAAAGGTACTACTAAGTGAAGCCAGAGGAAATGATTGGACTTTTACTGGTCTCTACTTACTGACCACTGTTAGCAAACCCCTGTGCCATCCCCTGAATGATAGAGTCACAACACATGAAATCTAATGCAGGGCCATGAGTTAGGCTCCCAGTGTTTTAAAAACTGGGATAGTTTACATTTTTTTTAAATGTAGATTTTTTTCCCTTCCTTCTTAATAAACCAGAAAGATCTAGCATCACTGGTTCCCCTGCATTTCCACATAGCAGGGATGGATTAAAGCTGCTCCTTTAGGTAGGACACATGTCCCCAGATTGCCACAGTTTCTCCCGCTCCCTATTCTTCCACTAGGCCTCCTGCAGGTATTTCGTTTTTATGTCCTGATCCACTAGTCTCCTCAGAGTGAGGTTGTATAGTAGTGACAGTTCTCGCCATTGTGTAGGTGACAGAATTAAGGCCTACAGGCAAATAGACTTTGGTGTGAAGAGTGCTCCCTGAGTTGTGCAGTAAACAACCTGTGCAACTGCATACCAGGTCCTGCAAAATGTAAGGACTTGCTCAAGATCTTATAACCAGGAAATACCAATGTCAGAAGGTTGCAGTGAAGGTTAAATACAATAATAAAAATGTATGTGTGGTGACTAACACAGTTAAGGCTGAGCAAAGCTTACACACTCACACACACACACACACGGCCATATGCTTATAAATGTTTAACAATAAGCTCACTGGGAGAAGGAAACCCTTACATGTAATGCTTGCCAGTTTCTGTGGTGTAAATGCTCCCACTGTGGCTAATATCAGGTTACCAATATAAAGTCAACTGGCTTGCAAAATACCTGCAAGTTTAAAATTGGCTTTTAAGGACGAGTAACAAGCAAGCCCCAGTTCATTACTACACCGGCTCATCCTGGCTTACGAGAGTCAATTGTTAATTTATGTATTGTGTTTTATATTATATAAGTTATGTTTTATTATGTAATATATTATACTTATGAAAGTATATTATATACTTTTAATATATAATATATACCAGGGATGCCAAAAAAATATATACACGTGACTCGTATTCATCTTTTGTTATTGGTATATATATTGAGCATTACAATTTTAATACAGTTTTTTCCTTGTTTAAAATGTGAATACATTTTTTTGGCACCCTCTGTATTTAATATATAAATACGGAAGATATGTTTAATAAATAATATAGAGGTTTAAAGGGTAACATAATTCATAAATATTGTATTTCCAATTACAATTATGCAATAAAATATAAATGTTACATTTTAAAAGATTATAAAGAAAAAAAGTAGAACACCCACAAAGTTAAGTTTTCTTCCTTTCCTTTCCTGTCCTGCCCTCCTTCTCTCCTGAGACCAGCTTTCATGGATTAGAATCCAAAGAGAAATCCAGGTCCAGGTACGGGATGCTTCAGTGGCCCCACCGAATGGATTCCTGTGAGGCAATGACTTATTAATGATGTGCAACTGCTGATGGGACCTCTCTCGGGCCCAGATCCAGCTGCTTATCTGATGGCAGCGATCAGTACTGGGCCCCAGCAGCGCATGGAGCAGTGACTAGAGCTGACAGAGACTCCAGCTGCCCCAGACCAGCGTGCCTTAACCTATGAGGTCTGTCTTGCTAGGCTCCATTTACACACACATGCACACACACACACATATGTGCGCGTGCATAACACATGCAGATACACTCACCAATGCACGTGTACACACACAACTTCACACGTACACACTCATATAGATACACACAGTTTTTTCTTTAGAGTCTTCTAAATTATAATGATGGATTGAAAGCCTCAGTGTTCCGCAAATTCAAGGGCAATGCTTCATACTTAGACAAACAAGCACCTTCTGTGATCAAACAGATGCAATTAATGGAGAAGTCTTTTTTTCTTTAAAGCTACTAGTCACTAAGCTTTTACTACCATGTTTCCCGAAAATAAGACCTAGCCGGACAATCAGCTCTAATGTGTCTTTTGGAGCAAAAATTAATATAAGACCCGGTCTTATTTTACCATAAGACCGGATATAATATAACATAATATAATATAACATAACATAACACAATATAATAGTAGGTATAATATAATATAATATGATACTAGGTCTAATATAATATAATATAGTATAATACCCGATCTTATATTAATTTTTGCTTCAAAAGACACATTAGAGCTGAGTTTCCAGCTAGGTCTTATTTTCGGGGAAACACAGTATGTACCCAGAACTTCACGTACCTTCACTGTTCATTCCTTATAGACATGCCATGACATAAGTGCTATATTCCAAGCCCCATTTTCCAAGAGGAAACAAGCTCAGAAAGCTGGCACAGTTTGCTTAGGGTCACACAGCTGGCCAGAAGCAGCTTTTCTGACTAGTTTACCTCTAAAGGCATTTCAATTTTCTCCCCAAATTCATCCTTCCAGCCCCCATGCCAGGAGTGCACTGGTTTTAGAATTTTCATCAGAAGCCAGTCTCCCCAAACTCATGTGGAAATCAGTGCCCGGACTGCTCTCTACCAACAGATGTACGTTTGTCTTTTGCACATCTGCGGTTATTTTTCAGTGTAAGGAACAAGTTCAGCATTTTGTGGCTCAAATGTCTGCAAATTAACACAGGCAGATTCTGCAGTGACTCAAAGAGCAGTCCTCCAGTGAGCAAAGTCGGGTCTTGGATTCAAGGGAGGGAGACGTGCTCTAGGGAATATTGAAGACAAGAGGCGTGCAGGAAACAAAATGAAGCCCCGTGATTTTTAGACATCTGATTGGGAAAACTGAGGTGTGTGCATCCCATGATTCACTTTATAAAAGAGCAAACCCTACCAGAAAAAGAAATTACTTTTAACATAGATCCATTTAAACATTTCTAAAGCAGCTACTGTACGTGTGTGAACTCTTTGAATAACGCTGCCTACGGCCCACTGGGATCTGCTATGCTAATGACACAAAAAGTGTTTCCTTTATTTTTCACTCCTCATGTATTTTTTACACCAAAGGGTTACTTCCCACCTTATTCATTAGACTTGACTCTAACTCACTTTTCTGGGTTTCTGAAAATTGAGTTCACTTTGGAAAAACTTGCCAGTTGTGAGAGTATTTAAAAGGAGCCCCCGGGGCTAACCTGTCTTACCACATGCCACACATTATACGTGTTGGTTTAACTGACCATCCGACCCCAAGAAGACTTCGAAACATAGGCTGGTTGTCACCGTGGCATCCCAAGGATTCTGCCATGGCATGCAAGCCCCGGTGCCTGGTGAGAGTACAAGCACACATATTCAATGACAGAGCTAAAAACGGGGATACTTAGGAGGCAGGGTTTTAACTGTTTGAAGCAAAGCAGCATTATTGCATAGGGATAACGTAATTGCTCAAGGCGACTCTTTTCCAAAGGGCTGAAAGTGAGAGATCTGACTATTTGTTCAGAAATCTTGCACGTTGGAGTAACATGGTGGGCTGTTTTTTGAAGTTGTTTAAATAGACATGAAATGGTCATGTGGGCCCCCTGCACTCTTAATAACGTCCACAGCAGTCCTTGCCGCCCAGAACGCACGGGATAAAGATGAAGATGGGAGAAAGGTGTGTGTGTGTGTGTGTGTGTGTGTGTGTGTGTGTGCGCGCGCGCATGCACATAGATGCATGTCTGTGTGTGTACATGCACATCTGTGGACGTTTGCATATTTTACATACAGTAGTAAGGGAGAGAGTATGCTCTAAGGGGGAAAATGGGACTTTGGTGTCATATTACCTTGCACCAGAATCTGGCTCTAGTCCTTACTCGCGAAGGGACCTGGGGCAAATTACATGTCATCCAAGACCTAAGGATTTTTCCTGTCAAATGGGAATGTTAAGACCTCAATGGTAGATATAAGGGGACCCCAGGGTGCAAAGGCACTGTGTGGCCTATTTGAAATTGTATGGGGATGCTGGACTTGGCCACACGCCCCATTCAAACCGCCTCAGGAAAGTCTCTAACTCTCTCCAACTCCATTTAAAGTCGGGCTGATGTGACTTTGTGTCACACTTTATGGAGAAGGAGACAGATGTGATAGAGCATCTACCCAGCGCCAGGCACTGCACACCTACCCTCACAGCGACCCACGGAGACACCTGTACTGGCCCCACCTGACCTCGGAGGAGACGATACCTCGCAGAGCTTCAGGTCACCCAGCTTAACCTCAGAGGAGGTTGGTCTGGGTTTCTGCCTTCTGAAAACCCCGCATTACTGCCCTGAAACTTCCAGACCGCAGGCCCCCTCAGCCCCAGTATTTGCTGAGAGAAATCGCAGGCTGGTGCTGGGCATTGCTCAATCACAGCACTTCCTGTCCCCCTTATAATAGAAACTTCTGCCTGGGCTGGGAGAGGGGCCACTGGGCTGAGAGGCTGAGAGGCAGGGCTCTTCTCCCTTCCCCCTTTCCCCCTCCCCAGGGGGAGAATGCAGGGCAGGCAGGCGTTTCCGCCTGGCAGGGGCTGTGGCCTGGGCTCCCAGGAGGCCTGTTTGTGGAGACAGGAGTCGGCCCTGGGGCACCAGGAAGCCCGGCTTCTGCTGAGCATGTTTCTGGGGCCGGAATGCCATCCCTTGGAGAGCTCGTCTCTTAGAGACGCTGGGTCTGAGTGGGCTTTAGAAAACTGCAGAGGCCTGTGGCATTGGGGAGAGGCAGAGGGCAGGGGTTCCCACAGGCCAGGCTGCAAGGCCCTTGGTGGGGGGTTCCCTCAGGCATTTCTAATTACAGGAGTTATTTCTGCCCCGCAGATTATGTGGTTCTTGCACTTGGCATGAGGAATGAAGCGAGACATTATTAACTCAGCGAGTGTCAGCCCTGGTCCAGGGGCGCCCATTTGGAAGCAGAGCAGTTAATACACGGGCGGATTAGGTGGCTCTTAGGCTTCGCCACAATTAGAAACTCAGGACGTTTGAAATATTAACTGGGGCATGTGGGTAAGAGGCAGCACCCGGCTTCTCTGCCAAAGCGATAGCAGCCCTGAGGAGGCTGTGGGAAATTATGTAAGGACCTGGCCTCGGGAAGTGGCCTTGACTGGGCACTTGCCGTGCGTCTGTGGTTCTCGTAAACACTCCCCGCTTGATTTTTCCCTAGAACCTCGCAGACAGAACTGTGTCTCCCATTTTACAGAGGAAGGAATGGGGAGGAGCTCAGAGAGGCAAATCAGGTCCCTAAGTCTGCCCAGCAAGGAAGTGCGGAAAGGAATCTGAACCCAGGTCGGCCTTCTCTCTGTATCATCCCTCAACGAGCCCCAGATGGTATCTGCCCACCTCCAGGGAGGCAGTGAGACACTAATAAAAAGTAAGAAGTGCTGAGAAAAAAATAATACTGGCAATAGTAATCCTAGCCGCTGATATTAATTGTGCACATACTAGGTGCACGCCCAGTGTTACAATCTGTATGTACTCGCTGTTCTTCCTTGGGACCATCGCAGAAAGCAGGTACTATTATTGTCCCCATTATACAGCGGAGGATGTGATGCATCCTGGGATTCATAAAGTAGTTCAAAGAGCCAGGATGAGGTTTGAGCTCAGGCCTGTCTGCCTCTAAAACCTACCGTTTCAAAGGTGCTACTGTGTATCCTCAACTCTGACAGGCAGAGGCAGATGGAGTCTGAGCTTTGCACACCCGAATCTAGGGCCCTTCACTTTGCTGCCCTGCTTGCCTGCACTCATCTGCTTCTTCATTGATCATGAATAAGCATTTATTAAACACCACTATGCACCGGGCCCTCGTGCATGGGAGCATGACACTGATCCTGTTATTTAACTGTCCCTACGGAAGCATGGGGCAGGTACTACTTATTACTCCCTCCTTGGTCGGACTAAAAAAAATTGAGTTTCATAAGCACTATATTCTGTTGAATAAACAGCCTACTCTGTTCCAATCAGTCCAAAGGTGCAAAACCATAGACTGTCACGTAGAGAAAGGTCAATGTCACGTAGACTGCAAGGAGAGAGGAGACAGCAGATGGCAAAGCAAACTGGGACAGTGCTGGAGGAACCAGCATGGACTCCAGCGTGGGAGTCGCCCAGCAGACATGGGGATGGAAATGGTCGAGACAGGTCTTTGGGGAACCCGAAGAGATGGATGGTGAAAATATTAATTATGGGAAATAAAATTCAACAAAAACCCTGCCTTCCAGACTTCATGTTTTGTTCATTTGTTTTGTTCTGTTTCCCTTGCTTCGTTTTGTTTTTGTGGAGAGGTCTTCTGGCCCCAGGCACTTCACCGAGCTCCTTGTTTACAGTCTGGGAACAGACAGGCACAGTCAAAACCAGATTCCTTCGGCTCAGTTCTATTTTCCACTTCCCTAATTACAACATTCCTTCCCTTTGGACAAAGTTCAAGTTCTCCTTTCCCTTCAGTTGCACAGCTACCACCTGGATGTAGGAAGGAAGCAATAGAAGGCATGTTTCTAAGAATGATGAGAGAATGCCAGCAAAGGAGGCCCTCCCTGCTCAGGTTTGCAGCCCCCCGGGGCCCCACGCGTGCCGCAGGGTGATATGAGCACAGACCTCATCCACAGAGCTGGAAGGTGAGCAGCTCGAGTGTGAGGGCTGTGAGAAGTGCCTTCAAATTCCCAAAGCCAAACGCACAGTAGGCACACAGGGGATGCCCAACCAAGATGTGTCTCCACCATGCAACACAATCTCAAGTCATTTCTAATTATAGCAATTAAAACGTGGAAGCTTTAGAATAGGTTGCTGTTTTATTTTTAACATATTAATTAATAGCATAGCAGATCTGATGCTATCCCTATGACTTCTACTCACTTACATCTTGGAGTCCGTTTTGAGTGAGAAAGAAAGGAATATGCAGGGAAAAGGAAAAATGTGTGCATATTCCCGACAGGCTATATCCCCCTCAGCCCATTAGGAATGCTTGTTACTGACATATTCTTAATCTGGAGTGGTTTTAAATTGCAATGGGGTACCACCACCACCCCTTCACAATTTGGAGGACAGTTTAATTAAAATCTGTGTCCCTAGATTGGCAGGGTCACTTGTCTATATGATATGTAGAATATGTTCCCTAGCTATAAGTATGGCACGTTTACAACATCTGTGGCCGAAGGGTAGACGGTAGATTATTAGTACCTAGTAGCTTTTTATTTTCCATCTTGGAAAAAAAAAATGAGATGCTCATACCATTGCACATAAGACTTTTGACTTATACATCACAAACTAAACAGCCAATTTGTTTTAGTTTTGGCATTTGTATCTAATTTCTAAATGTTATGAAACGTTTCCCCTATGCTGGCAATTTGCAGGGAAAATGTTTTCCTCTTTCTCCCAAACTCCCACCTTTTCTCTCTGAAAAATGGGGAATGAAAAGGTTTAAAAATCCCCACATTGAAACAGGAGTCACAAACTTTTTCTGGAAAGGATCAGAAAGCAGGTTTTTTTGCTTCTGTGGCTCATACTCTTTCGGTGACAAATACTCAGTTCAGCTATTGGAGTGTGAAAGCAGCCACAGACAATAGGTGGCTAAATGGGTGTGGATGTGTTCTAATAAAACTTAATTTATGGTCACCAAATTTCGACCATCGTATAAATTTCACAGGTCATGAAAAATGGTCATTCTTTTGATGATTTTCAGCCATGTAACAATGGAAAAATATTCTAAACTCACAGTGAGCAAGCCAGAATTGTCCCATGAACCAGAGTTTGCTGATCCCTGAAATTTAAGAGTTCTATCACGAACTGTGAGTGTCCATGGGCAGAACGTGTGCTCCCTCTGGGCCTCTGGTTATCTTTAAAATGGAGGTTTCGACCAGGCCTGACTCTCCAAAGTGGTAGTCACTTGCCACTGGCAGCTACCTAAATGTAAATGTAAACGAGTTAACATGAACAATTTAGTCCTTGAGTCGCACTGGCCACATTTCAAGTGCTAAATAGCCATATGTGGCTAGTGGGTCCTGTACTGAACAGCACAGATATGGAACATTTCCATCATTGCAGAAACTTCTACTAGACAGATTTGGACCAGAATAATCTTTAAGATCCCTTCTTGGTCCAAGAGTTCCTGCATCTATGATTATGCATCCATGAAAATATAGCATGGAAAAAGAAAGCCAATTGTTTGCACGCTTCCGTATCAAGAACGAAGATGTTGGGGGTGGTAGTGGGTTGGACAGTGTCCCCAAAATCTTTGCTTCCTAGGAGCCTCAGAATGTAACCTTCCTTGGAAAGAGGATCATTGCATGTGTAAGTAAAGGTCTCCAGATGAAATCTTCCTGGGTTTAGGGGGAGCCCTAAATCCAATGACTGGTGTCTATGAGAGAAAAGAGAAGGTGGTATGAAGCAGAGAGGCACAGAGGAGCGGTGGTGTGAAGACAGAAGCCAGGACGGGAGAGCAGCCACAAGCCAAGGAATGCCACCGGAATCTAGGAGAGAGGCATGGACCAAATTCTCCCCGAGAACTTCAGGGGGACTGCACCCTTGCCCATACTTTCACTTCAAACTTCTAGCCTCCAGAATTGTAAATGAATAAATTGCGGGTGTATTAAGCCGCCAAGTTTGTGGTGACCTATCACGGCAGCGCAAGGAAACTAATACAGGGGTTGAAGGAATTTTGATGAGAAAGAGGAGGACCAAGTTATTAGCAAATTACATAATCCTTGAAATAATTTTGGGAAGCAACCAAAATATCCAAGCAAGGATTTCAAAACAGCTTCATAAAGATCTGGGTCCAGAAAACACTGTTTTATATAAGAAATTCCATTTCCCAATAGCCAGCGTGGTTGAATTGCGGCTGTGGAAACACAAATAGGACTGGGAAACGCTAATGGGGCAAAGAGGGAACAGCCTGCTTCCCCAAAGGGAAAACCCTCACCTGATGAACCTGGAGGGAATTTGGTACTGCCCTCACAGGGAAATCAGATGGTGAGGGAGCAGAGACATAAGCCACATCAATTTGCATAAGGCATTGGCTCACCAGCCTGCAGCATGTGTGTAAACTGGGAGAGTCCCTCATAAAAGCCCTTATCTTTGGAGAATGAAGAGCAGGGATTAAGGGCAGAGTCTAATGGGCTGGTGAGGGGTCAAACAGGAGGGAGGTGACAAGTGCATGATCACTTTGCTGAGCTCACTTTCAGAGTAAAGCTGATTGGGATGCAAGGCCGACAGAAGGAAGAAGCAAAACTAATGGGTAGTCTCCTGCCTCTCACCCTGGTGTCTGAGATGACATGGAGGAAGTCAGTTTGCTCCCTGCTAGGAAAATCCTTAAACTGAGACCTTTGCTCCAACTTCAGAGATGGTGGACCCCTTTGGGGACCAGGCTCGAGAGATTCAGCCCCCACCCATCCCAACCCCTGCCAAACACAGGTGCTTCATGGGGACTTCCCTCCCCATCACTGACCACTGGGTCAGCCCAGTTCACTGGCCCGGCTGTATCTGGCAGCCCCAATGTCCAGGGGTCTCTCTGAGTTTGGGGGCAGCAGGTTGGGTGGCTGGAGCCTGGACTTCCCAGGGGACAGTGACCCTGTGCTAAGGAGCAAGCCTCTTCTCACATTGCTGGAGGGAGAGTATGTTTTATGGAGGTCAATTTAGTCATTAATATCAAAAACGGGAGAGCAACGCCTGTTCTTGTACCCAGCCACTCCCCTTGTAGGAACGAATCCTAACAGGCTAATATCAGAAACAAACACAGCTTGATGGACGGGTGAGTGGCATAGGATACAGGCTTGACCTTCTGCAAGTCTTGCGTTTGACTCTTCCTCTGTTGCAAGTTCTCTGTGCTGTCTCGATGATGTATTTCACCCTGTTAAGCCTCTGCTTTTTCATCAGTAAAATGGTACTAATAATAACACCTACCTCATACGGTTGTAATGAGGCTGAAATCAAGCCATGTAGGTAACACCGTACACACATGGACGACACTCCAGGAAAGGTGGGAACACCTGTTGCTATGAGTTTGTTTGTTTTTTTTAAACAAAGGTATCTATCTAAATGTTGTTTAAGATTTTTTTTTTTAAAAGCTAGAAGGAAAATGTCTAAGATAAAGAAAAATAATTAACTATGATATATATGTATATATACACACATGTATGTGTGAGAGACAGAATAAAAGTTCTACAGCCTGGAAACCATATCTTTGAAGAGTATGTAATAATGGTTAATGATATGGGAAATATTCAAAATAGAATATTAAATGAGGAAAAGCAAAATTCAATTCTGTTTTATAGTAAAATTCAGCCTTGTGGGAAAAAGAATAGGAAAGATTTACAGAGAAATGGAAATACTGATTAAGACTAGGTGCATATAATTTTTACTTTTTTATTTTTTCACTCTACTTTCAAAATTCTTTACAATGCACATCGAGTCCTTCCATAATGAAAATTAAAATACTAAGGCAACATACTATGGATTTGGCAGTCAGACTGATACAATTTTGAAAGCTGGCTTTCGGCTTGGATATGGTCTAACCTTGGACGAGTTCTTTAACTGAGCCTCAGTTTCCTTATATTTAAAAAAGGGTGAGAGGAGAGCTAATCGGATGCATTTTAAAGTGTTGTACTGAGAATTACCTAAGATATGACCGGGGTGAAAGTGCCTGACATATAGGAAGAGTCCATGTATTTTTTACCCAAGGTCAGAAGATCCTTGTGGGAAGATTCTAGCTAGTTTTGAGAGGATACCAACATGCTTAGTGGATCACTGGAAATTCTGAGACAGAAAGCTTCACGTCTTGGACACCAAAGCCAGAACACTATTTCTTGGATGAAGGACTCCACGGAGAAGTCATGGAATGCTGCTTTGAAGGACTTTGGCAGATTATTGCCCTGCTCATGTAACCTTTGTTTATCATAGCAACTCGTTTCGGAGTCCACTGGAAATGGACTTCATTGATGAATCACACCTGCTTCTTGCATTGCACAGGCCAAGAGAATTGACATTCAGGGTAACCTTAGAAAAAAAAAAAAATCAGCACCAAAAGATAGGAACATGGTGGCTGGTATCTGTATGTGGGAGGGTAGTTCAGTTTCTTTACTTAATCAAAATTAATAATGATGATAAAAATCTGAAAACAACATGCCAAAATCACATATGGATCTGTTTTTTATGAGAAGTTCCTGTGATAAGCACTATTTGTGTTTCTTTTTTTCTAGCTTGATTGGGATATAATTGACATATAACAAACATTGGGCAAGTTTAAGGCGTACGATGCATTGATGGGATACACTTAGATATTGTGATGTGATTCCCCCAGAGCGTAAGCGAGAACCTCCATCACCTCACATAATGGTTAGCAGTGCTGTAGTATATACTCGGATGTTGTTAAGACAGTAAATCTTAAATGTTCTCAACCACAAAAAAGGAATGGTAATTATGTGTGTGGTAATTGTTTGTTTTTCCACTGACTTTTTACAGCTCTTTTTTATGGATGAGGACACCAAAGCTTAGGAAATGGAGCATCCAAAGACAGCGATGGTCGGTAACTGAGCTAGAATTCAACACCCTTCGAAAGGTAAATCCAGAGCCTGAACTCTAACCCATGACGCACAGGTGCCCCTAATGGCCCCTGTGTACTCCGTTATGTAGGACCACCCACAGACCCTAAAGCAGAATATCCTTGAGAGAATCAGACAAGCACAGAGGGGAAAAAGGTACAGAAGGGTCTTTGTGGACTGAGAGCCAGAGAAGGACCAGTTTCTATCAGATGCTTCTCTCATCCCTGTCTGATCCAAGAGGCTGTTTTGAAATATTCTAGTTTCCTTAGACTTTTTTAAAAAATTATTATTACAATTACTCATAAATGTTTTGATTGTGGATGTTATTATGGATGTTATTTCAAATCAGCTTTTAGCATTGTAAGACACTAATGTAAGCACACAAGACCATTCTCCTGAGCAGACCATCCTTAATAAAAACAATACATCAGGCACTGACTCTTATGAAAGGGGTATTTAATCCCCGATAGTAAGCCTCTCTTCAGACAATGCCCTCTGACAAATGTCAGGAACCTGGCTTAGAGGTCAATGAGAAATTGAAAGAAGAGAGAGAGAGGGAGAGAGAGAGAGAGAGAGAGAGAGAGAGAGAGAGAGAGATGTAATTTATGTCAGTTTCATAAATACAAGGGGCATATCTCTCTAGGATATTTACAAAGTGCTGCAAATCACAGAGATAGACACTGGGCTATGGTTTATAGAACACTAGATTAGGAGCCTGAAGTCTTGGGTTCTAAGCTCAGCACTGCCAGTTACTAGGATGTGTCTTTGAACAGTTACTTACCTCTGCATTTCTTCATTAGTAACCTGATTTGCCCCTGTCTTGCCTAACTGGAGTAGCCATGTCTCAGTTTGCCCAGGACAGCCCCAGGTTACACCTGTTGTCCTAGTGTGATTATTAATAGCACCCTTTCACCTCTAGAAGTGATCCTCTTCGGGTGATAAATTACATATTCACCACATGCCTAACTTACAGTGTTCTGATGGCTAAAGAGATGAGGTTTGGATATATTTTGCAATAGTTACAGCCCTGTTATAGATTCAAGGGAAAGAAGGCACTGCTTAGTTGCTCAAATGCTACCTTTAATAAAATGGAGATTTGTTTAGGAAGAGTTCACAGCAACCAATGTGGGAAATTGCTCAACATTATAAAGTGAGGAGACTCAAAATGATGTTTGCCGTGTGGTCCCTACACATAGGCACACAAATATGGAACGAAACACAAAATGACGACAATGGTTGTCTTTGGTGAGGCTGTGGGAAAGATGGTGCTACATTTTTGTTCATGAGTACATTAGCTTTTATCTTAAGAAATAAAAAAGCAGCTTCAAAAAGACGGAAGAAATAAATGACAGTTGGTGATCTGCTCCCGAGGAGGACACCGTGAGAAACAGAGCATCCACAGTTCTCTCTGCGCCTCCATCGTGAGGAGGAGGCAGCAATGGTGGCCAGAGAGAAGAGGAGCTTTCATAGCAAGGATTTCTCTCTCACTGAATGACAGACACTCAAGTCGCAACAGGGTCCAAGCCACCATTAGCCGGACTGCAAACAGGACCAAGGGGTCTCCTGAGCAGAGGGACCATATATGGCATCTAGGACCTGCCATAACCTGGATGGGACTTTATTCTCAAATCCAACAGTTTTGTGCATAATCCAAACAGAAAATTCTGCAGAGTCAAAGAAGTCAATCTAAATATCATATCCTAAAACTTTAAGCTTTTCTGTTCATCAAAAAAAAAAAAAGGAACAGTTCATTCAGGACATTACAAGAATTTTATTTTGAACAAAACAAACAAATTGGACCATCCTAAAATGTAGTGAATTCAACTGAGACAGATATTCGCTGAGCCCCTACATGGCCATGTAACCCTCAAAGGAATGTTCTGAGGTAGGGACTAATTTCTTCATATTTTTATGAGAGGGACAGTGAGGCTTTGGAAGGATAATTCACTTGTTGAGAGTGACAGAAACAGGGACGATTTGGGTTGTGCACAAAACATGTAGGTGGCAAGTGGCAGAGTGGGAAGTTGAACCCACACCTATCTGCTTCCCAAACCTTCAGCGGCTACAGGCCTTGACTAAAGCAGACGCTACGGACAGCCTGTTCCCCCCGAATGCCCAGCCTGAATCTCATACCCCTAACCCACTTGGCTGAATATCCAACCCCCCAAAGACATCATCCCCTAGAGCAGTCTGCCGCCAGCCATCGGTGAGATACTATGACCCCTCCTTGTGATTCTCTCAGCCAGACTTCCACCTGCTCAAAAATAATGCTCTGTCTTGGAAAGCAGTTCTGCTCAGCTTCCTGAGTGCTACTTCCTATCTGCCCTCAGTGTAGAGGAGTTAAAATACCACCTTCACGCATGTGTGTAGCAAACGTTTATGAAACAATTACTATGTGCAAGGCAAAATGCTACAGCCAGGGCTAAGCTAGCCCAGCACAGATGCAGCTAGAGGCAGACCTGGGCTCTCACCAACCCAGAATGACCAATCCATTCAGTGACCTCTGAGAAGTTATTTTCTTTTACTGGGACTCAATTTCTCCATCTATAAAATAGAGGTGCTTGGACCAGATATAGTCTAAGCTCCCTTTTGGCACTAATGGCTATAATTTACCCAGAAAGTATAGAACCTGATCCCCCAAATAACTTTTTAGAAGAGATTCAAGATTAGATTTTAATTCCTTTTCCTGCTCCTTCCCCCCGAAAATTTCAGCAGTGGCCATGCAAGCTTAGGGGCTTTCGACTTTTTATGATTTTTGACTTTGTCTCTTAAGACAGGCAGATATCTCTTCAGAGTAGTTTAGGATTCATAACCACATATTAACTCTGAAAACCTTGGGGGAAACACGTGTTCCTGTTTCCACAGTATTCCCTTATTATTAAGCAATCAATGCTGAGAATGTAACTTTTCATTAACATCAGCTCTCCCCTAAAATAACACGTCATCTCTTTGGGTTAAACCTGGAGCAGACTAGTAAAGTGTTGTCTAAAAACAAGTATGCCCACTTGCATTCTCATTAATTTGATTTTAGCACAATTTTAAAAATTGTGATTTTTTTTTTTTAATGTTACTTGCAGTGTTCCCTTATTAGGCTGAAATTGCCTTTTATTGGCTTTACTTTTTAACAGATGCTAACTTGCAGGAAACAGGCTATACTATAAAATGTACCTGCATTGGAGAAATGTCCATCTATCAATGTAGACTCTCGTAAAGAATTCCAAGTGTTAGATAAATTGTTTCCATTAAGCTGAAAATACCCCTTCGGGTGTGAGCTTCTAATTCATGAGTTGCTGTAAACTGATTCAAATAATGAGACTTTTTTTTTCCTGGCCTGATAATAATCTAGCGCACAACATGCTGAATCCCAAAAGAAGATACTATCTAATGATTTTTACAATTGTCCTGAAGTCCAAACAGAGCTGTTGTGTTAAAATGTGGTTTTTGTAAGGCTATCGTTTTGCCGGCTGTTGTAGTCCTATTTTACAAAGAAAGTGTGATATTTGACTGACATCTGGGTAGATGGATAGTAATCAGAGCTGTGGTCCATGGAGAAATTAAGAGAGAAGCCAGAAGCTGATAAAAACTGAAATCGGAAAAAGAAATGCAGCCGCATTTAAAGTTTTTACATTTCTCTATTTTGGAAAAGCACCAAGCAGCACACAATAAATGAGAAGGAAGCTTCACGAAAGACTCTGTTTATCACCAAAGCAGACAATAGACACTGATATCTCTTTTCTTCATGATAATGTACACGGGATGCTGTCTCGGGTTAATTTAGGTTAATCATATCACCCAACACAAGGTAATCTCACCTATCACAGCAATAGTCCCGAAGTCTCGTGGAATGTGTGTGTCTCTTTATTGTAATTCTAGGAGGAAAAGCACATCCTCAGAACTCCGAAAGGAATAAAGCAACCTTGCCTGTAAATAAAATGCTATCTGCCACCTTCAGTTTGCTGCATCCATCCAATTAAATCTAAATGTATTTATTCAATGAATGTGTAATATATGCCAGGAACTGTGCTAGTTACTGGGAACAAAGGTTAGGTAACTCATGTGGAAACACATCGTAAGTGCCTACTGTGTGCCAGCATATGGACCCTGCCTGACCACAGAAAGCTAATGAGATCACTCCAGACGTGGGAAGGCTGTTCTGAGGGACTCAAGGACCCAGGAAGATCCTCAAAGACCACTCCTCTTCCTCTTTATCATTGTCTCTGTCAGCTAAATGTCAAAAGAGGAAGTTAGGACCTTGCCTTCCTCGAAGCATTTCAGGCTTTGTCAAAACTCTTTCAATGTTGTTTTGTGGTTCAGGCTACAATTCCTGAAACATAACTGCAGCTGGTTATTGAAAAATGCAAATTAGTCACATATTCAGGTTCCAAATGCAACATTCTTTTCTGAGTCAGCAAAAAGTTGGAAATATATACATTTACAGGATCTTTTATTACAATAGTAAAATACACTCATTGAAAAAAAAAAATCCAGACAACATAGGAGGAAAAAAAAAAAAAGTAAAAATATCCCCTTTCCACAAGCCCTCTATGCTTATAACCGTCTTTTCATATTTAAGGTCTATGCTTCTAGACTTCAGCTATGACTATCTAAACTTGTATCCATTCAGTTTTAAGTGCTTGGAAGTTGTACCACTGTATGCATTTCAATCTAAGTAGAGCATATCAATATTTACTGAGAACTGCATGTGTACAGGCCTCTCAATGCTTTGCGTACATAACTTCATATCCATCATACACTGCAGGGGTTGGTGAACTTTGGCC
Source organism: Rhinolophus sinicus (assembly GCF_036562045.2). NCBI lineage: Eukaryota > Metazoa > Chordata > Mammalia > Chiroptera > Rhinolophidae > Rhinolophus > Rhinolophus sinicus. The sequence continues at coordinate 24,509,338 of NC_133760.1, read as the reverse complement.
CTCAGACCAAACCCAGTCAACCTCCTGTTCCTGTAAATAAAGTTTTATTGGAACACAGCCATATCCATCTGTTTACATGTGGCCTAGGGCTGCTTTTGTGCTACCATCACAGAACTGAGTAGTTGCCATAGACAGAGCACGCCCTGCAAGGCCTAAAATCTTCACAATCGGGCCTTTTACTGGAAGTTTGTTGACCCCTGAAACACTAGATAACTTTAAGGAGGAAAAGGACGAGATGGATATAAAACTGCTATTAACACAGGTTAAATGATGAATGTATCTAAAGTTCTTCTTTAGCATTGCTGTATTGTCTAAATTTTCAGTAATGATGCCCATATTACATTTGTGGCTTAGTCATGTATTCAACTTAAAGAGGATTCTATATGAACATGAACAAAACTGATGAACTATTACCAAGTAACCTCCCATAAATGAAGACAATTTATAACTGGGATTTCCACAGTTTGCATACAAACACAATACCCTAAAAGGGATTTCTTAAAAAAAAAAAAAAAAAAAAAAAAAAGAGTTTGCAAACACTTTATAAGATGACATTTCTGAAATAATATTTACTCTATTATTTTCTAAGAACATGTGTTTGGTTTTTTTGAGATTTGAGAAATGTGGGGACACTGCTAGCCGATCAACTTATCTGCTGCTTCTTCCTGGGCAGCTTCCTTTGGAGTGGGCACAGTTGTGTGACTGAGTAATGCACCAAGGGAAGTGGGCAGATTTGCAGCGTGCTACTTCTAGACCAGATGCAGAAAAGCCTCCCTACAAGAGCCTCCTCCTGTTGGCTGACATGAATGTGACCTCATAGGTGCACTTGGGAACCACATCATGACAATGGCAGAGCCACAAGATGGAAAGAACCTGGGCCTCTGCATCAACACTGGAGAAGAGCACCCAGGAGAGGTACCTGCTATATGAGCAATAAATAAATTTTGCATCAAGCCTTTGAGATGGAGGATGTGGGGTTATCTGCTATCTTTCCTAATGAGAGTTGACTATATTTATGAAGCTAGCTGTTGACAAATGGCTTTGGGATGGAGGAATGATATAGAAATCCCTTTTCTACATAATGCAATTCAATAGCCTCCCCTTGAAATCAAAGTACTAGAAACTTCTTTCAGACCTCTAACTGGTACTCAATCATTATAAGTAAGTGGTAACTAAGACTCCCACCCAAGCTTCTGTCTGCCTCTGTTCCTAGTTATCTACTCTAGCCGTAACTGTGCCCTTAAGGACCACCTCAGTCTCTCTCCTGCCAGCATCATATTCACCATGTTTCCTGGTCAAGCCTTTTCCTTTCTGCCACATGGTATTGGGTTCCATGTAACTTAAGATGGCATCCGGTAACAATTTTTGAATTTATCAACCAGGATACTTTCTCACCTACTGACTCTTATGTGTCTTGATAGAAGATAAAGTGCTATTCTGCCATCAGCAAGGAAGCAATGTAGATAAATTCCATGCCATTTATAATTCATTCCAACTTCATTAAGTATTCATACACTACTTATTGGCACATCACCTAAGTATTCTATGTAATAGAAAACAGAATAGCTAGAAAAGAAACTGGGAGAGGCTGGTTTATTAGGAAACTGGGAGAGAGGGAAATAGTTGATTTGCAATATCCCTTACTCCAACCTTCTTATTGAAGGAAAATTTTCTGGACAGGTCACTCACAAGTGAATTGAACAGCACCAGTAAAAAGATCACTGCTATCCTAATTCCTTATTTCAACCCATATTTATCAGAGACCTGCTTTAGCAGGCCCTGAGAATGAAACAGATATTCTCTTCTTAAAGCTTGGACTTCTTAAGTAAATATAGCTATGGGTGAAACACAATGAATCCATACTGGAAATGTTAAACAGCTAGTTGCTTACTAAGGTTAATTTCTCTGATTATCATCAATAGTACTAATCACAACATGAAGTCATAATTCATCATAATTAGGATAGCCAAAATGTACTGAGATTGTACAACTACCAGACTGAGAAAAGGATGGTATGAAATGTCTCATTTAATTTTCTTAAGAACACTGAGATTTAATTTCTATTATTTGTGCCCATTTTACAGATGAAGACATGGAGGTTCTGACAGTAAGTCATTGGTCAAGGAGAGGCTCATGTCTATTTGGACCCAGAACCCATACCTGTAAGCCCTCAGTGCTGTTGTTCCCTAGGACAGGATGGAGTCCCAACAGAGATGTAGAAGCAGTGGGCCATCAAAGTGAAAGAATGGGCAAGCAGGATTCCCGTGATGAGTTGCAGGAAGGGCATGGTAAAAGAAGGCTACCCGGCACTGAAGACCAGCAGTGCACATTTGCTAACAATATTGGCCTTGATTACTTGTCACAGATGGCACCCAAACCAAGCCACTTTAGTAGCATAGAGAACAAAGGCAATTATACGAGAAAAAGGGAGAACCCCTATGCATTCACTCAGTTTCAGTGATATCAAAGAGTCTCTCCTTCCAGCTTATAAAAGAATTATTCAGCACCCCTCTCCGAACGGAAAATACTCTTGAATTCAAGTCTTGGGAATACATTTAGGATTGACCAGATCCCTACACACTGTTCTTTCAAACATCGACCTTTCCATGACTTGATCCTCTGAGTTTGGTCCACTCAGCATGGCAGGCCATCTTTATGTCAATCCCATCCATAAAATAAAAACAACTCTGGAAAACATGGTTCCACCTTTCCCCCAGAGCACTCATCTAGCAATCCATCCACCATTCTTTGTCAGTTGCCCGTGTCTACTATTTTTCCTAATGGCCAACTCACCAACATTTCTTAGATGAGCATACCAGTCAGAGGCAGCCTCAAAGTAGAACGATGGTGTGCTCCAAGATAAATTCAGAAGAAAGTCTACTATACATTTAGGGCTCACAGAAGCTTTGCTTTTGATGTGAAAAAAAAAAGGTGCTTACTTTAAAAATCTATGCTCTTTGCTTTATTATTTGCCATGAACTATCAGGTGCTCTGGATAGAAAATAGACTAAAACATGGGCCCTGCCTTGGAAACTCCAACACAGTATGGAGTATACACATACAGTAACTTCTACATTATCTTGGACTAAGAGATTGAAAAATGCACAAAAGAAAGGGATGAAATATCTTCAAATTCCTCTTGTACTCTAGCCAACATATCTCAAGAAGACAACTTGAGATTCACCAAACTACCTTTTCCCCCCCATATTCATGCGGTGGTTTTTATTCCCACCTGTCATAAACAAGATGCATCCAACATATTTACATTTAAAAAGTGAATTCAAATCAAGTGGGTGAGATGGCTCCTGTTAGACATGCAAGTACCATAGTTTTCGCAGTAAGAAATTAATATAGGTGTTCCTTTGGGGAAGGAGACAATTCTACAGGCAAAATAGGAAGTTAAGTTCTCTCCATGTCCCTATCATCTTCAATTTACTTACCTATCATGCCTGCAGAACACACAGCTGTGTCCACACCACATAAAGTCTGTGTGCTAACATACAGCCCTGGAAATCATCTTGTGTGGAAAACAGCACCACAGGATTTATGGAGAACTATCTAAGTATTCAACTCAGTTCCATTCACTCCCATTATGGCTTCTACTTAAAGCCTCTATGGAAATAGCCATTTATCTCCAGGGACAAATTGTCAGAGCAGTGCTTTATTGATACAAAATACACCCCCGTTCTGTTTGACAGCAACCCAGCAAGAGATAAACATTTCTCCTTCGCAACAGATCCAAGGAATTAGGACCTGAGAGGTCTATACATTCCACAGGAATCCCCTTATATTTAAGAAATGCTCACTGGAAGACCCCACTGGATTGATGAATAAACATGGATGATTCCTGACCGCTCAATTTTAAACTGTGCTCAGGGATTGGGAGAAGGTGATTAGCTAGTAAGTCAACTCAACTACAGAAAGCTGTTCTTTACAACCTTAAGCTAAGGAACAGATGACAAAAGCCCCCCTTTGCTGAGCAAGGACCTTCTGCAACATGACTTTAGAATATCCCTACCCAGTTCTTCACACCCTGGCAGCCAGATTGCCAGAAACAGCTCTTCACCAGGAAATAAGTTCTACCTCTCAATGAGGTTGCCTATTCCTGGAGCCTCCTCTTGTTTCTGGGACATTTTGCTAAAAATTAAACTTTGAATAGGAATGAGTTTACTTATATGCAAATGAATGTTGCTCCTTTGCAGCATAGAAAGATAAATACATTTTGTTTATTTCTTTCTACAAAGCCTTGTTTAGGGAATATACGTGTGTGTGTGTGTGTGTGTGTGTGTGTGTGTGTGTGTGTGTGTGTGAACTTGGAGTTTATATATTTGCCTGGGTGAATCTGTGAGGGCTTATAGGAAATTTGGGTCAAACACTGCTTTGCAGAGAGTTATCAAGGACCAATGAGTATGGTAGTCATTGCTGTTGGGAAAAAAAAAACCTGCTTAGAATCACAAATCCACTCTGTTGCTGAAGATGAGGTTGAAAGAAGCCCTTCTCTCCAAGAAAAGATCTCTCCCTGAAATAATTTCCAAATTAGCTCTGTGGGAATTCTCTGTGCAACAAGTGTCACCTGCAATTTGCACCACAGTTTGACGTGCCTTCCCTCCCAGCTCCACAGGCCGTGTAAAGGACAGCACCCAAAAGCCAGGCACCTCTTCATAATTGAGTAGCACTTGAATTTTTTTGAGCACGATCCCATTCGGACAATGATACTACATGGAATGAAACGACTAATAATAATACTAAAAGTGTCAAGTGCAATATTGGAACATGTCAGTATTTTTTCATTCAACCATGTCAGCAGCAAATCCAATCTGAAATATGCTGACAATAGTGGAGCTATGAAAACCAATATACTTGATGAGCCAGCCGTCCAATAAATTATATATGTGTACATATACATTTGTACGTACGTTCCACAGAAGTGGGAGACATGGACGAGGGGACTTCAGGATGGCACGCACATTACAGAAGCAGTTAGTTTATACTCGACATTCTGTCCTCCTCCTATGAGGATTAAGCTTAATCTGTAGTGACAAGACAGGTGCCCCAGAGTGATCAAAGCATCCGTGGAGGTCATGCTATCTTTCATCAGGGCCTGAGATGCCACTGCAACTGGAAATCAGGACTGCCATTATCCATGGCTACCTCCTACTGCATGGAAAAGAGGGTGTGGGACCAGTAGACCGGAGAAGCCATATTATTTCCTAATTCCAAAATGCTGGCTGCACTACACCCTTATTGCGTTAAAGAAGCCCACCATCATTCTTATTTCCTCTGACTGCTCATTAGAGGAAATTTTAAAAAATATGGATGATGAAATAGAAGAAAATAAAAATCGCCTACTACCCCATCATCCAGAGAATAACACTAAGATTTTGGTATATATAATTGTGTGTGTGTGTGTGTGTGTGTGTGTGTGTGTGTGTGTGTAACATGCCTTTGGTATGCGACTACTTAGCCAAAGAGCAGAGGGAAAGAGCTGCAGACTCACATCTCATTTCTCTCCCTACAACCTCTCAATTAGCTCTCAGGTTAGACAGGGCAGGAAACATACATAAGCACCCTCTTCTCCTTTCTCCTTCAGTCATGAGAATGCCCGTGTCTCTGGGCATCTTTAGGAAGAAAAAGTACTACAGCGAATTCTTCTGTCGCACTCTATTACCAACAGAAGACTGCTTTCCCAACGACAGAAACCGCTTTGCCCTCAGCGGCACTGACTGGACTGAGTTTCTCCATTTCATAAGGGAGCAAGTTTTTATGTGTTCTAGATCATTTAGCAACAAAGGAAAATATTTTCAGCTTACAAAATGTGAAAAACAAGTTTACAAAATAGAAGCCAATTTGACTTAACTACATTAACCAAATGCCAGTCATGGCCAGCTTAAGGAGGTGGAAGAAGAGAAATTCTACCCTCTTCTTTGGGCATTTCTCTGTTTTCCCCAAATTCAACAATACGCATGAATTGCCTTTGTGGTATTAATGATAAAAATGATTGGTATGTTTATGTTCTTAGGTTGTCATTACTTTATCTTTAGTATCTTGGTTAAAAAATAACATGAAGGACAATGTGTCACCCTGTGCATTATCCAAGGGTCAAAGGGGAGAGTTTAGTCCTCTCCTTGTTTGGGCATCGTCTTGGGTAGAGTCACTGAGAAGGGTTTCTTCTTGGGGGGGAACATCTCACTCTCTGGAGATTTTGTGGAGATGCAGGAAAATGCAAGAAAAGATGTACTTTTTTTCTTTTTCACTTAAACACGTATGTCAGTTCTTTTTCCTTTCCCAGTTTTACAGGGAAGAAATTGAGTTATGGAACGTGTTACACAGCAGTTAACATTTATTGAGCTGAGGGCTTTATGTGTGTCATCTTAATTCTCTCCATTACCCAATAAGGTAGAGACTATTCTTCTTTCAAATGTTTAGGATCGGAGACTCAGATCAGTCAATCAGAGGCAGAACCAGGATCAGATACAGTCTGACATAAGAGTTCATTCTCTGAACCATGATGGCATATGTATTTGATTAGAAGAAAAGAAAAACAGTGCAAGATATCCCAATATAATGTTCGTAGATATTCTTCCCGTCCCTTGTACCTACAATGTGCTGGCTAGGGATACTGTGGTAAACAAAACATTAAAAACACTGTTCTCATGGCGCTTCCATTCCCAGGGACAGGTTTATTATGTATCAAATACTATTTCTGGATTTTCTCATGTATAATTGTCCAGTCATCCCTTAATGCCACACTCTTGTCCTATCTTAAACTTCATAATATATTTTAATACCTGAAAGGAAAAGACACCATCACTCTTAATGAATTCTTGCTTATTTTCACTCTTTTAACCGATATTAAAAGGACATCCTTAATACATGTACCTTTCAGCACTGGATGGATTATATCCTTAAAGTCAAGGAAGTAGTATATTGCTGGGTCAAAGAATGTGTGCACTGAAAATGTTTATGCTTTTTGCCATGTTAGCCTTCAAAATGGCTCTTTATGCTTTTCGTCCATTTTAATATGGATTTTTATCTTTTTATTATTGCCTAATAATAGCTCTTTCTATCTGGTGGATGTTAACACTTTGATTATCAAGTGTGTTGAAATGTTTTCTCAGTTTATCATTAATATTTTAAACTTTGTATGTTTTTTACAATACAAGTTTTACAGTGTTTCGTAACCAACTTTCTCCATCTATCCCTTCTAGCATTAGGCATTATGCTTAGAAAGATTTAAAAATTCTCATACATTTTTTCTGCAAAAGCTATGTAGCAAACTAAGAAAAATGTATAACCAATTATCTTAATGTTACACATTAAATAATGTCTTTTATCTCTAATTTGAAATGCTACCTTCAGAATATAATAACTCATATATGAGGTATGATCAAACAGTGAATGTTTAAATAAAAAAAGATGTATTACAGCAAAAGACACATTGCCATTAATCCCCCTCAGCACACTCCCCCTTGCTTCAAATATACTTATCCCATCGTTCTTGCCAGTTTCTGAAGCAGTTCTGGAAGTCCTCTTTCGTGAGTATCTTTAGTTGCACTGTCGTTGCTGCCCCTATGTCCTAAATCATTTTGACTTTGGGGAAGAGCCGGAAGTCACATGGTGCCAGATCCAGTGAAAAAGGTGGATGAGGACACACTGTAACATTTTTATTTGACAGAAATTGCCATACCAAAAGCGATATGTGACATGGATCATTGTCATGATGGAGGATGATTTATGGCACACTTTAAAACACACCTTCTCTCAACTGTAGCTCACACCCTCTGACTGCACCGAACAAGTTGAAACTTGTCACACACTGTTACTAAGGTTTGATACTCCACTTCCCATATTGAAAATCCCTGCCTTTCCGATGGATGGCACTCGGCAGCAGCATTCACTGTATTTCTTGATCACAATGGAAAGGCTCCATGTCATACATGGCTTCTGGTACAGCAATTTATGTCAAATAAAAACATTATGATGTGCCCTCATCCACCTTATTCACCGAATCTGGCACTAAGCGAATTCTGGCTCTTCCCCCAAAGTCAAAATGACCTTGAAAAGTAAACGCTTTGAATCAACTCAGGAAAACTGAGGCAGCCACGACAATACAACTAAATACACTCATGAAAGAGGACTTCCAGAACTGCTTCAGAAAGTTGTAAGAATGATGGGATAAGTGTGTCTGAAGCAAGAGGGAATATTTTGAGGGGGGTTAATGGCAATGTATCTTTTACTGTAATAACTTTTATTACTTAAACATACACCATAGTTTTTTATGTTTAAATAAAAAGACCTTGTATAACATGTTGAGATTCAGAACTCTGTACTGTTTCATCACTCTATTTGTCCATTCCTGCAATTTCTTAAGGAATATATTCTGTATCCAACAGAGTAGGCTAGAAAGCCTTTCCCTCTCCCTGTCAATTAGCTTTTTAAAAAATCTATTGGCTCTTCTGCATATTACTTCATCCATATCATCTCGGGATTTAACTAGTCACTGAAAAAAATCATCTGGGATCTTGATTGAAGTTCCCTGAAAATATATTTTAATTTGGGGTAATGTTGATGTCTTTTGAATCTCCTCATCCAGGCCCTTGAACTATTTCTCCAAGGCTTATTTTTAAACTTTAAAAAATTGCAATAAATTGTCTTTTATATTTCTCATTAACTTCATCCAAAGGCATTTCAAAGTTTCCATTTTTATTAGAAATGCCTTGCCCCTACATTTTCCATTTCTTTATTTCTAATATTCAGGCAATTGATTTTAAAAGACATGAAAACATTTTCTCTTCCTTTTCATTTCTTCCTTTTTTCTTCTGCTCTCCAATTTGCTTTAGTCTGAGTCTCCCACGACTCCTATTACTTAACACACTTTGAGGCACATGGTAGAAAGAGTGTGGAATTCGGGGCCAAAAACAGTGGCTCCAGCAGATATTTGCAAACATGAAGGACCTCCAATTCTTTGTCTATAATGTAGGCATAATATTACTGACTTTAGTAGCCCGTACAAAAATTTCAATTGGATGTATGTCTCGTTTATCTAATTTAAATGTCATTCATCCATTCTTAGACTGTAGGTGGCTATCAAATATATGCAATAGATAACTCAGATGACATTTTGTTGGGGTGGTATATTTAGTTAGCATATGCTAGCTGCTATAACAAACAGCGCCCAAATGTCAGTGGATTATCACAACAAAATGTACTTCTTCCTCACATGACAGTTCAAGGGGGGTCATCTGTGTCTCTTGGGCAGCTCTTCTCCGAGGGAAGGCTTAGGGACCTACACTCCTTCCATCTTGTGGCTCCATATTCTAGGTCCTTGGAACCATCTCAGTTTAGCCAGTAGATGGGACAGAGAGGTTACGGAGGAATACATTGAAAGCTTTCTATTATATGCCAAGTGAGAAAGTCTCTGCATTAGCTCCCCATTTCTCCCATGGGCCTGGACATGGTCATATGGCAAATTTAACTGCAAAAGATGTTAGGAAATGTAGTCTACTATGTTCCCAAGAAGAATGAGACTGGGATTTACTGAGTGTATAGCAGCCTCTGCCATAGGTACTATTTGAGGAAAGAGGAGAGGGCACATATGTCCATGTGGTTACTATTTGGGGAAAGGAGAGAGAACACTTGCGTCCCTGTGGTTAGTCTGAAAATAGTCCAGAAAAATGGAGATGATCCCTAAGTAAGCAAGTCCCTTCCTCCTTTCTCCTGAGTTCTACCTTCTTCCACCCCATGGCCTGATTGACCTGTGATTTCTTTTAGCAAAACCAGCCCTAACATGTTTTTTGGAGGTTGTTTTTCTAGCTATCTAATAAGAGGTTGGAGGACTGGAGCCCAATCTGTTGCTCTAGTACATGAGAAGGCACATGTCACCCCTTCCATGAGACCTCAGGCCCCCCTGAGCGGCACTTGGAATGGAGGCTCTGCTTTCTGCACAACCAGATAACACCTGGTTCCCTCCACTTCCCCCATCTTTCCTCTGCCAATCCAGACCTATCAGCAACTCCACCCCACACGAATTCTCTGGCTCATCTCAGTTTAGGGAAAATAATAATAATAATAATAATAATAATAATAATAATAGCAACAATGGCTAACATTTATTGATCCTCTGAACATATTTCATTTTTTTTAACAATTCTATGAGGGAGGCTATTTTTTATTCCCATTTTCAGGTGAGGAAACTGAGATCCAACCGAACAGGGCAAAGAACTTACTCAAAGCCACAAAGTGGTAGAAAAGATGTGAATATCAGCAGTAATTAGACTACGGAAGCCTCCATATGAACAACTATGCTATGAGTTTAGAAATACTCCCCAGAAATTTCAAGTCTGAACTTCTTACCTCAGCTAAGAGTTCCCTCCTGGTCTAGCCTGATTTCTTCTCCAGACTCGCCTCCTGTCAGCAGTGTATGCCCACGCGAATATAGTTGGCACATCTCTGACAGGGGTGCCAAGAATAAGAACACATAATGGAGAAAGGACAGCCTCTTCCAGAAACGGTGCTAGTAAAGCTATAGCCACACGAAGAAGGATGAAATTGGACCCTTATCTTACACCACACACACAAATCAACTGAAAATGGAATAAAAACATAAACATAACACCTGAAATGGTAAAACTACCAGAAGAAAACAGAGAGAAAATGATTCTTGACATTGGCCTGGACAATGATTTTTTTGGATATGATACCAAAAGTGCAGGCAATAAAAGCAAAAAGAGACAAGTGGGAGGGCATCAAACCAAAAAGCTTCGGCACAGCAAAGGAAGCAATCAACAGAGGAAAACAAGCAACCTATGGGATGGGGGAAAACATTTGCAAACCATGTATCTGATAAGTGGTGAATATCTAAAATACATAAGGAACTCAAACAACTCAAAAGCAAAAACAAACAAATAAACAAATAATCCACTTAAAAATGGGTTAAGGACCTGAATAGACATATCTCCAAAAAGGACATACAAATTGAGAACAGATATATGAAAAGGTACTCAAGATCACGAATCATCAGGGACATGCAAATAAAAACTACAATGAGATATTACCCCACAACTGTAAAAATGGCTATTATAAAAAAATACAAACGGTAACAAGTTTTGGTGAAGATGTGAAGAAAATGGAACCCTTCTACACTGTTGGTGATCATGTAAATTGGTACGACAATTATAGAAACAGTATGAAGTTTCCTCAAAAAATTAAAACTAGAGCCACTGCATGATCCAGAAATCCCACTTCTGGGTATATATCCCAAGGAAATGAAACAAAATCAGTATCTTGGAGAGATATCTGCACTAACATTGCAGCATTATTCACAACAGCCAGGATATGGTAACAACCTAAATGTCCTAAATGTTCATCAGTGGGTGAATGAATAAAGAAAGTGTTATATATTGTACCGGGGGTACTAAAATAATGTATACAAATGGACACTTTGGTCAATGTTGCTCAAGCAGTAGTCCGCCGTAATCAGAAGTGTCTGGATGCTGATGGTAACCACTTTGAGCACCTCTTGTAATTGCAGAAGTCAAAGGTGACTTGTATTCGTCTTTGATTATCGATATATATTGAGTATGACAATTTTAATACAGTTCCTTTCTTAAAAAGTGTATACATTTTTTTGGCAGCCTCTGCATATTGGAGACTGGTGGAGGGGAGGGCCATTTTAATCAGGTGCTCAGAAAAGGCCGGCTCTAGGGAATGATGCCTATTTTAGGCAATGGGCAGGTATGTTCAGTGCAATAAGAATGGCAGCCCCATACAGTTGGAGGGGAAAAGAACATCCAAGGGAGAGGAAAAGCAAATGTAAAGACCAGAGATGAGGATAGCTTGTCTTGTTTAAGGAATGGAGAGCAGGTCCCTGTGGCTGAAAAGACAAGAGCAAGGCCGCAATGACCAGAGATGGGCTCGGGGAAGAAACCGTGCCAGCTCGCACAGAGCCAAGGGTCCCGGGAAGGAGTTGGGCTTTAATCTAGAGGCAGTGTAAGGCACAGAATGGCTTTAAGCAAGGTAATGATATGATTTGATTTGCATTTTAATAAGATCACTCTTGCTGCTCTTGTTAAATGCCAACTTACATTGAGACCCTGAAAAGCCTCCTTCTAGCCCTGCAGGAGCAGATATCTTTAACATCCAAGGACAATTTGATTTGAAAACTCCATGTCTTAGATGAATTATGGCAAACTTGCGTTGCCAAGAACATCAACATTACCCAAGAACCACACCAACTATACTTACCGGGCCCTGTGCATTATAGAAAATGGAACTGAGCATGTTGTAAGGTTTTGTAATCAAGACCAAGTTTGGCATGTGGTCTGTTGGGCAATCAGACCCTTCCTGGACCTTCTATACATCAGGATAGGTGGGCACCTTTGACACCAGGTTGGTACTAGATGCGTAAATATATGCATTTCTCAGAATCTTTAGGCCTCTTTTTAAAAAACTCCTTAACATTTGTTTAATAAGATGTTTTTTCTAAACTGCATTAGCCTTTTTTTTTTTTTTTTCCTGACATAGCGGATCCCACTGCAAACTTGGAAATGCGGCTACATCTCTAATTTAGCCGTTTTTGCAGGTGTGTTGTTCTATTACGCACCATTCCACCCTAAAACAAATACAAACTGACATCGCTTCTGTAAGAAGAGTGTTAGGAGACAAAACCCTAGAAGAGCTGAGGCTTGCAAAAAATTCTAAGGACGATATAAAAAAAAGGGCTTTTTGAGCTAAGTTTGGAGCAAGAAGGAAAAGGAAGGGATCAGGAGCAGATGATGCAAGTCGAACAGATGACGGCAAGAAAGCGGAAGTCTGCACTCCTATCCTGCCTCCACCTGCTCCCCTGAGGAACAAGACCTAAAGCTGGAAAGCACTGAGTACATACTGTTGCAAATGAATTAAGCATTAATTTTGAAATAGGAACATGGGTTCGCTGCATACACCAGGGGTAATGACTCAGAGGACCAGTGGAACCAGACAGGTGCATGGCAAGAGTGAAGGGTGTGGAGATATGGCCTGTGGAGCTAAGCGAGAGGACACTTAGCAGTGAGCTGGGGACCACAGCGGATGCAGAATGGGGCTCGCCCATCTTTAAAATGTTCAAGACAAACCAGACCCTGAATTGCCCAGATTTTTAAATGCCAACAAGGAATTCAGAATTTTTTCAAAACACTGTGCAGACCCACAGGAGATTTTGTGCTAAATAAAGCTGGCTCTCTCTGCAGGGTACCTCGTACATGGCATCACTGAATACTCCAACAAGTGGCAGTAGGAAACAAGCTATGTCATGAGTCATAGGAAAATGTTGTCCAATGTTTCTGAAAGGGTCAAGATGGATTCCCAAAAGCAGGCCAGCCCCTGACCCTGATTTCCAGCAAATTCAAGGAAAGGCACTGAAAATAGTAAGTACTGCAAGAAAGGTAGAAGTGGGATGTAGTTGCCACTATGACTTGAGAAAGGTCAAGGACTTTTATAAAGAGGGACTACACTGGGAGTTCAGGGAAATTGTGTAGAAATGGCTTAAAAGGTAAAGGACGAAAATCTAAGCTTGGAGACATATGGCCTAGTTTATAGGAAGTTTAGGTGAATTTGTAGCTGGCCAGCCATTCAAATCCTAAAGATGCTTATTAGTGGATCAACAGCCACCAGAGAGAAGGTCTTTAGCAATCGTTCCACAGGGGCCTAACACTGTATTTCCATTAGCTATCTGGATGAAGAACTAATGGCAGAATAGATCTTAAAAACATGAAAACATTTATTTATTTATTTTTTTTAATCAGACTGATCTGTGTTTACATTTCAGTCCCACTATCACTAGCTGTGTGGCCTTGGCCAACTTACTTACTCTCTGATCTTCAATTTCCTTTCTCACAAAGTTAGAACTATAAAAGGGTCTACCTCCAATAGGTGCTTTGAGAAATACATGGGGTGATACAGTAAAGGGCTCAATGTGGTACCTCCCATGGGGAAAATGCTCAATATGTGTTGGTAGCCTTAATAATGATTATTCTGACGGATAAATTTGCAGATAGGAATTTTTTTGCAGACCACCTGGACTTGGCATTCACTATTATTTTGTATCAATTTCAGGTGTATAGCCTAGTGGTTAGACATTTATGTAGCTTACGAAGTGATCCCCCCAATAACTCTAGTATCCACCTGGCCCCATATGTACTTATTACACTATTATTGACTGGATTCCCTATGCTGTACTTTAGAGCAATTTGTACTTCTTAATCCCTTCACCTTTCTCACCCAGCCCCCCAACACCCCTCCCATCTAGTATGTTCTCTATGAGTCTGTTTCTGTTCTTTTTTATTCTTTAGATTCCACATATAAGTGAGATTATGTGGTATGTGTCCTTCTCTGTTTGACTTATTTCACTTAGCATAATACCTTCCAAGTCCATCCATGTTGTCACAAATGGTAAGATTTCATTCTTTTTTATGGCGGAGTAATATTCTATTGTATATATGTGTAATCTCCTGATGAGATACAAAATGACTATTCCTGGAGCAATGGGATTTGGCATTCACTCTCTTTGGGCTCACTATCTCCTACCTGCTTTGGCACAGGTAACTGAGGGGCAGAAGGGGATGTGCTGTGAAATCTGTATGAATAAAAAATGATCCGTAGGTTTAAATGATGCCATAATGCCATCCCAAGCATGAAACCATCTCATTCTAGTAATCCTTTTTAGTCTTCATCACTTAAGACTGATTTGGGCTCTGTTTGGAAAGAAACAATGAGAAATATTCAAGCATCTTGGACAGGGGTTATGGGATAAAATAAAAACTAATGTCCTGACTTAGATCTAACCTCCTGCACTAACCTGGAGACTCTGGAGGCAAAGGTCAGTCTTCTTCAGGTTGGCACTTTCAACCTTCAAATACGGTTCACATAGCTGGTGGTCAGCAAAGATTTTTTGAATGCCTGTTCTGATTTGCAGTTATTCTACAGATAAACGATGTGTGTGATGTTGGACAGCAAAATCCTTAAGAGAAGATGATACAGGTTCTAATTCATCAGAATCTCAGATGGCCACTTAACATAGGGACTAATTATAGCATTAGACAGGGACAAAGTGTTTAAAATCCACTTCACATCTACCAGTTTGGGAGAGGGGACTACTGGGGAGTCAGGTTTCCAGAGAAGAACAGAACCTCAGACCTCCAGACCTGGCTAATTCAGTCCATGCTCCTGGTGTATCCACTCCCAATGCAATGCACGCCGTTCCACTAAACTGTAGCTGGAAAGATCTTTTCAACACTCATGTACGGTCCAGTTATCTCTGCTGTTTACAATACTCCATTGTCATCCCATTGGGTTTAGGATACTGGTCAGACTCATTAAAATGTCCTACGAGAATGCCAGCCTCCCAGACTCATTGGTCTCTTGATACTCCCTACCCCCACTCCTTCAAATTTTAGCTCCATTTCATTGGAGGCCCTCTCTGACTCCCTGATGAGGTTAGATACCCTTATGAGAGACTCTCATTGCCTTGATTGTAGCACCATTTTTACATTTGTATGTCCCTCCAGGTTGGATGCTCCAGCCAGCAGGAACATAGCTGCTTTCCTCTTCGTTACAGAAAGCAGTGACAAGTATTGCATGCTTATTGCATACTAGGCACTGTGCGGTGTCTTTTATAGGCATTACAGAACCTCACTTATTGCTTCCAACCATCCTCTGATTAGACTCAGTTATCCCCATTTTATGGGTGAGAAAATTGAGGCATAGAGAAATCAAGTGACTTGCCTGAAGCCGTAGAGCTTGTAAGTGGGACCTGAACCCAGGTGCTTCCAGAGCTTGGCTGCTTAACTTCTAAGCCAGTGGTTCCAAGAGTGGGGTCCCTGGACCAGCAGCATCAGCCTTACCTGGGCTCTGTTAGAAATGCAGATTCTCAGGCCCCAGCCCAGACCATCCAGATCCAAATCTTTGAGGTCGAGGCCCAGGGATTTGTGACCTAACAAGAACTTCCGGGCATCCTGATGCATAGTCAGGTTTGCAAACTACTGCTCGGAGCCACATTCCCACCTTAATAAGTCTCCACCTCCTAGGCACTTAATAAATATTTAAATACAGACTAGAAAAAGGGAAAGACGGCAGATAAAACAGGCAGGGAAACCTCCAAAAGAACATTCTAAAGTAAGCGGATGAGGCTGGGGCGTGGCCGTGGATTGACCATGCTTTCATCTCTAAATTGCAAAAACATTAACATTATTGATTTATCAGACATCAATCCAACAGAAATTTAATTAAATTAGAATGTGTCACTGAGCAGACCTGGCTGCGTCACACATAAATCTCAGGTAAGAAGTTGACAAAGAGACAGCACCATTGATGCCCAAGGCGGGCTAAATTCTCCCTGCGCCATTTTCCCTTCCTGGGCTGCATGGAAGGTAAAATGGGGTGAGCTCCTGATTTACAACACCCACGGAGTCCCCAGCAGCCCTGGCATCCAAGGAATGCTTTCTCCTGTGTGATTTACTGCTGCCCTGGGCTGGCCAGACAGCTGGGGGGGATGCCCCTGCCTGAGTCCAGCCCTCGGCTAAAATGCTGACCCACACTTAGATCTCCTGGGTGAGAGGATTAACACTCGGGGTGTCCTCACGGCAAATGTGTCCTCTGGAGGAAGCTGAGTCCTCGGAGGGCAGGAGAACTGCTCTGCTTTGGCCTGTCTGCCTGCGTCCTGAGAATGTATTTTGGTGTCAGTGATCGCTGCACCTGCTGTCCCAGAAACAGGTCTGGAGCAGGCCCAAGGTACTCCAGCCTGGAGGCAAAAGTATCCTTACTTTGCACAGCCCCAGATCACCCCGGGCAGGCCAGGGGCGTTGGCACTGAGGTGCAGGCAGAGTATACTGGGAGGTGCAGACAGTGGTAACGTGGCCCCCATGCCTGGAGAGGTCCAAATTCTTTGGGATGGGGAAGGGGGTGGCTAAGGACAAGATAATCCAGGGGGCAGAAAAGAAACCAGAGAAGCAAGTGCTCTGGAGAGCATGATAAATCACCCAGGCTATTCTTGTCCTCGGTCAGAAAGGCTACATGGAGGAGACCCTTCTAATGGAGATCTCTTGTATTTAATCCTCCTACTTTCTTTGATTGCCTTCAATCAATCACAGGCTCGCACTTCCTCTTTAATAGCCACCTTCCATATAAAGAGCGATGCAGAAGTGACAAGCAGATGTTCTGGAGAGGCTACAGGCAGTCCTCATGCTAACAGGCACTTCTTCCTTAACCCACTTCATGGTGTAGCCCAGGAGCCTGTGCCTTACTCCAAAGCAGAGGTCAACAAACTACTCATTGCAGCCCACTACCTGTTTTTGCAAATAAAGTTTTCCTGGAACACAGCCGTGCTCATTAGTTTACATATTGTCTATGGCTGCTTTCGTGCAACAATGGCATAGTCGAGTGGTTGCAATTGAGAACATTTGAACTACAAAGCTGAAAATATTTAATATCTGTTCCTTTACAAAAAGAATTAGTGATTGGTTAAGAACAGAGCATATAGAACGTAGCTCAGGATTCAGACAGATCTGGGCTTGAATATTGGTTCTCCCACCTGTTATCTGTGTGGCCTTGGGTCAGTCAAGTGACTACTCTTAGCTTCAATTTACTCCCTGTAAAAGGGGTAATAAAATTGTCTACTTTATTGAATGATATGAAGATGAAGTAAGTTACAGCATGAAAAATGGTCACTACAGAGCCAAGTGCTTTTACCTACAGGGTTTCATTTAAACTCACAAATACCGTCCTAATTGGAATTCGTATTATTCCCATTATACAGACACCAGTTGTCTTAGATTTCAAACAGGGACTACTACAAATATACCATCTCTACCCTGCTCACAACTGTGGAGTCAGCCCCTGACTTCCCCACCCCCCATCCTCTCAGGCAACGCCAGTGCATTTGTCAAGAAAGGCACCACATGACTGACCAACCCTGGCAATTTTCCGGAGCATGCTTACATTTGGAACATGAAGGATGTCCCAATAGATCATGTGAGCAAGGGAGATAGGAACACTGGTTCTAAGGAAGTAAGTACTTCCTTGAAATGTCCCTTTCCTTTGTCCTCTGAACCCCAACACTTGGCCTGGTTGGATCCTTGCCAACAGGGACGCCCATCCGCCCTTTCCTGGAAGAGCTGGTCCGTGGGTGTACGGCAAACGATGGTGCTGGGCCACTAGGAACTCAGAGGGACTGGAGACCAGGACTGCAGCTGGAGGCATGGCGATAAGGGCACTTCACTCCACGGGGGCTGCGGTGTGAGGGAAGCAGAAGGGTGACATCAGCCCGCCCTGTGAGTTCCCGGAGGGCAAGGTCCATGTCTGCCCACAAAATACAAATACCGTTACTGATAACAACAACAGCCAACGTTTGTTCATTCACTCCTGCCAGGTACTGTGTTAAGCACATTTGATTTAATTCTCACAGCAACCCAATAGTATAGGTATTATTATTTTCCCCATTTTCCAACTGAGAAAACTGAGGTTAGAAGATTCAAGAGGTTAGGTGATTTGTTTAGCGTATTATAGGGAAGGGGAGCCAGGATTCTATGGTCCAATATGGTGTTTGGCCCATAAAATGTGCTTAATATGTATTGTTTAAATGGGTGGAAAGATGGGTGGATGGATAGAGGGATAATTGGGTGACATGGGTCTGTCTGACACCAGAACGTGTGCTCTATACCACTAGGCACCACTGTCTCTTATTCATCTTTGTATCTGGAGAACCCAACACAGTGAGAGACATTCAAATTGTTGAGTTTACTGGGAAAGGTCAAGAGATTGGAATCACAAAGACCTGGGTTTCCCTGAGGTCTGCGATCAGCTGGGCAAGATGTGTCATCTACAATATGGAGATAATGATTATCTACTCATGGGGTTTCCATGAGGATGGAGATGAGAGAGAGAGATAAAAGAAACTGGGTGGGTGGATGGATGCATGGATGGATGGATAAGGTATGTTACTTAATGCCTGGAAGACATAGTCAGCTAATGGAAGCTACCGTCATGATCACGTCATTAATACCATCCATCTCCATCCTAATCGCCACCATTATTCTTATAGATGTGTGTTGAACAAATGGCTAGCTATGTGCCATGTTTACAGGTCCATATTTTCTGGACATTTTTACTGGCCTGCTGACCATTCTCATTCTGCTGAGGGGAAAGGCGGTGACAAGCGTATGGTGGTAAGATGGACGGGTGTCTTTCCATGTTTCACAACAAGCTTCTCTGCCCATCAATCTGCAAACTTTTTCTTTCTTCCCCCTTTTCTTATAGATCCTACAAGATGCACGACATCACGCAGAACTTGGCAGAACGCTCAACTCCAAATTTTCAAAATATCCTGGGTTAAGAGCAGAGGGTTAAGAATGCTGAGACTTAATAAACAAAAGACTTTCAGACACTTTTACTTAGGTTGTCATGTTTAACCCTCACTCCGGATTGCCGGGCATTTGTTATTTTCCCCCACTGAACACATATAAAAACGTAAATATAACAGCAAGTAGGCATTCCTTCACTCTGAACTTGTCATCCACACCCCTTGCTCAGAGCGGGCACCACACTGTCGTACCTTGGGAGAACACATCCAGGGACCATCAATTCCTTTCTGGAGCTTTCCTTTAAGGAGGAGGGAAGAGTGCTCATTTCTCTTTGCAAGCCCTGGATATCTGCATGCCGGGAAAATGAATGAGTACAGGAGCAGTCCCCGGATGCTGAAATCCAAGGCAGGCAACAGGGACATTCACCATGACAGTTATTGTTGTGTGAACTTCACGCCTCCCACACCCCAGGGTAAGAGCTAAAGAGATGGAGGCACCTCAGGCCGCTCTCCACAGAAAAGACACAATCATAAGCTCTCACTGGCTCTCGCACTGGTGCACATGCCCAGCAGATATTGCCCTTTGCAAAGAGTTGGGGAAACCATAAAAAGAACGCATGGCAGTTGCCAAACCACATCAGACAGAATAACAAGGAGAGAGAATGCGTCCACGGGCCTCACACACCCTGGACAATTCAGGGCATACAGACCGGAGCCACTCCCCTGAGCCCGGGCTTGGGGAAAGGGCACGGGGTGAGCGTGTCTTTATGACATTATTGATCAAGTCTCCACCTGCAGTTAAAAACCATGCCCAGGCAGACAATAAAAATAAGTACTTAACCGTATCACAAGCTCTGCCGACTAAAATGGATTTTACACTTAAAGATACAGCTGATCCAAGCGAGGGTTTTAATGGCGTTTTGGAGTTTTAAATTTAAAAAAAAATCAAATCTTTGAAAAAATTAAATGAGAAATCACCAAGGTTGCTCTTTGTGGGGTTCTGCTCATAACATCTACAGACCCAGGGGAGTGGGGTTTATGGTTTATAAAGTGTCGGGTGGGGAGGAATCAACCCAAATAGCGTATTTAGTAGAGACGAGCGTTTCCATGTCTATAAAGATGGGGAGAATGGGCAAGAAGGGAACAGGAGAGAAGAAGCTCGATAGAGTATCTCCTTGAAGGAGAGAGAAGGAAATAGGAGAAGGAATGAAATGGGGACAGGACGGGCTAGAAATATGTCTTTAGGTTAGAGATCAGTAGCTAACCCCTCATCCAAATCTTGCCAGATGACGAGGAAGAAAATAATCCCACTGGAAGCCTTAATGCCTTTTGTTATTTACTTCTTTGGGGGAAATTATTCCTGCCTGTTTTATACTATTAGCATTTATAAAAATACCTATTTCCCCTGATAAGGGTACAAATTATATCTGATTAATCTATATGTTTCTGTGCCTCATCTATAGTAGGTGGTGAGAGACGGCTGAGAGGGTGGCTGTCTGGACAGACAGACAAGAGAGCAAAGGGAAGAGCTAAATTCACCAACAAAGGGAAGGGACTAAGCCTTCTCCGGTGCTTTCTACCAAGGGCCATTGTATTTGTAGTTGATCCCCATAAAGCCCCAATGAGGTTGAGCAAAGAGACAGAGAGAGAGGCTCAGATGGTAAAATAAATTGGCCCAAATTGCGAAGTCGCAGTCTGTCTGTCTGATTCCACATCCCTTCTTCTCTCCAGATGCCACACTATCTCTTGTTATTTATGTATTTTTGCTGGTGAGGGAGGAAAGCCTGGAGCAGGGCTCTGACCTGCCTTCTGGAGGCAAGAAGCGCCCACCAATATCAGGAGGTCAAGGGTAAGACTCCTCACTACCTCCAGCCCGAGATGTGTTCAAAGCACGTCGAAATATCAGGGGAGATCTAAAATCAAAGGGGTGTGGTTGGCTATGATCTCAATCTCACATGTGCTCTAGCAGCGAGAAACGTGTGGACTAATCCCACAGAGATCAAAGCACCGACCATGCTTTCTAGACATCGTGCTGGGAGCAGAGCAGGTAATAGTCACACCATCTATCACCAAGATAAAGTGGTGCACACAATACCTGGCTTTACCAGGTATCCTGACTAGCTCATTTCCAGGAGTCTCCTCCCCACAGCCCCAAGCAGCTCAGCTGTGTGTCCCTTGTCTTTGCCTTTGGGGCATCTCATGAAGAACTTGGACTTGAAGTTCGAAGAATTGGAAGGAAGCTCACATTAACCAATTGCCTTCTTTCTGTTGGGGGTATTAGGAACCTCTTATACCTACTTCCTTTTTTCTTTTTAAATTAAAAGATATACATAGGTGTATTTGAATAGGAAGGAATGTTCTAGGGCCCTGGACATATTCTAAATTGTCATAAGGGTGTGGGTGATGTGGGATGAATCCATTTGTTAAAATTTTATTGCTAAGATTTGTGCATTTCAATGTATATGAGTTTTACCTAACAAACTGTAAAAATAAATAAATGATTAGATGAGGGTGGGGGAATGAAACCGTGACAGAACATTAATCATTATTAAGCTGAGTGATGATTCTATGTGGGTTATACTTGTAGGCAGAATTCTAAGAGGACTTTCAGTGACCCATGTCTTTGTACAATCCCCTCCCCGTGAGTGGGAGTGGGACCTGTGAATATGATGAGATGTCATTCTTGTAATTATGTTACACTATGTGGAAAAGGCAAAGGGATTTCACAGATGTAATTAATGTCCCTAATCAGTCTGACTTGGGAGTTAATCAAGGGGGAGATTAGGTGGGCCAGACCTAATCAGGCGAGCCCTTGGAAGTGGATTTAGGTCTTCTCTGAGCTCAGAGACTCAAAGCAGCAAAGACTCCCTCTTGCTGGCCTTGAAGAAACAAGCTTCCATGAGTTCAACAGCTGAAAAGAAACAAATTCCATCAACAACCAGCTTAGAAAAAGACCTTCAACTTCAGATGAGATGCCCTCGACTACAGTCTTGTGAGACGCTGAGCAGGGGGCCCAGATAAGCCATGCCCCAACTCCTGACCAATGGAAATGGAGATAATAAATGAGAGTTGTTTTAAGCTGCTCCGTTGGTGGTGACTTGTTACATAGCAACAGGCAACTAATGCAACACTATTCTGCTTACTTTGGATATGTTTGAAATTTTCCCCAATAAAAAGTGAACAGAAAACAATTAAATAACATATGCATGGACATTTGAGAGAGCAAAGAGTAGTGTTTAAGAGCACGGACATCGATTTTTGTCCCAACTCTACTCCTTTCTTGCAGTGTCATCTTGGCAAATTTATTTGTCCTCTCTGACTTGGCTTTTTTGTGTGTGTGTTTTTTCATCTTCAAATCTTCTAGAATAGTTTGAGGGTAAAACAGGAGGATCTGGGTATTCAAAGTGCATGACAGTGTTAGGTGAGGGGACAGACACCACTGTGGTGAGAAGAATGACAAGATGACAGCGAGTGAGAGGATTCGCAGTCACATGGCAGAGGGCTCCTGTCACCAATTTCCTGTCTAACCTTAGGCGATGAAGTCTGTCATCTCTGTGCCTTGGTGTCTCCATCATTGAATATTTTTTAAAATATGATTTCCTAGAAGTACTCATGTGTGCAGGCCTGAGGAGAGCTGCCATAGAGATCCACGGTGTTGTCCACAGCCACCGTGAAGGTCTTTTCCTGGCTTCTTTCTCCAAAAGGTGCAACTCACACCTGTCACAGGTGATCAGCCCAACCTCCATGACATCAAGCATTTCTCACAAGGCCAACCGAAATTCCCGGCGCACTGCAGGGCAAGAAGGGAACAAGGACACTAGCAAAGGCTGAAAGGACTCAGAGACGGAGCTGCTGTAATTACTTTCATTTGAACTTGGCAACAGCCAGAGCTGTCAACGACACTGCTCTATCTTAGGAAAAACAACGTGCCACAGGATCATTTTAAGGACCACAAGGGTCTCTGTTGTGCATTGTAGCTGAAAGATGCCACTTCAAGAGCCACAGAGCCCAGGAGTGTGGGTTCTAGAATGGGCACACATGAAAGTCTGGATGTGATCTGTTGGACCTGGAACTCCCAGTGGTTGTACTGTCACCAAGCAGGCCAGGGCCAGCCAGACAGGGAGGGTTTTTAAAGCAGGAAAGCACCCAGCTTTTGTGAGCCTGACTTTCTTGGTAGAAAATGGCATTTGCAACCTATTCTCTTCCAGCATAAGAAAACTACCTCGAAAACCTTGTGGTCATAGAAGGAGGGGAAGCAAACTTTTACTGAGCTCCTACCCTGCGCCAGGCATGGCCAGTTGCTTTATGTGCTCCTTAGTATTCTTATGACAGGACGTATTTTGTTATTCTTCCCTGGTTTTCCCTTCACCTTGAACTCTTTATTTATTTGCATCTCATTTGTTGTGTGAGTTTTTATATCCTGCCTGAAATTCATTGTGGAATGAAGCGATGTCTTGGCTTGGTGCAAAAGTAATTGTGGCTCAAAAGGTTAAAAATAATTGCAAAAACCGCAATTACTTTTGCACTAACGTCATATTAAAAAAATAAGCAAATACTCAGAGCTAGGCGTTATGCACCCCCATTTTAAAGATAAGAGGACTGAAGCTTAGAGAATAATTTGCCCAAAGCCTCAGAGTGAATGAGTTGTAAAGCTCAAATGTCAAACGTTGACCATCCAAACTTCCAAGCCTTGTTCACCTTATTCCTGCACTACAGTTTGTTACTAGCCAATAATAAGCAGCTAACACTGCGTGAGGACTTACTATGTGCTTTTCACATATGACTGAGTTCATACTTTACAAAAAGTCCACAAGAAGGTTTTTCATTTCTCTGTTTTACAGATGAGAGAATCGGCCAAAGACCATGAGGTTTAGGAACCTGCCCAAGGTCACATGGCCAAGAGTGGTGGGACTGGAACTTGAGACCAGGCAGTTTGTTTCCAAAGCCTGCACTGTACACAGCTATGGGGCTCCATCAAGGAAAAGCAAAACCAACATCATCAGCCACAGTAACAAGCAATGGGGTGAGTTTCAGAAGTAGCTTTCCAGAGTCCATTAGCCTCTTTTATTTACAGAATCGTGCAGCGTACCCTTCCCCCATACCTGTGTTCCATCCCATACACCATCCCAGTGGTCCATCCTAGTGTACCTGGGTACCATCTCTTGTACCACACCAGCATACATGTGTACCATTCCCAGGCACCAAGGTCACATTTCAATGTACCATCTGACCGCACAATCCCAGTGTGTTCCATCCGGCTATACCAGTGTATAGTCTCAGTTTTCCATCCTAGTACATGTGTGTTCCATCCCAGTGTGTCTGCGCCATCCTAGCGCACCATCACAGCACACCTGTATTCTGTCCCAGCATACCAACATGCCACTCTACCGTCCCTCAGAGGGTTCCTGTATGGTGCGGACCATTGAAAGGCTTATTTCAAATGTTTAAATAAGCGTCAGTTTTAAGCTTTGCCTTGGTTCTTCAGTTCCTTTCTGTGGTTCCCACTTGAATGGGATTGGCCAGGGAGGAGCCCTTGCTATATATTTCAATAGCTGTGCTTGCAAGGGATCAACTCCCTGCTAACAGCAGACGTCTTCAGTCTCTCTCTGTGGAGCCCAATTTGAGAGGGAGACAAGCCAGTTGTGCAGACCACGGTACTGAGTGTTTGAAAACTCATCGTACCCTACACCCTAGGCAGGATTTCCTATTTCCTTCACAGCAAAGGAAGGAAAACACCACGCTAAGGTCTGTGCTGGTACTTTCTATCCATGATTTCATTTTATTGTCTACTGGCATTGTTGACCCAATTTTAGAGATGAGAAAACTGATGGTCGGAGAAATTGTCAACTGGCTCAAATCACAGGGCTAAGTAGTGATAGTGATGGGGCTGGGATTTGAACCAGGTCTTTATAGCCCAAATGTCCAGAGTTCTACACTCCGCCCCATGGTTTTTGATGGGCAAAGTGTTCAGGAGTCTAGCTGCTGGTGAGAAAAGACACTGACATCCCCACAACTGGCGGACGCTATGGAAGCCCATACTGACTCTCTCCCTTGGGTCCAGCCCTAGAGCGTAAGGTTAATAGAATCCTTGGCCTGTCCACAGATGCACCTTGACCGCATTACGTGATCTGTCTGAGACACCAGCTCTCAGAACCTCTATTTCAGATACGGTAAACTTGTGAATATCCACATGCTGGAGCCAGTATGTTGAAAACCCATGCCACACAGAAGGGACTGCTCAGATTCCCCAATTAGTAACATGTTGTCGGTTTCAATTCTTTTCCAGGTGAAATTGGGCAGGCGGAATTCTCAGCTGAGGTAAAAGATTTTTTTTTTTTCACTCTTTTACAAAATACATTTTTAATTGGTTTGGATTTTAAAATTAAAAAAAAAAAAAAAGCCAACGCCAAGCACAAACTGGTATGACCCAGATTGAGACAAGCAGAGGAGAAAAGAGAAAGGAAGGAGGAAAAGGTTCGTCATGCAGGCCATGGTCAAGACTGTGGACATCATTATGCAGGAGAAAAGGTGTCCAAAGCCAGGCAATGTACTGTATTTTGTACCTGGCATCCAGATGTTCTGTCAGATTTCACCGTGAGGAGAGCATACAAGTATCGGGGATAGCAGCTCTATATGGGATGGAACCTCAGGGGCCAGGCACAAAGCTGGAATTAGGCAAGGCTGGCTTGGACATGTGAGGTCAGTGTACCATGAACCAAAGACGGTGGCTCAGTGAAGAGTGGACATGGAAGCCAACCCCATTTCCCTTTCTTTCTGGGAAAAGAGCTAAACTACATTTCCCAGCATCCTTTGCAGTTAAGGTAGAGTCATGTGACTTGGCTCTGGCCAATTGATTGTGGATGAGGTAAACGATGCCATTTCCAGCCTGGTCTATAAACATTTCCCACTTCATCCATTTCCTTCTCTTTTTCCATCTGCTAGCTAAATAGAGAGGACAACAGGGATCTAGGAAAATGATACAGTCACACTCCTGAGTCCCTAAAACACCACTTGATGGAGATCCACCCAACTAGGAACACCCTCATTGAATTTGTCTCATAAAATGTTGAATGTTGCCTGCATAAAAATAAAAATTGCATGTTCTCTCTCTCTCTCTCTCTCTCTCTCTCTCTCCCTCCCTCCCTCCCTCCCTCCCTCCCTCCCTCCCTCCCTCCCTCCCTCTCTCTCTCTCTCTCTCTCTCTCTCTCTCTCTCTCTCACCAAAACATAACAAGATGAGTAATGTCAAGTGCAAGACACCATACTGAGAGCAAGAACTGGCCCGGGGAGATTTAGGGTGTTTAATAAGATAAGGCAACATGAAGTGGTGGGGTTGTGGGGACAGACCAAGTAAGAACTCCAAAGGCAAGCATAGAAGAAAGAGTACACTTCCGGGGCGCCGGGGCATAGCCACTAAGGCAGGGTAAGATCTGTAAGGGCACTAACGCAGTGTCGACCCACACACATGCTCTTCTCCATAAGGATCTGCTTCACCTCCTCCTTCTCCTCCCCCTCCTCCCCTCTTCATCAGCACCATGAATGTTATACCCAGTTTCTAGGCATTTCCTACATGCCAGGTCTGGCACCAAGAACGTTCCATGGTTTAACTCTTTATTCCTCAAAATTACCCTCTGAAGGAGGCACTGCTACCAAGCCTGTTTTGTAGCTGAGAAAAGCTGGCCTTAGATCACTCGAAGTGATTTGCCCAACTTCATCATGACACAGACTCTGCCGGTCTAACTTTAGAGTCTGGCTCTTGACCACTGTGTACTGGCCCACTGTGAATACTGCCCCATCTCAGCCCATACCAACCAGATCTCTTTACCTCTTTCTGCCCCTAAAAGTCCCATCCATCCATCCATCCATCCATCCATCCATCCATCCATCCATCCATCCATTAATCCATTTATTCTTACATATACTCTGCATCTCAGATCCTATGCCTGCCCTGACACTAGAACAATGCGCACTAGAATGAGTGCACCTTAGAAAGCACCCATCTGAGCAGGAGGGACAGTCACAGGAAGGTGCCACCACTGAAACAGAGTATGACCTGCTCAGACTTTGGAAAAGTTATTCTGACACAAGACAGAAAGTCAGCGTGGAACTGGGAGACACTGAACAAAAAGGGTGGACAATGAAAGCGGAAAATGCTGGGTCATGGGATTGGGTCTGTGAAGGGCCATGAAAAGAAAAGGAGATGTGAAAAGTATTTATAACTGCAGAGGGCTGGACAAATGGACAAGATTCTTACTAACGAGACTCAACTGACTTCAGTTTTGAGTTGGACCGATCCTGGTTGCTAAGAGCTCCTCCTCTTAATAAGGGAAGACCAGGGTCCTAGGACAGTTTCATTTCCCTCAGGACGTTCTTGGCACTCTCCTTCTCTTTTTCCCCCGATATCTGGGGGTTCATTTCCTTCTTCAGGGGAGGTGCGGCATGCCAAACTTTGGCCCCTCTCCAATGTTCCAGGAGGAGCCTTGCAGCAGCCTTCTACCCTCAACCTGAAATCTCTGCGAGGATAGAGAGACTGAAAATCAGCGACCTCGGCTTTTACAAAACCCGAGCTGGCTACTGGATGCCAAGTGATGCTATCAATTGATTAAAACACAGCCTGCCAGCTTTCTGCTTGATAAGAGGGAGCACAGTCTGAAGGGAAGTCTCCAGTCCATCACCTAGGTCACCACCTGCTCCTTCCCACGCATCACTAGACGTCATGAGCTGCTTGCCACGCAGCGGTTAGTGCAGCAGCCAGCACACTCACGGGGAGGCTGCAGGAGGTCACCACCAGGCTGCCAGCACCCCGCTGGGCCAAGCTGCCTCTCACTGCGACCGAGTGAGGGGTAAAGGGCCCGGCTATCTAGTTCTCATAGTGCATGCCAGGCCCCATGGGGCAGGCATCATTCCTTCTTCCTGCCTTTGATCAATAAACGTGCATCAGGACCTCTGTGGGAGGCAGGAGAGACACAATGGGGCTGAAAAGGCACAGGAAAGGAGAGGGGAGGGATGAGGGGTGGGACAATCTGTCGTCCATGCTCTCACAGAAGAGCATATACACGAGTGCAGATACAGTGTTACATTAATGAGCAGTGCTGAGAGGCGAGGTGCACAGTGCTACGAGAGCACACAGCGGACAGGAGTGACTAGGTCACCAGGCTTTTCAGAGGAAGTGACAAGTGACGATGAACGTAAGTATTTCCTCTGTTCTAGCAGAGGTAAGAGCGATGCAAAGTTCCTGCCAGAACAGGGAGGTTATGGGTTCACTTAACTCAAAGGACAGTAGGGCCAGGGTAGGGAGAGAGGGGCAGAGCCCAGCATGATTTGGGGCTAGACAAGCGGGACGGTCTTGGGGTCCCTGAGGAAGGATCAGCTCTCCATCCTCGTCGTAGTCGTGTTGCTAGACGAGCAGAGTGACGTGACTGTCATCCCTTTCATGCCCTCTCTGGACTGGCTCACGGGTGGCAAGGCAGGAATGTGAGTTACCCCTCATGCACCAGTGACCTTAGGGATGGAAAAGGTGCACTGGGTGGTGGGGCTGGGGTGGGGTGGCGAGTCGCGATGAGAAGATTCAGGAAAGAAATAGCAGCCCCCAGATGCCAGACATTCCCTGGGCAGTTTCCACTCACTATCTCATTTAACGATCTGGCATCCTTTTATTATTAACCCCCACTGTCCCACCAGGGGACACTGAGGGTTCACAGTCCTGCCCACTGTCATGTAACAAGCAAGGAATAGAACCAGGGTGGGACTCTAGGTCCCCTGAGAGCCAGGTGAATCCCCTCCTCCTTTGGCCACCGATGCCGGACCCAAGGGCAGGGGAGATGGGCCCAAGAGCAGGGGAGACGTTTGCAATTGCTCTGAACTTGGGACTTGTTAACCACTTTCTCCACCAAATGACCTCTCGCTTCTCCCTATGCTGCCGCCAGAGCACTCAAGTGACCCAGGCCCACGGTGGCTGACAATGGAGAGAGCAGGATATGTGCGGATAACCTCAGAGGTGACTCAGCCCTTTTGGCCACAAACACATCCACTGGGCATTGTCCAGGGCTGAGGTCTCCCCAACGGTCCGCCAAGTTTGCTCTCTTTGCTGTCGGACCCTGCTCTGGTGGGAAGTGAAGGGGCCCACCCTCAAATTCAAGGAGGGGTGCTGGACACAGACTCCCATGGACAACTCCTTGGGGGTAGCCTGCCGTGAAGGTGTCTGCCGTGAAGATAATGATGACATACCCTGGTCACTGCAGCTCTGGGCTGTTCTCACCGACGGTGAGGCTATTATCACAGGCGCTTTCGTGACAACATTCATTCCTTAGCGGGAGTAAATCGAGCCTCTGGTGGCTAGGGAAGAGTGAGGATGGGTGTGTGCGCACGCGCGTGTGTATTTTTATAAAAACCTACCTAGCTAGAGAAAGAACCCATAGTCTTGGTCTAACAGACGCAGCAGGCATGGTGCTGTTGCACAAAATTTAGAATCAGGCAGACCTGGATTGGAACCTTGGATCTGCCACTTAAGAGCTCCAGGGCTCTGGGCAAGCTACTCAACTTTCCTGGGCCTCAATTTATTGTCTATAAAAATGGATATCATACTTCTTTGCCTTAAAAGCTTTTATGAAAATTAAACCAAATAATGCATAAAATAATTTAGTACGAGACCTGGCATATAGTAAACACTCAGTAAAAGTCAGTTTCCTCCGGAAACAGTGATCTCTTCTTCAAAGGCTATAAGTCCCACCTCTGCCACTGACTAGCTGTGTGACCTTGGGCAGTGTCTTAACTTCTCTGTGCCTCAGTCACCTCACATATAAATTAGAGTTCTAAGGACAGGGATAGGTACACAGTAAGCACTGCCCTTCCCATGTAAACCACTCACATATTATTTTGTGACTATTTTTTTTTTAATAGATGGGCTGCATACTCCTTGAAAACCAGGGCCAAGATTTATCTTCTGAGACTCCCTCTCAGAACCTATCACATGATAAAAGTGCTAAAAACGTATGCTGATTGTACATTGAATGTAGTCCACAATACAAGCTGACAATCTGAGACAACAAAACCTTATATGAACCGGGATATTTTTATTTTAAATCTCTCGTGAAATTTTTTGAGATCAGGTGATTCAAAAGCGTCATTAAACTTGCAATGTATCTTCTTTGAGCAGTGAGATCAGGTCTCTCCTGAGCCTTCCCTCTCGCCAAAGGACTTAATACAACTAAAAGCAGCACCCACTTTGTGTCTGGCCAAACAAAAGTCAGCTGAAAACAGTCCATGATGCCCAGAGGCTGGCAGAGAGCATATGAATGAATTAGCAAATTAGCAGAAACGACTTTGGCTGAAAAACTAATAAAATGTCCATCTGATAATGGGATAGATTCTTAACTGATGAAACTATGGATTCCTGCAGACAGGACCTCTGGACCTCTGTGGAAAACGGGGAGGAATTTTGGAAGCATTTATTGATTGCTCCAACACACATCACAGAGAAAAGAAAAGGTCAAGAGAGATAATAAACCCTGATTACAGAGTGTCTCACAGAACTCTGATAACTATCACTTCCCTGCTCACCCATCACCTTCCCTTGCCAGCTCAGGGTCCTCTAGTTCCATTTTGGGCTCATCTCTCTTGCTTTTTTGAGACAGCAGTGCAGTTATGGGAAAGAAAAGCATTGCAGGTCCCCCTGTGATTCAAAATAATTAGCTGCAAGAATAAGAAAAATGAAGTTTACATAACATGAATAAAATAAACTTTTCCAAAATGGGTATTTCCAACTCATGCTTTGAAAAAAGTTTTGAAGGTGATATTATATTCACTTTGAGGATTTAGATAATTTTTTTAAAACTCAGGACAATCTGAGAAAATACAGATGGAGGCCATATGTTTATTAGAACGAAAACGTAAACATAAAATTCTCCCACCCAAAGACTGATTTCATTTCTGCTGGCTTTCAGTACCTAGGTTATAAGACACATGAGCTTTGTGAAATAGAACAAGATTCTCCATGGTAAGAGGATTCTGTGAAAAAAAGATGTTTAGCTAATGCTGATTAAACCAAATTAAATAGTTATCCTTACAGCAGGACTTATCAGTACCTTTAATATGCTAATTACTGATGAGCATTATAAATCTCCAAGATGGAGGTAGAGTGGCATGAAATACTTCTTAAATTCGTTTGACCACCAGTTGTCCTCTACATCATTTAGAAGAATCATTAACTATCCTGAAATAAATAAATCCTTATTGCTACTCACTGTGGGTGGGCTAGAGCTGCCTGTATGAAAAACAAGCTTTATCACAAATCAATGCTTGCAGCTGCTCTCAGGTTATCTGACTAAGTCTTTGAGGGGCCCCTCCACCTCCCACAAAGTAGACTTTTGAGTAGACCAGTTAATATATCTTAAGGGGTCCATCCTAAATATGCTGCCCAGATTATTCTGGTGATTTTTATGTGGTGGGGGTGGGGCAATGTGGTGGTAAAAACCTGTAAAGTCCTCCTCCTTTTTGCAAACAACATCTATGAAAGTCTCCCAGAAACATTGTTTCATATACTTATTACACATTAAGACCTTTCAACCAGGGACCATTTGGTTATATGTGGTTATATGTTTGGTTATAGAACACCCAGCTTTCAATGCTAAGTTTGATAATGAACCAGCACCAAAATATACATCCTGTGACTCCCCGTTCATGAAGTTCAAATCAGACAAAACTAACCTATGATGATAGAAGTCAGCCCAGTGGTTACTTAGAAGAGGTATCAACTGGAAAGGGACGTGAGGGACATTTTTTGGGTGCTGAAAATATTCTCTATTTTAATCAGGGTGGTGGACACATGGGTGTATGTGTAGGTAAAAGAATTGTACACTTAAGAATTGTACATTCACTGCATTGTACGCCTCAATAAAAAAATAAATGAAAAAGAACTGAAATGACTGAAAGAAGGCCTTTTCCCTGATTGGGGCAACTCTGAAGTTATTTTAAAACGAAGAAAAAGAACCAGAAACCCTTTTGTCTATTCGAATTTACTCCAAACATACAATAATTCTCAATGCAGCTTTGGGGGAAGAAATTCTTTTTTCTTACCCAAGATGCAAAAGGTTAATGTGAAGGGGATCCAAAAAAAAAAAAAGAAAGAAAGAAAGAAAGAAAAAAGAAAAGAAACAAAGAAAGAAAAAGAAGAAATCTATCACTGTCTACATTTATCTAATGTTTCTTAGATTCAGAAGACTTAATCATTGAGAGAACTCTAGGAGACTTTAGAGCACCCCCAAGTCACTGGGAATTACTATTGGCTCCAAGAGCCTCACTTTCTTGTTCCTCATAGTAAATAGCTCTGCTTTGGTCTTTGCATATGGATGAAACTCATCAGTCTGCATTTTAAATGAGAACTTTCCAGTGCAGAGGATCAGGCCCTGTGCTCAGCACGCTTGGATTGAGAAGACACAAGGAAATTAGACAGCCTGTCAATCCATTTATTTGAGAGGAATGTGGTGGCAAATCAGTAGGAGAAGTATTTGCATTGAAAATCGAAAAGCAGAAGTTTCAGGACTTAAAACTCTGTCCCTGGAGACCCGGAGTGGCACGCTGGTACACCTGGCACTGCCACCATGGATCACTCATCCTGCCCGTTCTCATTTGGAAAAGCAGGCAGAGAAAGAGCTGGGCTCTGACGTGACTCTGACACTTTCTAACTACCGGGGGACCCCTGCTTCTTTTCCAGTTAGTGTCAAAAATAAAATCTGCTGTGAGGACTTTGGGAGACCAGCCTGGGGAAAAACACCTTGCACTGGCTTCCAGAAATACTAGACCCTCCTCCCTCACCCTCTTCCCCTTTGGGTGCTGCTGACAGAGAAGGCTCTGGGGTCAGACTGCCTGGGATTGGAGCCTGATCCTGCCACTTAGTACCTAGGGGACCCTGGGCCACTTCCAGGGCCCCCAGAAGCCTTCCGATCAATGGGAGACGGTATGCCACATTGTACTAATGCCTAGGATGACACTGACAATGCTGGGGGCAGGTGCGTCACTGTCATCTGGAACAAAGATCCTTCCAGGGTACACTCCTATTATTATTTTCTTAATAGTATCACCCGTATTAGAGAGACTGAAGGAGCCGCCCTTCAAGGAGGAAATCCACCTGGGCCATTTCTTAGTTAACATGTCCTTTGTTTCTGGCTGAGGTGTGTTTGCACTGTGCACTGCTCCTAGCAGACCCCCACCTTTCATTTTTCAACCTTCCCGCAGCATTGGAGAGGACCAGTCTCCCCTCAGACGTTGCAGCAGAGGCTGCCTCAGGCAAGGGTGCCTCAGGCAAGGTGAATACAGGATCACCTCTCCTTCCAGACTTGATTACTGCCCTGTGGACATTCCAGGACAGAGGACATTGTGCCGTGAACCAAAGGGAGGGTTGAGTTACCGCAAACTGTCCAGCTTCATTCCACTGATGCTTGAAACCAGAGTACTCCTGGCAGCGCTTCAGACTCTCCCATCCATCCATCCATCCATCCATCCATCCATCCCTCCATCCCTCCATCCATACATTCATACATCCATCCATCTGTCCCATGCGCACTATGTCTTATGCATCAGTTCCTGTATTAAGAGCAAGGGATACAAATATGAGTCAGGCAGAGTCTTCCCCTAGGAGAACCCACAGAAAGAGTGCCTATGGATGATTTCACTGCATGAGGTAAGGTCAGTAGTCAAGTGAGGGGCTGTCCTGTTGGAGAACAGAACAGAAATACCTAATCCAATCTAGGTGATCAGGGGGAGGCTCCTTAGAGGAAGAAATAGCTTCTTAGACTTAAAGAGAATGATCCAGAGAAGAGTCATAGCCAAAGGAATGGCAGTGAGAAGTCAAGTGTTATTAGGTTGGTGCAAAAGTAATTGCGGTTTAAAAGGTTAAAAATAATTGCCAAAGCCGCAATTTCTTTTGCACCCACCTAATAAATACCTGTGCAGAGCAGAAGATGAGGGTAGAACGGAAGGCAGAGGGTCAGAGTATGGACGGTGTTCTGTGCTTGTGCTTTACTCTGTAGGAGGTGGAGAGCCAGGTGGGAGGGGTCTGTATGGATGTCGTCAGATGAGCTTTTCCTGACAGTGACCCTGAGGGGGCTGGAGAGAGACAAGAGTGGTCGAGGTCTCTGCAGTGGCCAGAATCAGAGAAGTGACGATAGGCCTGGAGAGGAGATAGGCCATCCTAGAAATGTTTGGGAGGTGGGGTATGAGGTAGACGGAAAAAGTCAACAAGAATGAAAGCCAGTATCCCCTGAGGGTCCAACTAGGTAGGAATGCCGTAAGAGGACGAGGGGCTTGAAGGAAAGATGAAATCAGTTTGGAACATGGTGAGTCCATGTGTCTACACCCGCATGTGGCAAGGGGGAGAAGCAGTTATATTTCAAGTCTGAAGCAGATATGAAAGTCAAGGAAGTGGATGAGGTTATGTAGAGTGAAAAGACGAAAGGGCCAAGGATGAACCATTGGGGAACCCTAATGTCTACATGGCAGTGATTCTACAGACTTATCTACCGGAACTGCTGCATATCTTTAAAATATCTTAGACACAAGCATAGCTGGAACTCTCCCTCAGTCTTGATGTAATAGCCAGTCATTCAAATGAGGCAGTAATAAAGACACCACCCCAGAGACTTGGATCCATCAAAACTTTCTGTACCCGAGGAAACTCAAGACCTGTGTGGGCTGGGCTAGCATCCCGCAGAGAGGCTGTAGAGGGAATTCCTCTGCTTGAAAGCACTAGCTGCGTTTTAAGATTCTCCAGTTTTAATTGGATAAATAAATTATGGTACACTGCTGCAATACAACTCACTGCGGCCATTAAAAAGAATGAGACAGATCTCTATGTACTGACATGAAAGCTATCTCATCTGTATAGTTAAGTGAATATAGAAATATATGCACACATACATATACATAATATAGATTTGGAGGAACACATATCAAACTATTGGAGGGTTGGGAAGGATTACAAGGTACTTTCACTTTCTAAGTTACGGGCATTAAGAGACAGGTATGTATTTCTTTGGTAATGAGAATAAAATGGTGACTATCAAGATGTGAAGGTAGCATGATTTTGATATTTCTAACTGTCCAGGCCCCACTCCTGGCTCTCATGTTCCCCAGCAGTGGTCAGCACTCAGGGCTCTCTGGCAAGGGGAAGGAGGGAGAGGGAGCAGGCACTGTGGTTTACTGAGGATGTTTCATCACCTTATTGGTAGATGAAGAGTCCAAACTGTGAGAATGAGGGGAACCACAGGTGCAAGTTGGAGAAATCCTGTTAAGAACCGGAGAGAATGGTCATGAGAATCTATAAATGGGAACGTGCCACACATAGTCCAAATCCAGGGAGGACAGGAATGGAATGTGAGGCGGAGATGGGGAGAGCACGTAGTTAGACAATCTGGGAGCTCACCACCTGGTATTATGTGAAGCTGACTGTGGGCTTAGAGGACAGTCCTGGCAGCTTAAAGCAGCCCTGAGGACCAGACACAAAGGCAGAGCCTGTATCACAAATGAGGAAAACACCAAAAGGACCAGACAGTTGTGGGAGCCTAGCGATTGGGAAGCAGTCGCTGCCTCATGAAATTAACCAGGACATAGACATAAGGACAGAATCCCTGGTCAGACAAAGGAACAAGCAGACGAAGAGCTTTCCCTACCGATGACTTCATTCCTAGGGCAGATTCCTCATTAGGGGACAAGCACAGGCCCAGCTTTACAGCTCTGGGTCCCAGTCAATTCCGAGCTCATTATTCTACTGCCCAGTTCCCCCCTAGTGAAATCAATCACCATCATTCCACTTAGGACCTCAGTTTCCAACCCCAGCTCTCCCCTGCCTTCCAACTGTAAATGAGCCTGGATTTGCATGCAGGGTTGCTCTACCCAGAAAACCCGAACACTAGCACGTAACAAAAGAAAAAATGTTCTGCTCGGGATGAGTAAATTAGGCCGACTGATGAACAATTTTTCTTAAGAGGATTTGCTTACCGAAACCCAATAAACCAAGCCCTGGAAAGTGTCGTCCTATCAGACTGATACCTGCTCCTTGTATAAGCCTTGGGATAGAGCCGGCTAAGGAGAGAGGAAATGTGTGATTGAGAATGTCCTCATGTTAAAGACATGGAGGAAAGGGGAATTTCAGGAGTATTTGGACTTAATTTGGCTGTGACTGCAGCCCCTCACGCAGCCAAATCTTTATAAACAACATCCTCCACCCCACTCCCACCCCCCCTTTTTTTTTTTAACTATTATTTTTTAACATAGTCTGGAACAAAGAATGGGGGCCTGAGAAGCCAGCCTGGTCACCCCAACACAATTCATTAACTAATTAATTAATGGTCAAACTTGAAGTATTTTCCCCCAGGCCAACAAATTTCAGACCACATTGCAAAGGTCTTTGTGAATGAAAAGAACCTATTTGCAAAAAGAAAGAAAATGCCCCCAAGAGATAGTGTGGGCACGCGCATAAGCGCTGAAGATGCTTTTCAATCTGGTAGAGCCTTAATGGACCTTTTGGGACCAAACAGGAAGAGGGTACATAGGTGGCATCTATGACGTTTCTTAGACCCACTCAGACTGGAACTGGGGTGAGTGAGGGAGGCCTCCATGCTGGGTGTAAAATTTAAGGGAGCACCAAAAATCAAAATTATCGTTCATACAAAACATCGAAATTAATGCCCGACCCTCCACAATGAGCAAATATCAGAATGTGAAATAAAGACAGGAACCAATCCTGTCTTGGCACAACTCACATCTCTCATATCACCTAGCCCTAGGCCTGCATTCCTTGTAATCAGCAGATCCCCAAATGGTGCTCTGACCCAGGGATTGCCCCATCCCAGGTATATCTACCCCACAGAAATGTGTTGGTGTATGAGAATTTCATAGCAGCACCATTCACAAGAGCCCCCAAAGCAGAAGGAACTGAAATGTCTATCAACAGTAAAAAAGTTAAACAAACTGTAGTCTGCCCACTTAATTGCCATTCAGCAATGAGAAAAAACTGATTATTGCTACAATGAACACACAATGAATCCCACACGGGTGTTTCCACTTTTGTGAAAATCCACTGGTTTGTATTCTTTTTCTGCATGCTGGCTACACTTCCGTAAGATAACTTAAAGAGACAGAGTGGGAAGTTAAGGGCAACCTACGCTTCTTGTACTAACTAACCTATATTTCTCATGGCAACGTTCTCTTTATGTGAACCTGGAAGGAGGCTATCAGAACTTCCTGAGACACCATGTTCCAAGGAAAGACGTTCTCCACCCCAAAGCCTTATTGGGAGCAAAGAGTTCATCTCAAATCTCTAATCCTTTGTGGATGAGTATTAATAAACATGGATTGTTCTTTCCTGAGGTCCACAATCCCTGTTTCTAGCAGGATTTCCTTGAAAACCAGAGTCTTTCAAAAGGCTTAGGCTTTACAGTCCTTGGGTCATTTCAATGGTGACAGCAAATGCTAAACCTCTCCACTGCTACCACGTTTCTCTAAAAATAAGACCTAGCTGGACCATCAGCTCTAATGTGTCTTTTGGAGCAAAAATTTATATATGACTTGGTATTATATTATATTAGACCCGGTCTTATAGTAAAACAAAACCCGGTGTTATATAAGACCAGGTATAATGTTATATTCTATAAGACTTGGTCTTATATTAAAATAAGACCAGGTCCTATATTAATTTTTGCTCCAAAAGACGCAGTAGAGCTGACGGTCCGGCTAGGGCTTATTTTCGGGGAAACACTGTATTCCCAAAGCTTCTGTCATGCTTCACTTAGCCAGGCCTCAGAGCTGTTAGCACAGGTGTCCTTGTTTCCTATGGCTGCCAGAACAAATGACCACAAGTCTAGTGGAAGAAAACAGCACAGATTTATTATAATGCAGTTCTGGAGGTCAGAAGTCCAGTATGGATCTCAGTGAACTAAAACTGAGTGTTAGCAAACTGTGTTTCTCTGTGAGGGCTCCTCTAGGGGAGAGGCAGGGGTGCCCATTCAGCGTGTGGCAGAATTAAGTTTAAGTTCTATGTGGTTACAGTACTGAGGTCTGTTTCCTTTCTGGCCGTTAGCAGGAGAGGCCCTCAGCAATGAGAGGACTTTCTCCAGTCCTTGCACATATCCCCCTACACCTCAGAAGTACTGGTAGCCATGGATTTAAATCTTTCTCAAACTTCTTTCTTGGGACATTCTGCTGTCATCAGATCTCTCTCTGAGCCCACCTAGGAGAGCTTCTCCCTTTTTAAGAACACACGTGATGAGATTAGACCCGCCCATATAATCCAAAATAGTCTCTTTATCTCAAGGTCTCTGACTTCAATCACAGCTGCAAATTCCCTATTTACCATCCCAGATAACATATTCACAGGTTCCAGCGATTAGGGCACCGACATCGTTGGAGAGGATTATTCTGCCTACCACAACTGTGAAATCTTTTCTCTAAATTGCTTTTATACAGTCTCAAACTTTTGACACTCAAAAA
This sequence comes from Rhinolophus sinicus, assembly GCF_036562045.2. NCBI lineage: Eukaryota > Metazoa > Chordata > Mammalia > Chiroptera > Rhinolophidae > Rhinolophus > Rhinolophus sinicus. The sequence continues at coordinate 24,470,530 of NC_133760.1, read as the reverse complement.
TCTCCAGATTCATTTACCCTGAAGAAAGAAAACAACTAACACACACACAAGACTTCTCTGGGGCGTTAAAGCAGTCTCTACATTGGATCATTCATTCAACAAACATTTGAGTTCATTCAACAAATATCCAGCACCATGGATGTAGTGAGGAACAAAGAAGAAAAATCTTTGCTCTTACGTAGTTTCTGTTTTAGTGGACTAGGAATGATATACAAATAAATAATTACGTGGTTTAATATACAACTTCAAAATGGCTCCCGATGATACCTGCTGGATCCTTTGCCGTTTGAGTCTTGACATGACCACAGTCCTAGCCAACACCTTGATTGCAGACTGGTAAGATACCATGAGCTAGAGGATCTAGCTAAGCCATACCCAGGTCTCTGATCCACAAACATTAAGTAATAATGATGTTATTTTGAAGTCACTAAGTGTTGGGGTATTTGTTACACAGCCTTCGCTAACTAATATGTGTATCATGTCAGAGGGTGATAAAGTCTTAGAAAAATAATGGAGCAAGGAAGGAGAATAAGGAATTCCAGATGAGCATTTGGCTGCACATGGAAAAGGGGTTATCTGGGAAAATTACATATGATATCATAACAAATAAGGAGACTCAGGAAAGGCTCCCAGGTTTCTATAATTTCTGGGGAGGGTGGGGTGTTTTGGCACTGACTAGTGCTGTGACCAGACTTGGAACTGTCATACAGGGTGAGTTTCAAAGATACAACCTGAATTATTTTACTGTACTTTATTACTCTCCCTGCATGATACCCCGTGGGTTCTGTTATCACAGCTGCTACTAGAAATTCCCTGAGTTTTATTAACAGAGCAGTCTCTTACACTGGTATTCTATAACATACCTTGTATGTCTGCCTTCGTCTATATAGATTGAAAGTTCCATATGGATTTAGTTTTCAGAGGGGCAGGTTCACATAAGGAGGGTCTTCTCTTTAAAATACACATGACAAGGTCTAGAGATGCCTTAAGTGCAAGGATATTTGATAAATGATGGGGTTGTGAAAATAAACACCCCAGTGGAAAGAGAAGCAGATCTTCCCTATAACATCCAGTGTTGTTTTAATATGTAAGCTGCCACACATGCAAATTCATCCCTATGGCAAAGTGTGTTTTGATTTTCCAGAACCTGATTTTCCAATAGTGACAAATTCCTCCGATTATTTCTTTTTCTTGCAAGTTGCAATTTAAGGTTCTATACTGTAGCAGAGGGCCTGAGAATACTGGTAGATATAATTCTTGGTCTTGGTGGAGGCAGAAACTTAAGTGAGTGTAACGATTTATATGACCAAATAAAAGCTTCTGAATAATAATAATAATGACAATAATAAAAACATCTTTCTTCAGTCTCCCAACTCGCTTAAGTCACTTAGTGCCATTGCCAAAATGCGAGCCAGTGACTGTATTGAAAAGGCCTAAATGGTAGCATATAAATTATCTCTCTTTCTTTTACAGTGGATGTTTCAGAAACAGGCAAAGAATGATTGAACCCTCTATGCCTCAGAATTCCCATATTTAAAAGAAACAATATCAGGGGGAAAGAATGCTTCCGTATTGTATGGCTGTTTCCACTGTTCTGGCCTCCTCTTTAAGTCACCCCGTCTGAGACGCCTCTTTCGGCTCAACCAGGGCTGGGTCAGATGCTGCCTTGTATACCCTTCAACCTCCACCTCCCCCACCCCTACGTGTCCCCTGTCCCTGTCAGCTAGTACCTCCCAGGAGACTCAGAGCCATGTACAGTTGTGTCGGTTGTGTACTTCACAAAGTCACTGGCTCAGAGAGTGAGTTGGGTTGACATCCGGTCCTTGTCCCATGTGCTCAGCCACGCACTCTGCCCAAAGGAATGGAGTGCCTTTATCTAATTCACCTCAGAGCTGCGTACGGGCCTGCACTGGCCCTGACACAGGAGTTTGGTGAGGTCTAGGCCAGAGTGTTCATTCTGTTCACTGTCTGAGCCACAGCACGTGGGACAATCCTTAGCATACTCAATAAATCTTGCCTATGTGCTCAATAAATACGTGTTCATGAATTACTGAATGGATTAATTCATTAATTGGAATAGATGATGGAGCGGAAAAGAGGAAGCGTCTGCATTTTCACAGTAAACCAGAGAAAGCTCAGACGGCCGTGAATAAGTAACCCCTGAATCCTGTTTTTTCTCATCTATTTATTTGTTATGTTTGTTTCCTATTTGCTCATTTATTACCTAAGGGACATCATTCTGAGAGTAATGAAGGGTGCACACAGATGACAAAAATAAAGGGAGAAGAGATGAAGAAGACGTGAATTTCCATTTCCTGCAGTCCCTGCTTCTGGATGAAAATTAACAATACTGCTAATCTGGGGTGATTTTTGCAGAAATCATCCTTAGACTGGTCAACTCAGGTGTGGTCAAGCAGACAGGGAGTGCTGGCTGGCCTCGGAGCGCCACGACTTGGGCACATTTGCTACAAGTGTAAGTTGTAAGAGCTTAGGTCAAGAGCCAGAAAGCTTTATCAGTAAGGGACCAGATGGTAAATATTTTGGGGTTTGTGGGCCATGCGGTCTCTGTTGCAACTACTTAGCTCTGCCATTGTGGCACAAAGACAGCCAGAGACAGTATGTCAACAAGTGGACGTGGCTGTGTTCTAATCAAATTTTATTTACGAACTCTGAAATTTGAATTTCACATAATTTTCATGTGTCATGAAATATTCCCCTTTTAAGGAACTTGTTTTCAACAATTTAAAAGTGCAAAAGCCAATCTTAGCTGGCAGGCCATATTTTAACAACAGGCTGTGGGTCATATTTGGCCTGTGGCCCATAGTTTGCTGAGCCCTGGCTGAGACAGTGCTTACCTGGTACCAACCACTGTTCCAATTGCTTATTCATTTTCAACTCACACCAGTCCTACGAGTTGGGGGCTATGAGTGTTCCACTTTTACACATGGGGGTAAAACCAGAAAGGTTAAAGAACTAGCTCAAGTTCCGTTCTTATTTAGTGCACGGTCTGGATTCAAACCCAGGCAGTTCGGCTCCAGGGCCCTTGCACGTAACCATTACACACCCTAGCCCAGTACAAAACTGCTTGTGATTCTTACAGCCCTTAGAAGTTGGGGAGGCGGCAGTCATTCACTCATTTCCATTTTTATGCATTCACTCAGGTATACAGAGACACTTCAGCAATGTCCCTGTCACTGACACGTAGTGGGCTAGACAGATATGTGAAAGAAAAGCATTATGGGAATATACTTCCAAGACCCTCCATCTGGATTGTGTTAAGTCCTGATAGAGGAAGAAAAGTAGGAAGCACTCCCCAGAAAGATAAGGTGTGAGACATTTCAGGGAGACCATCATGCTCAAAGTCCCAGAAGTATCACAGAGCCTACTTGTAACCAATATGCAATCTCCATTATATTAGTCAGCTTTTGCTGCAGTAACAAACAGCCCCCAGATCTCTGTGGTGTACAATAAAAAGCATTTATCACTGCTTCCCTAGTTTGTGGCTTGGCTTCATTGGCTCTGTTCTAAACTGTGGGTCAGGTCAAGTCTGTTCATCCTGGGTCTCATTCTGGTCCTAGAATGACAGAGAAGCACTATCTAGCATGCACTCATCTCATGGCAAAGTGGCAGGAGTGTAAGAGGAGAGAGCAGAAATGCATGAGCTCTCAAAGATAAATCCACTTCTAGTGAGAGACAGTGGAAAACCACATGGAATGGAGGCTATCGTCAGCTAAACAGTGGTTCCTCAAAAACACATGTCCATGACTCAATCCCCAGAATATGTGAATATTACCTCCTATGGAGAAAGATGTGATTAAACCAACGTCTTCAGAAGAGGAATTTAACCTGGATTATCTAGGTTGGCCCTAAATGCAATTGCACGTATCCTTGTAAAACAGAGGCAGAGGGAGTTTAAAGACAGGCACAGAGGAGAAAGCAATATGAAGACAGGGCAGAAAGACATGCAGCCACAAGCCAAGGAATGCAGACACAGCCAGAAGTTGGAAGACGCAAGGCACACGTTCTCCCTTAGAGCCTCCAGAGGGAGTGCAGCCTTGCCAAAACCTAAATTTTAGATTTCTGGCCTCCAGAACTGTCAGAGAATAGGATAAATGGCTGTTGCTTTAAGCTACTTGATTTCTGGTACTTTGTTGCAGCAACCACAGGAAACTAATACAGGAGCTTAATTCTATGAGAGGAGAGTAGAGTGGCTAAAGACCTGTGAACAATAACCCCATTTGCCACCACAATTAACCTTCACAAGACGGTGTTATCTGCCCCTTGGGATTAGACCAAGTTCTGTCTGCACAACAGACTTCCAGGCTATGGTAACCCAGAGGTAAGTCTCAACAAGACCTGTCTCTGCAGAAGGGCAGACTCTATGTGTCATACTCTAGTGGTTGCTTGTTATGTGAGCTCCCCTGCCCCCAACATCCCCCTGCCACTTCACTCTAAGCCACTGTCTCTTCCCACCATATTGGAGATTATGAACCCTACTGGTCTCCTGGAGAGGCAGAGTGGTTCCGGACAAAAAAAACCAGAAAGAGGCCCAAGGGGCTGTTCATTCAAGCTGTCCTGTGCTCAGAGCATGCTCTGTGGGAAGCCACTTGGGGCTTGTCTTCTGGTAGAGGTGTACTGTGTCAGCATCACTATGGTTTTTCACTATAAAAGTAGAACAAGCATCAGCAGGAAGGCAGATTGGTTTCCTGCTGGACGCTTTAGGATTCACTGAAGCTTCTGCTTCTCATTCACGGGAGGGGAGGAGTCGCTAGAACTTCTCAGAGGGTTTCTGGAAGAAGCTCAAATGCTGACTCAAAATACCATGAACCCAGTCTCTCTGTTGGGAAAGGCCACCTCCCAGATCCCTTGTATTTCTGTGTCATGATCGTGACTGGTTCTTGTTTCTGGAAGCAGGAGGGTTCTGACACAACAGCAGGACATTGCTCTCCTAGGGCCGCCATAAAGGGTGCCCTTAGTGGGTGGCTTAAAACAATACAAATGTGTTGTATCACAGTTCTGGAGGCCAGGAGTCCTAAATCAAGGTGTCACACGGCCTCGCTCCCTCTGAAAGCTCTAGGGAAATCTTCTTCCTTGCCTTTCCAGCTTCTGGGGGCTGCTGCAAGCCTTAGGATATATCTGCATCACTTCAATCTCTGCCTCCCTCCTCCCTCTCGTGTGTGTGTGTGTGCCTGTGTATCCTCTCTTCTTCTTAGGAAGACACCAATCGTTGGTTTTAGGGCCCACCTGAATGCAGTGTGGCCTCATTTTAACTCATTGCATCCACAAAGACCTATCTCCTAATAATGTTACATTCTGAGGTTCTGAATGGGCATGGATTTGGGGGGGGGGGGCGGGGACGCTAGGTAACCCACTACAAATGGAAACAGGTGTTTTCTGCCTTTCTATTGGCAGTGAATCCAGTAGAAGGCTTTATATTCCCCCAAACTGCACAAGGCCCCAGTGCATTCAAAATCTAACTTAGATTTTCCTGATCGGTAAATTCTTACTACATAAATCTCACGGAGATACCCCAGCCCCCTAACTTCAATGCCGACGCTGAAATTATGCTGAATGTCAAAATTACATCAAACAACTGCACTCATTTCCACCAGAAAAATTGGATTATTTCACTTTGATTTACATGGCATTTCCCCCCCTCTCCTATAAATGCTGACTTTGAAATCCCCTTCAGCACTGGACAATAAGAAGCAGGCTGTGTTTTCGATGGAAAAGAAGGCTTTCATTATATTTGATACTTTATTTTTCTCTCCTTGATTTGAATGTTATAATTGGATTGGTGAGGTATTTATTAGGAACTCTGTGTTGTTGTTTTTTTCCCCCAACTGCTTGAAGGGCATCTCTTAATTTGCTTCTCTCTTTGGACTTCTGAGAAGTGGCTGTAAGGTATTATTCCCAACAAACTCATTTCTTTCAAACATTTATTTAAGGGTATCATTTTCTTAATAATTCTGAGGATAATTCAGAATAATTTTCACAGCCACTGCAGTTTTTAACTTCAGTGAAATATATGTCATCTACTTTCCCTGCTGGCTCCTCTCCCAAGAGACCCCCTCAGCTGTAAATGCAGAATCATTCAGGTAGGGCATACAGTAGGTAGATGGCTCCATCAGCTCCACTGCTGACTAATCTAGGACAAGACTTCTGGCCTCAGTTTCCCCATTGCTAAAATAAGAGGGTTACACTTAAGGAGTAGGGTCAAAACTTTTAAACCTTTGCTCCATCTAAATCTTAACCTTAAGAATATGGAAAACAGATTAAAACGCCATCCACTCAATAATTGGTTGCCTGAGAAGAGGGGTGGGGGGCTTAATTGTAAAGAGACCCAAGGTAACTCTCTTGGGTGTTTGAAACGTCCTATATCTTCTTTGAGGTGGTGGTTACATGGAGGTAATCCACTCAGCAAACTTCAAGCCATTCACTTAAACTGTGCACATCTTATTATATATAATTATGCCTCAATAATGTGAACTAAAAGCTATCTGCTTTTATCAGAGGAATTCAGTTAAAATACGTGAAAACCAGTAATGTTTCCTAGTTCTAGCATTGCAGAAACGTCTAAGCATTCAAATTCAAGGCATAAAGTTGCTGGGAAGGGTGGCTTTGTTTAATGACAAGACACAAACAAGTTCAGAAATCACTTATTCCTCAATTTGAAGAATTTCCACTATTTTTATTAAATTCAGCCTGTTTCTCTCTGCTCAATAGCCACCTTGCTTGTATTCTATTCCTTCACTCAAAAAAATTTTTATTGAATGTCTACCATGTGCCAGAAACTATACTAAGCAGCTAAAATTCCTCCTTAAATCCCTCGATATATCAGCACAAACCACAAAGCTACCAGAATTTAGACAAGTTACAAATGTTATTAAAAACAGTGTGCATTTTCCAAGAGCTGTTTTAAAAATTTGGCAATAAGAATTAAATGTTTACTGATAAATTAAATCAAATTCTGAAAGACTGAGAACCTAAACCTATCCACTAGAGTGTGAACTTTCCTGCATCTTTTTTTTTTTTTTTTTTTAGAGCAACTGCTCTATTTTCTCTTCTTGGACAAGGAAAATCACATGACTGATTCTGTTTCCCTTTTCACTTTGTTCACCAGGAAGCTCACAGCCAATGGTGTGGGCCAATCAGAGCAACTGTGTTGAACTGTTTGCTCTGTACTTCTGCCTTATGGTTACTCTCTCGTCTTGACTTCCTTTTAAAATGTGTTATTTCCATCATTCTCTTGTTTTTATTTTTTATTTTTTTGGTTATTTCCTAAGCATGATTTTGTTTATATATCCCATAAGCTATTTAGGGAATTAGGCCAAGTAGTAATAAATAAATAAATGAAATCATTAAATCTACAGTTTCCATCTCTAACATACAGAACATATTATAGATACATGCTGTGTATGTAACATACATAGCAGGGGCTCAGTCAATATCTCCCCCAATTTTCCAGTCCTCAAAGTTTCATGAAAGAATAGTTCTTCTAGTGATATTAATTTAGGTACTATCTATCAGAATGTTTCCTAGGATTAGATATCCAGTTGTGACTTTTTACCTTCTTTTTGGGCCATCTCGACTTGACTATCTTGCTCTAACCTGAATTTAAACATACTTAAGCCAATACATTTGAAGCCCTTTTCAGAAGGAGGCAGGGCTGAACCAATATGCCTATTACCAGTCTTCCCCGTCCCTTCCCCCTCTTAACCTTTCCACTGATGACATCCACTTGACACCCTCTGTTATTCCCCACTCTCTTGGGAAAGCATGATACACCAGAAGGAGCTCAGGCTGTGGAGTTAGACAATCAGGGACTGACCCAGTTCAGCCTCTAACAGCTGTATGTCTTGGACAAGTTACCAACTTCTTTGAGCCTTTGCCTTCTTACCTAGGGAAAATAACAAGTGCCTTTCCTTGTGGGGCTATTGTGAGGATTAAGTGAGAATCCACATAACTCACAGAGCAGAACGTCTGACACAGAACAATTACCCAATAATTCTTAGTTGAGCGGAGGGGGAGAGGAAAGGAGGGATTCATGGATGGAAGGATGGACAGATGGCTGATGGATGTATACAGTACAGACTATGCCCTTAGACAGGACAATAGCATACATTGGGGTGAGGAGTCTATTCTCTTTGTTTTCTTGCCAGAGTTTGGAAGGGGTAACACTCTCTCTTCTACACTTCCCTCCTCCGGGCTCAAGGCTAGGACTACGTATGTGCACACAATCACACACACACCCCCCCACACACACACACACAGAGTATGGGGTTACTGCTCTGTCTCCCGGGGGGGTGACGACTTCTGTTTCAGGGTTGCCATATTTGCCCTCCCGGGGTAATATCAGTTGCAAGTGCGTACAGCATTATGTACACCTCAGAAAAACAGAACCCAAAGGGTATCTGAAAATAGGATTGTCTCCATATACACTCTCAAACATACATCTTGCCAAAAAGGTAAGTTATTTCATTAACTAGTTTTTAAACGAAAAATTCCACATAGGAGGAAAACAGGTGGAAGATCCTGACGCTTAGCAAAATTTCATTTTATAGTATTATTTTTGTTTTCTGAACAACAACATAAAACACAATTCCAAAGGTAACCTGGAAATTCAGATTATGGATTTTTCTTTTCTGTCCCCGTATTTCTCTACAGAGGGAGGCAGTGATGAGAGAAGTAGGGCTTTTCCACAGGGCAGGTGACAATTTGCAGGGCTGGATCTATTTTGTGGGGCTGGTTTGTCCTTGTCCCTTAGTCATGGGAGAGGGGGGAAGTTTGTCAAAGAAGGAAGATTAAAATTTATAAAAAGGCCACAGAAAAAGGGACCCGTTGTTCCTAGGGGAAGAGTCTTCTGATCACCAGTTGGTCCGGAAACTCTTGCTTCCTGTCCAAAAACCATGGTGCTAGGACAAACAGCCACTCCCAGGGCTCTGGGACTTGAAATGAAGGAGACAGACAGTCCTGAAGAGCTGCACCATTTGAAGGAACCAGCACTGGCTGCGCGGCCCAAACCATCCACCAGGTCCTGTTATGTGTTGCCAAGGTAGTCAGCAAGACCCATACAGTGAGACCACTGGGGTATTTGCCTTGCATCCCAAGGCCAACCTCTCCCTGGCGGGCTCAAAAGCCTCAGGTTTGCCCTTGGGGACAGGGAACTAGAGTACAAATGCAAACAAGAGCTATTCATCCAGCCAGGGGCAAAGGCAGTTACTGGGACACGGGAAAACTTGGGCCAGGGCAGACAAAATCTGCACACCCAACACAAGCGATAACTAATAGAAGGAAAAGAAGAAAGAAGAGGAAGGGAAAGGAGAAAAAAGAGAAGAGAGGCGACATAGAAATGAGAGACGAGGGAAAAGAAGGAAGTAGGAAGAGCCACCATGTTTTCCTAGGCTACAAGGAAGGACCCTACTTAGCAGTGGAATTCATTCCCCCAAATGAAAAATGCAAAGAGAAAATGAGAGCTTGGAGTTGAACTCCTGACAGTAAAGGAGGTAAAACTGAGTGAATATTTACTCTGCAACGAGGCACCGGCCTAAGTCCTTTCTTCGTATTTCATTTTCAGGCATCCCCTGAAATGCAAACCTTCTTTAGCCTTGTTTTAATACGAAGGAAGCCAACTACTCTCTGAGAAACCCAGGGCTGGGGTTGCTGCGCCCGTGGCTTTTCATTTCCTGGGGGAGGATTTAGGGTTCAAACCAAGAGTGGCCCAACCTCCGAGCCTACACACATGACGAACATTTCATAGTGCATTTGACAAGAAAAGCCACAGTTAAAGAACCCCCTGCTCAACACCCATAAGAGGTGAGGGTCTTCCGTGATGGTACAGCAGAGGGAATGTGGGGAAAGCCTGAAGCCGGCAAGAGCCTGGAGAAGAAGAGGAAGATGGCACAGCATAGGACCAAGAAGAGGGGCTGCAGAAGAAGACCCGGATGAGGACCCAAAGGAAGCTTATCGGTGCAGTTCACCAGGTCCCTCCAGATAAGAGCTGGGGGGAGCTTAGACAAGGCAACACTTGTGTCATATGTACAGGGTGCACCCAGAGGAGTATAGGCCTGATGTCGCCATTGGGGGGTTGTTGGGTCAGGAAAAGCAAGGTGGCCAACCAGACTGCAGCTGCGGGAATGAACGAGAGAAGTGGATGAGATCCAAGATGTAGGCCTGTCAGCCATAAGTCATTTAGATCTTATTCTTAGTGAGATAGGAAGCAACTGGAGGGTTGAGAGCCAAAGGAGTGACAAAATTGGACTCAGAGGGGTATATGGGAACAGCTTGAACTTGGTATTCAATCTTTCTACAGTCCTAAAACTGCTCTAATGAGGAAAGTGCATAAAATTATCTATCTATCTATCTATCTATCTATTCATCCATTCTGTTTGTATGTATCATTACTGTTTTATTTAAAAATAAACAGCGTATTTTATAACCTTCTTTGCATTTTGCCTTTCAACTTAACAATATACCGGGAGTGCCAAAAACATGTATACATATGACTGTATTCATCTTTTGGTATCAGTATATAACGAATATTACAATTTTAACCCAGTTCTTTTCTTTCTTAAAATGTGTACACATTTGTTTGGCACCCTGTGTATTTTGGAAATTTAAAAATCAACGGATAAACATCTGTCAGTGCACTAAGAACTGCTAACTGCCTCATTTGATTTATTATTCATAACCATTTTCTCTTTACAAGATTTGTATGTTTTCATTGTTAAGTCTATATACGGTACATTATTATCATGTTCTAAAACATACTGGAGTTGGGTTTTATCAAGTCTCATTTTTTTTCTTTTTAAATGGGGGAAAGGGTCTGTCCCTAAACTAAACAAACATTCATGATCGCGGCTGCCTTAACCTTCAGATTTATGTCTTTATGTGTTCCCTTCAGGGCTTGCACTCCGGATGCACACGTGTGTCACATCACTGAAGTTATCTGGCTGTTTGCTGCCTTGGTGACACTGTCTCTGAGGCTCAGCCGTAGGAGAGCAAACCCTGGGTGTTCTAAGCAGAAGCAGAATAAAAATAGGACACGACTTTGCGAAGGGGAAATGGAGCTGTGAACCGCACGGGTCTCTAAGAAAGCCCTCCAGGCCTGTGGTTTGAGGGACGATGAGGGAACAGAAGCCCTGAGGAAGGAAGTCCACAAGAAGCAGGGCATATTCGGCCACATCCAGGGCTGAGAGGACTTTGTCTCTGCCGTCTCTGTCACCAGCTCTGCCAGAAGAGCTCGAATGTTTACACAGCTTGGCTGGCAAGCGTGTTGGCAGCGGAGGTCCTCGCTGGGTGGAACACAAGGCCCTGCTGGGGCTCTGGGACCAGCTCTGATGAGGGCTTCTCCTGTCTTCCCACCGGTCTTCCCAGTCCTGGCTGGATGCAGCCGGGTCTAGGCCAGCGCAGGGCAGGAAAGACCTGGGGATATTGGCCAAAGCCTCTGTTACCTTGGCCCAGGCATGTAATTCATTCGCAGTGGGGGCCTGGGGCCTGGCACGGTAGTTGCCCGGCCCTTGATTTCCCTGGGGCTGAGTGCTTTTTTAGGCCCTGGTTTTGAGATCACTGCACTCTCTTCCACAAAGGGACCAAACCTATTTTGTTTCTTAGGTTCTGACGAGTCTCTCTCTCTTTTTTTTTTTTTCAATGCCTCTTCTGTGTCTACCAGTGAGAATTCATTTGGCGGAAAGATCCATCTCCAGCTTTCACAGAGTGGCATGATGGACAACGGATATCGGACGACCCCAAGCAAGAGATGGGCAGCTACAGGGAAGGGGAGTGTACACTGAGCTGGGAGTAGGGACTGGGGGCCCTGCCCCTCTATTCCTTTGGATGTGGCAGAGCACTTACAAAAGAGGTTTCCAGAATCAGGTTCCTAAGGCAGCTCTGCTACTTGCCAGCTGTGTGATCTTTGGAAAACTACTGAACCTTAATGCACCTCAGTTTCTTTTTCTGTAAAACAGGTATAACAGCTATGTTTACCTCCTGCGTTGGCTGTGAATTAAATATTCATAAAGTGCTCAGGGGTAAAATGAAGATTAACTATTACTAGAAGTATCTTTCCATTCTCTCCAGGCCTCCATGTCCACATTTGGAAAATGACACTGTTAAATGATTTTAGGGGACCCTCCAATTGTTAAGTTGCATAATTCTGGGATTTTAATAAGATTTTCTAATTGATCCTTGGAGGTGGGCATCTCCCAATAGTTTGTTGACTGTCACTGGCCACCTTTTCAGAACAGCCTTCTGTTTCTGCCCCCACTTCTGGGATATGGCCATACACTGCTCATCTGACTTACTGGGCTCCAGAATGGAAGATTCTGTCGCATTTTCACCCACGGTTGAGGTAGCTGCTGATCAAAGGGATCATTCTTTATAAAGCTACCGGGATCTATTTACTGTCACACCCTCAAGGCTTGTGACCTAAAAAGGCAAGGGCTGGGGACAGCTTCTTGAGTGTGTAACGTATACAGTCCTACAGGACCCCATACTTCTAAGTTCTCTGTGCTCTGCTGTTGCTGTCTTGAATTGTATTTTTTTGAACATTTTTAGCTTCTACTGGGCCCTGCAAGTTGTGAGTCAGTCACTCCTGCATGTAGGTACATACATGCCCCAAGGTCACCATGTGCATGTATGTGCGTGTGCATGTATGTGTGTTTGGGGGGGGGGGTTGGCAGGGAGGGATGCTTCTGAATTTTAAGTCGCTACACATAAAGAAACACCTCTATTAGCACCTATGGCAGAAAAGAAGCACAGCTAATTATGAGAGGTCTCCAAACCAGGCCCAGGCCCATCAGAGGATAAAGCCAAGCCCACAGCAGCAGCAGCAGCTGGGAGCCCAGAAAGCAGCAAACAAGCTGACTCATGAAAATCTCCCTGTTCACAACGCGGAATGGTGATTTTTCTCTGCCTTACTCCTGTGTCTCTCCCAGATGATGTATGAATTGCCTTATTTACCTTTTCCCTCCAAACCTTCTCCTTTATTATTTTTATTAATGTCATGCCAACCTGAAAAGGTGTTTCCTTTGCAAAAAGAAAGGAAAATACCCCCCTAATACCTCACCTCATTCACATAGCAGAGGGAACATATTTTTAAAAATAGTAGTGTTTTGTGTGTGTGTGTGTGTGTGTGTGTGTGTGTGTAACAGAGAGAGAGAGAGAGAGAGAATTAAAATGGGTTAGTTATACGAGAGTATAAAATCTGAATATAAATAGTCATAAATTCAGGTCTTTATTTCACATAGGCCAAACTACCCAGGAAAGTTCTACCATCTTTATTGATAATAAAAGCATTGCTGCATTTAATTTCAAAACTAAAGGCAGACACAGAACGCATTTAGAGCGAGGAGAGCTACGCAAGTGCAGAAGTATAAAATAAGTGTGTTATCGGTTTCACAGCAGCTTGGGTCTGGCACTTACTGCTACATAAATGTGTATACCTGCCATCACCACTTACTGAGTGCTAAGCACTTGGCATTTTGTGGGCCACTGAGTCTGCAAAACTCCCTATAAGATAGGAGTGTTCCAATTTATGGAGGGTAAAGCTGAGGCTTAGAGACGTTCCATAAACTTGTCCAAGGTCACAGAGTTCATGCCAGAGTCCACACTGGAACCCAGATCCATCTAGCCTCAGAGAGCTCACGTCCCTACGTTTTCAGCTTCCCCTTTGACTCGCGTTTGTAAACAGGAGTCACTTTGATTAGCTGCGGCAAAAATAGTGGTCCCGGAACCACGCTTGACAAGACTGCTAATCAGTTATAAACGTGGCATCTCAGGGGAGAGACAGACTTGAGAAGTCATCTTTCTACCCTGTCACCCAATGCATGAATTTCTTCTCCAATGTCTCCTACTAGAGATTCTTTTTTTATTACTCCCCATGATAGAGGACTCACCTGCTGACACCACCTCTTCCATGATTCCATAGCTCTGTAAACAAAAATGTCTGTCTTTACCTAGAAAGACAGATCATTTCTCCTACAATCTGAAATCCAAGCTGGAGGCACCAAGAACAACCAAAGTCTCATCCTCAGGACAGGTACCCTCAGCTTCCTGGCTTCCCCCCAGCTCAGTCGTTTCTCCCACAAGCCAGTTTCCAGGCAATTTTTCAAACCAGTTCATGGTACTGACCTCAGGCTGAAGAAAACAAAACCTTTCCGCTCTGGACACTCACACACAAGCTTTCAGGTTCAGGGGGTACATTCTTGGGCCAGCAGGGCAATGGCTCTACATTTCATGGAGAGGATTTGATCAAGTAGGTGGAAGATGACGTGGCTTCTGAACCCAGAGCCACCTCAAGGGGTCCTGTAGGGGAAGCAATGAGAGCCCCACCGGGGTTCCCAGTTCACCAACCAAGCTGTCTCTCTCCTGAGGAGCCTCTCTCTACCTGGCAGTGGGGAAACCCTTTGAGGATCCTGGGAAAGCAAGGGTGTGCTGTTTAAGACAGCGGCTGTTTAACAGCTTCCAAATCATCCATATTTGAATGGGAGGAAAATAATGGTAAAAACATCATAAAGAAACAGATGTGCCCGAGTCAGGTTTTGTGGCAGAAAAAAAATGTAGGCTTGCTGGTATCGATTTCATTCTTCCCCAATGATGAGGATGAATGGTTGTGTGTTCCCAGGATGGGTCATGGAAAGCCCAGCGCACGGCTGCACAGTGCTGAGCGCTCTGCAGACACACCATCCACCTCTACACACACATCCACCTGGAGGGGGGGGGTGGTAGGGGAATGCAGACTTCAGGTAGCTGGGGGTGGGGGGTGACATGCAGCATAAATGTGCTGACTACAGCCCAGGGGGCGTGCCTTTCATCGTTTCCTAATGTGCATATAGCGTCCTGTAAGGACTAGCCGGAGCACTACATGTATGCAGGTATGCATATGTGTGCAAGCTCACATACTCACACCAGACCATGCCAGGATAGAGAACAGACCAGGCCCCTACAGCTTCAGCTATAGCCCCTTGTTCCACGTATCCACACCGGGATACTGGCTGTTCAAATCAGCAGCCACTTAGAGGTAGCATGTATAAGATGGAACACAGGTTTTACAGCCATGGGAACATGATTTTGAATCCTAGTTCTGCAACGGAAAGGCTATGTGGCCAAGGAAATGTCACAAAACCTCTCTCAGTATCAAGTTCCCCAATTGGAGCACAAGAATAGTAAAAGATAGTCACCTCTTAAAGCTGTCATGAGGATGTGAGATAATGGACCAGCTCCCTATGTCAGTCCTGGAGTGTAGTAGACACTCACTTAAACTGAGCTTTGCAGAAGTTACTCTGCAGATACACAGGAGGCAATCAAGTAAAGTGGTTCTGAAATCAAGCAGCTTGGAATAGGATGCCCAGTTCTGCCTTTTCCAGCTGTTGGATCCCTGGCAAGTGAATTAACCTCCCTGTGCCTCACTTTCCTCATCTGTAAAATGGGGATAATCAAAGCACCTCATGAACTTGCTGTGAGGATTAAATGAAATAAACTATGGAAAGTGCTTAGTTTAGAACCTGGGGCATAAAATACACTCAATATACACTAGTTAATAAAATTGCATTCCCAATACAGCACAGCCTCTCCCCTCCATGGGATAGGCTGCACCTCATGCAAAATGTCCTGGCTGTTAAAATTCCAATCTTTTTCAGCACTATGTATCTCCCAGGCAAGTAAAAGCACAATAAATCTCCATCAAATGAAAGAATAGAATCAATAAAAGGGACACCTTGCCCCCCCCGCCCCTCTCCACAAAAGTGGGGCATTTGATATTTGTTCTCAATATCTATTCTAACTTTCCTTCCCCCGCATTTTAGTAAGTTTAATTTCTGAAATGTTTAACAGTTGTTTTCAGATAAATCACAGTCGAGCTTTCTGGCCCAATTCATAGGACTTTTCATTGTGTGAGGAAATCAGGTCTCCTGGCTTATTGGAGAAAAGCATGTGTGTCCTCACTGTCTGTTCACAGCGGTGTCACCGGGAAGGGACCCGGAACACTTGTCAGACTCCCCATTACCTATCAGTCAAATGCGTAGCGGAATTTTTTTTAAATGGATTGCTATTCTACTTTTTTTCTGTATGTGTCATCAGGGTGTGGTTTACAGGTATGGTTTCATGAATACCACTTTGTAAAGGTGCGCTTGGTTTGCCTTAAAATAATATGAAAGTATTCTCGGCACGGACGTCAATATAACATATATACGTAATTTTAAATGAGGGCAACCTGAATTTCTTGTCAGTTGAGAGCTGAACCTTGCCATAACCTTGCTACCCAGAGCTTTGATTCTCCCAAGCATGTCCCTGGGTGGGACCAGTACCACCAGTTTCTTCCAACAGAATGACTGACAATTCAGGCTCACATGGCAGAAAATTCTGCCTTTGAAACTGAGATTTATCATTCCTCTGGATTGTGTCTGTCTAATCCTCCAGACCCCATCTCCATCCTTCTCTGCCCAGTTCTGTGTCACGGGAAGCTGTCATGGATGGCCCACCTTCACCAGGGACTCCATTGCCTTCTGAATGCTGGCTGGATTTGGTCAATGGGGACCATGGGTGGGGGCTGGCACAGGATGGATGAGAGTGTGTTTGGGTGTTTATTCCCCAGGGTGCCTCCCCAGAGGACTGCATGTTTGCAATATCTATTTACCTTGGTGTAAGCCCTGTCTCCCCAGGACTGTCTCTGGGCTCTGAGTAGATGGTCAGAACCCTTCATTAACTTGCCACCATGACTCTGCTTGAGTGAGCATGAAAGATGCCTCATACTACCTGTGTGACATGGTGTCAATGACGTCACCTCTCTAAAGAGTTTAGTTATCTTTCTCTGGACTTCTCATTGGTGAGCTCCCAAGGCTGTGTGGGGAAGTGGTTAATAACCCAAGCTTTGAACTCAGACAGACATATCATGTATAACTATAATGGGGAATCTGAAAAACCACCGTCAGGGCTTCTTACGTAACAGACCATGTGGAATAGTGGTTGGGAATATGGGTTCTACAGTCAGTTGGGTCGGATTTGATCCTGGCACCAACTCTCACCAGCTGCCTGACTTTGGGGACATTACTTGGTCTTTCTGTGTCTCAGTTTCTTCATCTATAAAATGGTGATAATAGTACCTTATGTAGTAAGGTTATTGTAATGATCAAATTAGTTAATACATACAATACTGAAAACAGTGCCTGGCACATAGTAGGTGCTTTATAAGTCTTAGCTAGTATTATTAACTCTATTATACACATGAGGACTATAAGCTCACAGAGGTAGAAGATCCATGTGTCACCTACCTGGGCACCCTCAGCACCTAGTACATAATAGATGCTCAGTAAGGTTCTACCGATATTAATTCATTACTACTACAATTACTACCAATAATGACATAAATTCTACTTTCCAAAATTCTTCATGCTTTTTATTTTGGTTGATCTCATAACCTCCCGGTGGCAGGGCCATCGAGAGCATCCCCTTTGTACAAGGGAGGATCAGATAGGTTCAGTGACTGGCCCAAGACCACACAGCACAGACTGGCATACCTGGAGCCATTAGCCAGAAATCATGAAACCTAGAAACAACAATGTGAGTTCCTCAGGGACATCCAAGGACAGAAGAACCCCCAGAAAGTGAGGTACAAAATATTCCAGGTTCTGAAGACAGGCAGGGCATGCTATTTTAATGCCCAGAGGGGGTGACCTCTGCCCAAGGTTAAGAGCACCTGGGGTCTGTGGCATACTTTGTCTAAACTGGATGTTATGGGGGGCCTTCACCCCCAAAGTTTCCAAGGACAGCTATCCCCAAGAGCCCTCAGTTCTCACCTACACGCCCACATTTGCCAGTTGGTTTTTCTGGCACTTTGGAGAGTTGTCATCTCTGAAGCAACATGCTTTGGCCCCCCTGCCTCTCTCTCCCTCCCTATCAGCTGCAATACAAAACCCAGTTCCTTATCGCTTGTCATCACTAACTATCCTCGGGCCCCTGGGGACCAGGAGGGCCTGTAACCCGGCAGCAGGCCAAGCCAGGCGATGCTGCTCTCACATACCCAAGTTTCCTGCCTGTGGTTTGCACTGCTATAACTGTGCTGGTTCGCACTTCCTGTCCTAACCCATGGGCCGGTGTGATGGTGTGTCCTCCAGGACGCTCTGGGTTCACAGTGCAGGTAGCCAGTTCTGTCCTATGACCTGTCACCAGGCGGGAAAAGAAACTAGAGCCCTTGGCCCTTGTGACCATTCACCCATTTTGACTTGGCCCTCCCTACCTGGTCATATGTCCCCCATCCGGAGAGTGTGCTTCTCCCAATGCACTATTTTCTCCTGCTGGAAGAGGTCCCCATCTGCACAAGTTGAACTGGGCAGGAGGTGATACTGGAAGCATACGGAGAGACAAATCTGCACTGAACAAATACCTCAGCTGTGTACATTCATATTTTGAGCCAAAGGGATCATGTACTTATTGCAAAGAGGTGGGGCTCTTCTGGGCACTGAATACACACTGGTAAAACCTTCAGCCATCGCCTGCTAACTCTTTTCCTGATTTTCCCTTCTGCTAACTCTCCAATTCTGTCTCTATCTAGCAGCTGGAGGGATCGTATTCTATAGTTTGATCGAGTCACACCCCGGATCCGAGTCCTTTAATGGGCTTCAATCCTTCCATGAAGGGAAACTGGAGTTCTCACCATGGCCTAAGAGACCCTTCGATATCCAGCTCCCACTTCTTGGCCATGTGCTTTTCTCACCTCCACCAAGGCCACTGTGCCCTTTTCTATCCCGAGGAGCTGGCCCGGACACACAAAGGGCTGTGGCAGCCCCTCCCTCCTTCCCCTACACTATCCTCTCTCTCTCTCTCTCAATCTCTTGCCTGCAGTATTCTAAAACCTGGATAAGTACATGGAAATCCCTCCTTTTATTTACTGTCTAATTGGTGCCCCCCAAAACAGTGGCCAATTTGAGAGAAAAACATTGTTCCTGGTGCTAACAAGTAAACAACAGCCCTGGCTTTGGACCCCATCAGATCTGGTTGAAGTCCTAACTCTGTCACTTGGCTGTTCTCGGGTCATGTTCACCTGCTGTCTGGAGCCTGTTTCTGTACCTGAAAGCGCAAGCAGGACAGCCCACGGCACCCACTGAAAGTTGTCATTGCTACTAAGTAACAATACTTAGCATTTGGAGAGTGTTAATCATGCTCCTTGGACCCTGCTAAGCACTTCACCTCCTTATCTTATTTCATCTTTACAGACCTCTCAGAAGTGGTATCGGAGTCGCCATATTTTAGATGACTAAACTTAGGCTCAGAGAGTTTAAGTAATTTATCCAAGATGGTTCTGTTAGTAACGCTGGAGCCTGGCTCCAGAGATTCTCTCCTAACCAATATATTATACTTTCCCATAGGATTCAATAAAAGAGTGAATTAAAGGCGAGAGCATATAGAAAATGCTCAGGCATTGCTCAGGGAGACAAGAAGCGCGAGTCTGGAAGTGAAGCCCTTGTGTTCCCGAGATGGGGAGTTCTAAACCCAAGCTCCACAGTAGATACTGTCCCTATTTACTTGTAGTTAATAAAATCACAAAATATCATTAGCTCTTAATGGGACCCCGAGGGGGTTAATTACATGGTGGGGAATTGTCTGCGAGCTCAACCACTGTTGGTTTAATAGATGTACCTTCAGAAAAAAGAAATATAGCACATTGATCTTTCAAAAGGAAAAGTAAAGATCTCCCAAATGCAGATGAGGAAAGGGAAAAGTCCTCGCTCAGCATTTAGATGCACCATTAATCCTCAGGACACATTTCCTACAGGATCTCCGGGCTCTTCCTGTTGTGGACTCCGGAATGCTAGGCCTCAAGGCCTCCAAAGAGAACTGTTTCCCAACCACTCTGAACAAGAGCCTCCTCCTTCTTCTTAGTCTGAGGCTCTTGGGGAGAAAAGCAACCCTCTCATTCTCTGCAAATGCTCACCATCACCAGTCCTATCTGTGTACCATCAGCTGTGTCTTTTCCTGTACAAGAACCTCAAATAGGCTCAGGTCTCTGAGGCTCACTTACCTCATCTGTAAAATGGGGATAATATCATCAACTTCAGTAGGACTGCTCATTTTAGTTACTGAATAAATTATTACAAGAGCCAATAGTTTCCATGGACTTTCTACGTGAAGGATGCACCAGATCAAGCACTTCAGTAAACATCGCTCTATCTTACAGACCTATGTGATAAGTATTAGGATCATCGTCCCCCTTTTCCAGGACCAATGCTGGACTCCAGGGAAATAAGGGTGAATAAAATATAGTCCCCACCTCCAAAGTGCTCCATTTCTGGTTGGAGAAGCAGCCATGGAATATGATACAGAGAAACTGAATCTGTGTGAAGGGAGATGTATGTTAGCTCAGGGTGCGGCAGGCACATAGACAGAGAATCTGGGATGGGTATGGGGCCAGAGAGAGCACCGTGGAGCTAAGATTCAGAGAGGTTGAGTGTCTTGCTGAAGAACACACAGCTACTGAAAGGGAGAGCCTAGATTAGAATCCAGGTGGTTTCAGCCTCAAAACCATGGACCCTTCACTCCGCTGCTCCAGAGTCATTTGATTTCCTCAATCCCACTCTCGGCTCCTCTGGGGCACAAGTCACATGTCTCTTTTTGCATGAGTCTCCCTAGGTAGATGAGACAGCGCCTTAGTGACTCCAGTCCATGGAGGAGTAATAAGCTTATACACAGAGACCCGTTTCCCTGCACAGAGCTGCGAAAGGAGCTGCACGTTTAGTTTCACGTCCTGTGGCATGCGCAAGTGAAAGGAATAGCTACAAAAAATAAACAACATACGCAGCTCCACAGTCACATGGCGATTATAGTGATGATCTCTGTGCCTGGCACAGGGTGGGGACATCACAGCCATCTGGACTTTGCTCCTGCCCTTTGGGAGTTTACAGTCAAGCACGATGCACATGTCTGAAGGTAAAGCAGAGTGGATGCTGAGAGCAAGGTCTCCGCCCAGTGCTCTGGGAGTCTAGCGAAGCTCATGATTAAATCAAAGGGGCCTCTTGCATGGAATCAGTCCAATGGATGGCTTGCTTGCTGGGGCTTCGGGCAAAAGCCATTTCATACGGCCGAATGTTGTAAGGCTGAATTTGATGAAGACTCTAAATGCTTGGCGGTCCTTGGAGAAAGTTGCTTCGTAAACACCATGCATTCAGAGTACTGAGAGTAGCACATCTGCCTGGGACCATCATGCTTAGGTTTCCAAATTCCAAAGACAAGACACGATGCCTTCTGCCTCAAATCTTACCCAGCACAGGGAGAAAGACAGAATGATGAGAAAAGAATTCTGAGCTTCCTGAATGATTATAATATTGGAGTGATCATACAAATGCCACTCCTAAGAGATGCTTCTCCTGGCATCTCATTGCTTTCCTCTTCTTCTTGTGCTTTTCCTGAGCTATTGGTCAATATTGTTTGATAGTAGATATTGCCATGAAATTGGAGGACAGGATTTCCTGTGTGGCAAAACCAAGCTAGTATCTATTCCATTCAATTAACTGTTCATCTTCCAGCCACGGTTGTTCTGCCAGGAATTCTCCTCCACACCTAATGAGAGAACACCCTTCTGTGGCTGCTCCCTGAGGGCAGAAAGGATAAATTCCTCTCCCACTGGAGGCAAAGAGACTAGAGGAACCCTCTCAGACCTAGGTCATAACTCCAATACTGGAAATGAGGCTGAGCTGAATCTCTGAAAGTCTTAAAGGAACTTTGACATATCTTGCTTATTTCTATTCTCACAACAGTCTTTAAGCATTCATTCACTCATTCATTCATTCTACACATATTTACTACTTATTGCCCACTGTAGCCAGACACATTGCTGAGTAATAAGACTAGATCGGTAAACAAGAGATACTGGCTGCCCAGAGAATTTAGTGAAGCTTACAGAGGGATAAACGGGGAATCACAACATAAGTGAAACCCATTCTTGAGACAATGGGGACATAGGTGGGGAGCACTGAGCTCCAGAAATGTTAGAATCCCCACTGTACCAAAGGGAAAACTGAGGTACGGTACACACAGAGTGGATCACTCATCTGATGTTACCCATTGTTCACGTGAACGGTGCATAGCCTCATCCAGCAAGGGCTATGGACTGACTCAGTCTCGTGGAAATGAATCCATAAGGCCAATACCAGCCTAAATTAAACGACTGCTTTTTTAACTTTGAGGGGACGTAAAAAGTTTACGGTTTATATTTTTTGTCTCTCCCAGAATAACATAGGCGTGCTGATCTGTGATCGACCCCAAGCATGAAACGACCCCAAGCGGTATCGTATAAACAGACCCACACACCTATCCCAGAGACACTTGAATTCCCAAGACATACTCAAGCCTGCTCCTGCTCTGGGGGATTTGGGGAGCTTTTAAAGGGACTGGTGCCCCGGCATCCCACTGTGCCCGTCAGCCTCCCCAGTCTCTTTTCCTCCTTGATAAACCCTCTCATCCCTGCGCAGGTCAGTCTCAATGGACCCATGGGAAGCCTGCAAAGCAATCGAAAGGACTTAGCCCTCTGCACGGGGAGTTAATTTGCTGCATTTGCTGGGGGCCATGCAATACCTCCTTGCTGGATCTCCCCACTCCACTCTGACCCATCTCTCATCAGGGTTACACCTTCCTCTGTCACTGGACTTTGAGGCCACTTTTTTCACATGAGGATTGCAGACGGGCAAATGCAACTTACCTTGCTATTAGCCTGTTGCAATTATTCTGGAGAGTTCAGCTTGATCCCAAAGACTAAATCTGGCCATCCCAACAGTCATCCAGGATTTGGGAATTTCCAGGAACAACAGTAGAACAGAAACATTTTATTTGTCGTTTGTTCCTGTGTAATTGCACTTGGTTACACTGCAAATTTTTAATCTGATTATGGGTTTGGAGTGTTTTTTTTTTTTTTTTTTAATGCTGATTTCCTCGACAGCTAAATGTCAACAGATACTTCTTTGGAAAAACATTATTTTCCATTGATCAAATATAGAAATCATTTGGCTATCATCTGGCAAAAAAATATGTTATTACTTTCTTTCCCCCAAATTCTTTATCCCATTGGATATGGGAATTAGATAAGATTAAGTTCTTAGGAAACAGCAACTTATGGAGCGGACAGATTCTGCTGTTCCACTGTGTCAGGATAACATTTATATCTTCTCAGATAGAAGACAAAGTGGCGAACATGCACACAGAGATAGCTGCATGAGGTTTGCTTTAAGTAGAGCAGCATTAGGTTACTTTAAGGTGACAATTTCTAAATGAGAGCAAAACTGTGTAATAAGATTTAAAAAATTGGACCCATTCTTATTTCACCAGCTCCCCAGCCAGTGACAAAATATGCCATTAGTGGCCACAGCACGATTCTGAAAATATACCTTCCTTACGATTTAACGCTTTTTTTTTTCCCTGTGAGCTAAAAATTACAAAGCCCCGGATTTCATCGCTCTTGCAATCTATTCTTTTCCCCTGACTTCCTGTTTTCATGAAATTTTAATCAGGCACTTAAAATAAATAGCTATGCAGAGCTTCTCTGCCTCCCGCAATACCCGGGATGGATGTTTTGGGTAAAGTGATAGTCCAGAGACCTTGAGAACAGTGAATCCCATTCTGACTTGGCAAGACAACAGAAATTAAACCATGGGTCTGTCCATACCACGCACTCGGAGGGGACAGAACAGTTTGGGAGGATCAAACAAAGACTTAGTATGTTGAAATTTTTTTTTTTTTTCATTCTTCTTCCAAATACTGACAGCAATTTGATCAATGTAGAAAAGCAAGCAAGAGAAAGCATAACTAAGTTATTCCAGGAGAGATTTAAAAAAAAAAAAAAAAGAATAAACCGTAGTAAACTTTTTAAATCCCTTTAAAGTTGAAAAGTTAATCATTCAATTTAGGTTGCTCCTTTTCATTGTTGATGGTTTTTGATGACATATATTTGAGTTCCCTTCGTTTAAACAAAAAGATGCCACGTTTTTGAAACCAGCTAAGATTCTGTTTTCTTTTTTTTTTTTTCGTATAATATCTACAAATGACACTGTAGAAAAGTTTAATGTATTTGTCACAAAACCATTATATGCAGATATGGATGCCTTTCTTAGCAACAAATTCACATTTCTTGGTCAGTGTTGAGTACCGAGAGAGAGGTAAGAATGCTAGAGACAGGAGACAGTTACTAACCTGTTATACCCTATAAGTCAAAGTCCCTAGAAGCCTGGAAAGAAGATTCTTGGAGACGTGAGGCTATCACCTTCCTTGCCTTAAAATGTCAACGTCTGTATGACAGTAACTAAGTAGCATGAAATGCCCTTAATTCCTTAGTAAAAATAAAATGAAATGATGTGAGAGTTAACATCACTCAACCCCATGCACAGGTAGTTCTCTTCTTCTTGCGTCTTCTGTCTCAGATGTGAATAGATTCATACTAACGTCAGGTTCTGACAAACGGCCCTAGACAATTTGCTGGGCACACATCTCCTTGACTCCTGAGGCCCAGCTCTTGGTTTTAAATATTGGGAGATGGGTCCTATAGATTAGCGGGGCGGGGGGGGGGAAGAGGACGAGGGGCTTGATTTGTCGCATTTGCCCATTTCTATGATGGAAATACTCCCACCATGACTAATTTGAAGCGACCATGCCACTAGCAAATGTGGAGTTGGGGAAGGACGTGTAATAACACCGCACCATACAGTACAATTGACGTAACTTGTAACAAGAGCATAGCTCGTAGTATCACATAGCAAGATAATTAGGAAGGGAGAATTTTTTAGTGCTTGGTACATTTCAAAACATAGAATTTGGTTGTAAGTGTATATGGCTTACTTTTAATAATGGCTATGTATAACAACTGACTCCCAAAATTTCTGAAAATTTCACAATAGGTCCTTGTGAGCCAGTACAAACCAACCCCAACACACCAGCGCTGGCAGAAAACCCAGCTCCATTCAGATGGAAGTGGCTGTGTGTCATTTGTGGTTCAGTAAACTCGTGTGTTTCTAGGTATAGACCATATTTTTGGATCTGTACTACAGAGACTCAGTTTGGTCTTGGTTCCCCCAAGCTCCCCCCAAAATACAATTACCCATAAAATATCAGAGCTGCCTGGTTCCTCTGATACAGGGTTTCATCTGCTTCATTGTCTCCAAATATAGCTCGAAGCTGGCCTCTTACCTTGCCTAAGTGGAATCTAAATAACCTCAAGAAGAGAGGAATCAACTCCTCAAACAAAAGAAGTCATTCAGCTTTATGGCATCTCATACTGGAGGATTTTAAAAATATTTCCCTTCCTACAGGCCCAGAGGATAAAGTTCCTCTAGGGAAAAGAAAGGAGACGAAATGTCCACCAAATCCCCTTTCTAATGCCAATATTTGGTGACCTCATGGAACAGGAGAGCTGGGGTACTTTGACCCCGATGGGGATCCCAGGAGATTTGAGTGTTTCCACCCTACTGGGGGTCCCAACATTTTATCTCATAATTGTCAAGGCCACTTCTCAGAGTCGATTGCGCGAGGGCATCTGTCAGAACTCTCACAGCAGTTTGAAGAAGACAGTATTACCAGGATGTTTA